>NC_136971.1:4205000-4580000 GCF_032717465.1 Coenobita brevimanus | reverse complement strand
TGAAGTGAACTGTGTCTATCCTCTCGTACCACCAAACGATTTTATTCAGCTGAGTGAGTATAGGAGCCTGAGGGTGTTAATACTGCCACTTTAAACCCGCTCATAATTGGGACAACTCTAGTACTGTATATATCCCATAACACCATACGCTTTATTCAGCTGAGAGTGAGTTCTTCTGGTCTGAAATTTTGAACACTATTAGTGAGGAAACTGCTATAAAGTAAACCTGATTCGTGGTCTCCATTTGACGTGTTCTTCAGTGCCGTGATGGTAGTGAGGGACTCCTTCATGTGGTGCCACCGATATAACTGGGTGAAGGAGCTGCCCATTTATACAAAGGTCCTTCAACTCCCTCCCTATCCCCCGAAAAATGGATGATGGGTGTGAGAATAGGACAGCAACTACCTTCAGCTCTCCGGATTCACATTTCAGATGAACCTGGGCCTACATACGATCACTACTACTAGCCAGTGCATTTCCAGCTGTTTCAGATTTTTTTTTTTTATGATGGACAGCTGTACTATGCTCCTCCCCGTAAAACAAATAACTCGGAGTCAAATGGTCACCCCTTACGGGATTGTGGTGTCTGGCAATAGATAGATAGATAGATTTTTCCTTCCTCCGTTCATCTTCTATGAAAGTACAAGCACACCAAATATCGAAATAGCTAAGATTGCCACCTTTTTCACAACCCAGAGTAGTAGTAATAGTAGCAGAAGTGGTGTTGGTTGTAAAAAAAAAAAAAAAATAATAATAATAATAATAACTGATTATGGTTTCCTTTGGGCTTTATTCTGTCACTCGACGTGGATATGAGTAGGGAGAATTTTTTTAATACGAGTGTAAAATTGCAGTCATTAGTTCCTTTACATTTTCTTGAAACCATGTGAAACCAGATGAGACCTTGCATATAAGCAACAGTGAAGCAGATTGAGAGGGTTGAATTTCGTAACTTCAGTTTGAGCTTGATACATGTACAGGAATTATTGATAGTTACTTTGGATAGCAAGTTTTATAGAAGGAATGAATATAGTTGTTCGGATAAATGGCATCGCACTTTTTTATTTTTTACTGAAACGAAATTGTTTACGTCTTACGATGCTTTTTTTTTTTTTTTTTTTGCCAAGTATGCAAAGGAAAATGAATGAATAAATAAATAAACTGCATAAACGAGATTATAGAAAAGTCTTATAAACTTCCCTTGCAGTAAAATACCCTGGCTGAATATAACAAAGAAATATTACAAAGTCAGAACATAATAAAGTCTGATTCACGCACCATTACTCCCAGAATATATGCTATTTTATCTTTGCCGTCTTCTCCCCGTGTTCTTTAAAATGTATGAAATTTCCATAATCCCTGCACAAACCTTAGCAAGCTGTGCCAACCGAGTGTTAAAGCAGATAAACTACGTGAGAATGTAAATTGTGCAAGTGCAGGCAGGAGCACCACGCATGTACATTAGGTTTGCATACTACGTCAGGCAAATTGGCATAGATATGAAGGGAGGTAATGTACAAGGAGGGGAAACACAGACGTACAAGCACTTCATTTTGTTCATATTGCACTTAGAGGGTATATAATTTGACACTAGCAGCTGATAATGAATGTCCTTTGATAAGCAAAGTGGCACACACACACACACACACACACACACACACACACACACACACACACACACACACACACACACACACACACACACACACACACACACACACACACACACACACACACACACACACACAATATGTTGTGAGAAAGACGAAGATAAAGTAAATCAGTCTGTTAACCCTGTAATGCTCGTCTTCTCTAGTTTTATGTTCCAGTTATCCCCAGACAGTTATAATAGTCTGAAAGTTAGTATTGGAGCCAGGCAGTGTTAATATTACAGGCTGAAAAAAATTACACATGGCACTTGCGTTTGGAATCCAGGAATTCGTGGAAAGAGGTGAAGACAGAAAATAATACAGAAGCACTAGATGAATGTGGAGGCGTCAGAGTCCTAAAATGGGATATCAAACACGCAGACATCAGCGGTTGTAAAGCAAGAGCTGTAGGACCCAGACATAGGGTTTTGCTAAAGTCGCTAAAGTTTTGGGAGTGAAGTACCGGTACCTCGTTTTTTATAAATGTTAGTGAGTGACAGACTGCCAGGGCCGTTTCTGGAGACGCTTCCGCACCTAAAAAAAATGGGCGTTTGAGTCTGACCGCGAGGCACTTAGCATCTGCATTGACATGGATTTTATAAGGATGAATGTACTTATATGCAGTGAAGTTGTATGATTATAATGTAGAGATATATGCAAGGATAAGACAGACAGACACACACACAGAGACAAAGGCACTTTAGCTTAATAATGATGCATTTAGAGAACCGCTCACGCACACTGAGACACGCACACAATCAATTATGCAAATGGATACACACAGACGTATACATGTGTGCATGTAGTTGTGAGGTGAGGGTGGTAATACATAGACCCCCCCCTCCTTCAAGAAACACACACACACACACACACACACACACACACACACACACACACACACACACACACACACACACACACACACACACACACACACACACACACACACACACACACACACACACACAACCTCTCTTATTCCACTTCATCCCATCTCATCAGCCTCTCACTACCCCCGCAAGCAAGCTCCCTCGCGTATTTCATGTAACATTTATTCTTTCATTTACATTATTCTGCCCAGGGCTTGAAAACACCCACACGCACGGTTTCTCTTTATTTATTACCCCTCCCCCCCCACACACACACATTTCCTGCAAATACACATGTTTAATGACACTTGCACTTATCTTCTTACTTACACACACATTCTCTCTCTCTCTCTCTCTCTCTCTCTCTCTCTCTCTCTCTCTCTCTCTCTCTCATTTCATTTCTTTAACGTAACTCGTTCTATTCACTGACCCCCCCACCTCCTCCTCCTCCTCCTCCTCCTCCTGCTCCTCCTCCTCCTCCTGCTCCTCCTCCTCGTATCATCTTTCATTCCTCTTTTTTACACGCTGCTTCCTGATCACCTCTCTGCCTTGGTCACTTGTCTCTCCCGTCTCCTCAGCTCTCCTCCCAACTCTCCTCCCTTCTCCTCTCCTGTACCATGTCCTTCTCGCTTCTCATGTATGCTTTATCCCTGCAATGTACCCCAGTATCTAGCATCACTACATACGCGTATTCCTTTCCCCGTCTGTACTCCAGTCTCTTCCCTCTTCTCCATCCCTCTTATCTCGTTAACCCTTCTCATCTCTCTCTTTCCTCTCACCTTTCCCTTCCTCTCCCTTCACGCTTCTCTCCTCGTCTCTCCTCTCCCTTCACTCTGCTCCGCTCACCCTCCTCTCCTCTCATCTTTCCTTTCCTCTCATCCGTTTTCTCCCCTCATCCCTCCTCTCCCCTTGCCTCTCCCCTTCCATCTCCTTGACCCTCTGTTCGCTTCGCCTTTCCCCTTACCCCTCCTGTCCCCCCACCCCCCTCCTGTCCCCCCACCCCACCCTTTCTTCACCATCACATTATGCTCCTACTTTCCACCATTTTTGTTCGCTGCTTTTCGTCTGTTTTCTCCACACAACTCCACACTTCTTCATCTTTTTTCCGCCCCACCTATCCTGTGGCGCGGGGGGGGGGTGCACACACACACACACACACACACACACACACACACACACACACACACACACACACACACACACACACACACACACACACACACACACGCACACTACACTACACTGCATTACATTACACAAACCTTCCCTTCCTCTCTTCACCTCACGTTCCCTGCTGTCCCTCCCATTCCTTCTTTCTCATTCTTTTTTCCCCTTATCTCACCTCATATTCCCATCTATTTGTGTCTTCTCCCTCCCATTCCTCCATTCCCCATATTTCTTCCCTCCGTACCCTGATCTCGTCTCTTTCTTTCTTCCTCCCATCCCCTGATCTCGTTTCCTCATATTACTCTCTCCATATGTCCTCAGTCTCCCTTCCCTTTCCTTCCCTTCTTTTCACTATTCTCCTCGCGCTCACATTCTTCCCTTCATCTCCCACCCTATATGCCCATCCACTGGCCTCCACGTTGTTCCTCTCCTGTCCTACACTTCTTATCCTCTCACCCTCATTTCTTCCATTCCGTCCCTGCCTTTCCATCCCCTCTCTTCTCCATCGTTCCTCGTTTCTCTCCTCTCTCCTTCTCTTCCGTCCCGTCCTCCCCTTTCCTCTCCTCTCCTCCTTCCCCCTTGTCGCCCTCCCATCCCCTCTAGCCCTATCTCATCGTCTCCCCTTCCTTCCCTCCTGCCCAGACCACCTCTATTATTCAGCACCCCTTCCATGACATCCCCACCCCTAGAGACGCCTGAACAATAGTATCCAACTGACCCCTGATAAAATGACCCATAAAACAGGTACTAAAGTCGACCACCCTCCCCAGAGACACCTGGTTCTTTGGCCTTAGTTGCGAGGGGCAGCGTGATGGTGTGCTTGTATTTGGTGTGGTGTGGTGAGTGGTGGTGTGGTACGGTGTGATGTGTGGTGAGTGTGGTGATAGTTGCTTCTTTGGTGCTGTTGTGGTTTTGGTAGTCATGTTGTGGTTTGGTGGAAAGAGCTACTATGGTGTAGAGGCAGGTGTTTGGGAAGTGGTTTTGTGGTTGTGTTCTTGTTTTTTGACCTGGTGAAATGTTTTGCTGCTGTTTTTGTGGTTTTCCAGATATTTTGATTGTGGTGTTTTTGTGGTTTTAGTGGCGTGGTTGCATTTTGTTGCGGGATGGTGAGTGGTGGTGGTGTGCTATGGTAGTAAGTGTAGTTGGTGTGCTGTTTTGGTTGTGGTATGTGATGGTGGTCAAGTTTGTGTCGGTGGTCGGGGACGTTGTTGTGTATGTTAAGGTATAGTGGGAGGTGTTGATGTGGTGTTGATGTAAGGGTGTAGTTGTAGGTGTGGTGCTGTAGTGGCTGTGGTATCATTGTGGTGGTAGTGTAATGGTTGTATTGGTGTTAGTGATAGAGGTGGAGATGAGGTTGTATGAACTGTATACTCTTAGTTCTTTCACCTTGGCCTAGCCCAGACTTTCGTCTTTTTAGCACTTATTTCACGTAGGTCATTGGCAGATAATGCTACGGCTCTACATCCTTTCCATAGCACATCTTCATGACTAACATCATATTTTAGTGCTCATCTGTTGCTATAACTGAGCATTCAAGTTGGAGAGATAGCAGTTTTAGATCCGGTTAGAGTGAAGGGAGTATATAGCCTATTGCACCTTAGCTGATAAGTGCGGGTTGGGTTCTGTTGTATTACTGCCGTGGTTGTGGTGCTGTAGGTGTGATAATGATGATGATGTAGCGTGTTACTGTGATAGTTTTAGGATGATGATGATGATATGATATTGTTGATGGCCCATGTACTGTGGTGTGGTGAAGGTGTAACGTTTTGTTGTGATAGATGTGGTTGGGACGTTGGTAGTGATAATGACGATGATGATGATGATGATGATGATGATGTGTATTCTGTGGTGTGATGCTGGTGTTGTAGTGTCTTTTTGTGGTAGGTGTGGCTGTGATGCTGTGAGTATGATGGTGAGGATACTTACTCCATCATGATGGTGTTGTGGTGGTGGAGCCATTAACGCTTTGCTTTATGATGTAGTGATGAGTGTAGTTGTGGTATATCTGTTGTGGTGATGACTGGTGTGATTGGTTAATTTTTGTACTCTTGTGGTAGTGGGAATGCAATCTGGAATTGTAGTTGTATGGTTTAGCTCCTGGTGTGGTTGTGGGAGTGTATGTTGTGGACGTGTGGTGATAAAATGTTTCCCAGTACAGTGATGTTTCTGTGGTTTTGTTGTTTTCATGGTTTGGGTACTGCCGTGGTGGAGAGGATGGTGATGAATGAGGATTTTATTACGGGGGGAAAACACCGTGATATGATATTGTGAAATTTGATGCTACTGCCGCAGTCAAAAAAATTTATATCTGTTATTGTTGTGATAGACGCATGAGTTATATGTCGTGGCATTAATGTGTTTTAGCGGGAAAAAACAAAAAACAAATGGCTTCAGGGGAATGGAAAGTACAGTATAATTCTAATGTCAGTGGTATTGGAAAATGTTTTACTGGTAGTTTTAATGAAAGGTGTGTTTGTGGTACCGATGATGTGATGCGTGATAGAGAAAATGTAAATGAAAAATTTGGTTACTATGTATTGCATGTATTGTGAGACTGTGAAAGTTTAGATGGATAATGTGGCTGTAATGTATGTATTGTGAAATTGTAGAAGTGGAAGTGGATAGTGTGATAATGTACTGAATGTGTTGTGAGACTGTGGAAGTGTAGGTGGAAAATGTGGTTGTGATATATTGTAACGACTGGCTTCTACACACCTGACATTGACGGCCAGGTCTCCCATACATGTTCATGTCTTGTTCTGAAGAGCAGCCGATTCATAGGGCCGGGCAACATTACTTTTGTCAATGGGGAGGTACTCTCCTCTGTCCAGTGCTTCACGCATGGGCCTAGGTATGGAAGGCTAGTTGATAATCGTACTGTAGGTCATTCACTTAACTTGGCGGAGATTGTTGTCCTTTTGCAGCCTGTATCCTCTATGTATCACTTCATTGTGACTTGCACCATATTCTAGTGGCTGTTGTTTCAGCTTAACACTCAAGATGAACTGATGGCAGTTTCACGCGTAGTTAGAGTGAGCAGAGTATAGTTTCAGTGCAAGGTATGACCATGGTTGTGAGAGTACTGAAAAGTGATAGTGTTTGCTACAATGAAATGTGTGACTTATGGTAATGTTATTGTACAGGTTAATTGTAGAGGTGTAAAGGTGTGACTGGGATGGTAATGTTACTCTAAAGGGTAATTGTAAAGGGTGATGTTGCTCGTTGCAGTGAAGGTGTGATTATGATGACAGTGTCACTATAAGGCAATGATATAGTGATTTAAGTAGTAATTTAAGCTAAAGTTTTGGTTGTGGTGTAAATGATTCTGTAAAGGGCGGTTGTGTTGCTGGTTTAATGGTTTAATTGTGTAGTTAGTTGTATTGTAAAATGTGTTGGGGTACGTTTGTTACTGAAAAAGCAACAAGCTTCATCCCGAGTGGTGTGTTTGACCACTGGACTACCAGGCAAAAGAAAAGTAACACACACACACACACACACACACACACACACACACACACACACACACACACACACACACACACACACACACACACACACACACACACACACACACACGACCGCTAAGAAAAAATGAGGTTTATTTACAGTTAGGAGACAGCGAAATATAATGATGTGAGAAATAACACTGTCATCATCATCATCATAATCCTGACGGTTAGACTACTTTTTTTCTACCTGATGATGTAATGAGAAAAATACCACTGCTTTAAAAATAATTACTGACTTATTAACAGACAAATAATAGCACAAAGGCATCATGCTCCAAGAAATAAACTTAGGAAAATAATATCACTCTACCCAAAAATAGTTTGTGTGATAGTGGAAAAAATTTATATTAACAAAGGCAGTTTCACCTCGCATTGTTACACAATAACTGATTTATTTTTTTAATATCCCGTTGTCATAATCCAGATATGATTCATTTGCCCAGTTTTACAAATTACAAAACAGTCTCCACCAATCTTGAAAAAAAAAATCATAAAAAAAAGAGCTCTAATGGAAATAATATCCGCTTACCGAGGGGGAAAAATCAGCGGTATAATGAATTCATATCCCCTCCTGTTTGTAGAGAGATTTTTTTTTTTTTTCGAGAGTGGGAATAAAATGGAGGATGGCCAAAATTTGGGAGTGAGTGAAAATTTGCGAGACTTCATCACCGAGCGGGCAAAAATGCATTATCTATGAAAACAGTTGTAATAATGACTGTGAAATGTCGGAATATAATGGTTTGTGTGAAAAAGGAGTGGAGAAAAAATGTCTGGTTGGTAAGGGGATGGTTGATGATAAATAGACAGACAGATTGACTGATTAATATATTCAGTAGATAAGGAGGTTGGTAGACAGATAGATATGTAAATAGCTATAGATAGATGGGAGATATAGATAGGTAGGTACATAGATTAGATAGACAGATAGGTAGGTTGGTAGGTAGGTAATAGATAGATACGTAGGTAGATAGGTAGGTAGGTAGTTAAGAGATAAACAGATAGATAGACAGCTAGATAAATAAATAGCGTTAGATGGATAGTTAGAGGCAGGTTAGTAGGTAGGTAAGTACGGGTAAAATAAGTGAATGTAGTGATGATGGTTTAATAGACGGTAGGCCGAGTGGAACATCCGAAAATATTGGATAGTGAGAAAAAAAAAATGAGTAAAGATGTAATTAAGTGAATGGTGGACGATAGACAGTTGTAAATAGTTTGATATAAATAGATTCAGAATGACGTAAATAGATAAAAGTATAGATAGCTTGTGGTAAAATTTTGATAATGAAAAAATATGTTCTTGGTTTGTGATTTGTTGAAAAATATATAAAGAAAGATTTTGATAATTGAAAAGTTGTAAATTAATTGGTAGATGGATGGATGAATAGATAGGTAGACAGACAGACAGATAGATAGATAGATAGATAGACAGGAAGGTATTAGTGACAGAGTTGATGGAGTATATTGGTTGGTGTGAAAGTTTAATGTTGGCAAGATTAAAAATTGAATATTGCAGTGTGACTGGTAGGAGAGAGAGAAATACTGTACATTGATACAGATAAATGGCTTGTCAAAAAAAAAAAAAAAAACAATGAATTGGGTAAAAAATTGGAATTGGGAATTACAGGATTAGAAATAGATCGCAATACAAAGGCAGACACATTGATATATGGGAGCAGGTAGGTAGGTAAAAATAGATGGACTGATAGATGGCTAGTGACAGATAGATAGACCTTAATAGATAGATGGAATGTATTAATCAGAAGAATACCATGCTGGATGTGGTGATGAGAATATTGGCTAGTACGGTACTAAAATATGGAAGGGAAAACATGGAATTGATGATTGAATAGTTGCAGATGACAGATATGAATAAATGGATAGCAGCAGATAGAGAAATGTCTGTATAGGTAGGTAGATGGATAGACAAGCAGATAGATGGATAGTTAGAAGTAGAAGAGAGATGTAGGTGAATAGCTTGATGAATAACTGGTTAGAGATATACATAGATAGATGGATAGTAATGAAAAATAAGTAGAGAGCAATGTAGGAAAACAAAAATACATGCATATATATATACATACTGTAGTCACATAAATACATAAATACAATCATACGTAAATACATGCACATATATGTAAAATGTTATGTAAAATGTTATAATATTCCGCTTACTCACAGAGGCCTAGGAAAAAAAGGCCAGTAGCTTAGATTTAAAACTAGATGTACAGATAGATATGTACTAGTAAATAGGGAGATAATTTAAGCATGGAAGATTGTAGAGTATGGATGGAGTCAGGTATATTCAGTTCATCAATAATTTGGTACCAGTATCTAAAAAAATATTGCCTCTGATATTGTTACCAGTGTAATTAAATTCTGCACACACACACACACACACACACACACACACACACACACACACACACACACACACACACACACACACACACACACACACACACACACACACACACACACACACACACACACACAGAACAGCACAGCATAGAACAAACAGATAACTTAATAACAACACATGGGCCAAATCCTGGACTAATCCCCACCACGGCTAGTAACACAGTCCATATTTGTGAGGTTCTCAGTGTAATTGGTTCTCTCTCTCTCTCTCTCTCTCTCTCTCTCTCTCTCTCTCTTACCTAGTTTATATAGAATTTGGTAACTGAGCGGAAAGAACCTCACAAAGATGAACGATTTACAAAAGTCTTCATAAACTGATTAAATGAGTACTAGCCGGACAGTCGGGTTCTAAAACTTTTTCTTTTTTTTTTATGTGCCCGACTCTGGGCATAGGCTTCACAGCCTGCCATCAAGGCCCAGCAGTCCTCCAACATACCAATCACCTCTACATATCACCACTTCGGCGCTAACACCCACCGTCCATATTGAATATATGCTAGGGCTGTCTCATACAGGACTAGTGTATTGGTATTAGCGGGGGTATTTTTACTACATGTCGGTGGGTCTTCTGGTAGATCAGAAAAGCCTGATTTTATGAAATTCAAATCCTTAAACTGTTCTCTGCCCCAGCTTGGATTTGATCCTGGGTCCGTTAGGACTGCAGGCCACCTCTTTACCGATTGAGCCACCACCTCAACTGGATAATGGAAGCTGCCCAACACTGAAAAAAAATATATATATAAGAACAAAATATTCAAAATGGAGCCAAGAGGGTACAGCGACAGTCAAGAAAGCCAATGTATTAATTCATTTGATTGAGAGAGCATGAAAAAAAAAAAAAAATCCAGAAATAATTCACAGCTTGCACAGTATATATTTCGGTAATTCAACGTTACTTATATAGTCTTTTCAGCTTAACTTGGCCCAGATTTTTATTTTTGTTTTTTTGTAGCTTTTCATACGTAGCTCAGTGCCTACTTCTCTCTCTCTCTCTCTCTCTCTCTCTCTCTCTACTTTCGTCTCATCTCATACTTCCATTTTTTTCCCAACTCTTCATTTCCCTTGTCGCCTTGGTTATCTGGTTTTCCTTTCCTCAGATCTGCTGTCATTTCCTCTCCTTTTCTCTTCTCGTGTCATCCCTTTCTCTGGTTTCTATTCGTTTTTTTCTCTTCAGTTTTCTTCTCTTCCTTCCCCATTTCCATTGTGCTCTGTTCTCTTCTTTTCTCTTGCTCTGTGTTCTGTTCTCCTTCCATATCTTCTTCTCCTTCCACCCCATGTTCTTTCACACCTTTCACAGTCCCTCATCCTTTCTCTTTCTCTCTCACCCTATCGCACTCTCTCCCACTCATTCTCATTTGCTCAATCTCGGGTCTTTTCAGCACACTCATGCTTCCCTCCTCTCACCCTATCTCCCTCTCACTCCCCTACCGAGCCAATACCAGATTACAGGCTCTTATGAAGGGATTTGGGGAGAGGCAGGGAGAGGTAGATGGAAGGCAGAAGCATAGATGGAAGGGAGAATCCGGGAAAGACAGGGATGGAAGGTAGAGGCAGGTAAAGGGAGAGTAGGGAATAGAAGAGAGAAGCAGGAAGAGGGAGGGGTGGAAGGGAAAGGGAGGGATGGAAGGGAGAGGCAAGAATGGAGGGTAGAGGCAGGGAGAGGCAGATTGAAGGGAGAGGCAGGGATGGAAGGGAGAGGTGGACAGAGAGGTATCTGTAAATAAAGGGCAGAAAAACAACGGAAACTGTGAGAGAGAGAGAGAGAGAGAGAGAGAGAGAGAGAGAGAGAGAGTCTGAAAATGCAAAGGCAGAGAAGGGACGGAAGTGCATGTAATGAGTACTTGGAATTGTGGAGAGAGAGAGAGAGAGAGAGGAGAAAACAAATTACTTTTAGAAATACATCGCGAGGGCCAGCCATCCACTGACTGGGTGGGCCTTAAAATAACAGAGGCCACTTGGACGAGGCGCAGAGAGAGAGAGAGAGAGAGAGAGAGAGAGAGAGAGAGAGAGAGAGAGAGAGAGAAGGGGTGGGGATGAGTGGGATGAGAGAGAAGTGGACAGGAACGTGGGTAGAGTCCAGTGTTCGAGGAAAGTGGTATTTTTTTTTTTTTTTTACACATGCTCCTATCACTCACTCTTGGTTGTAAAAGTGCCTGACAGGGAAGTAGAATGGAATGCCAGAGTTGTGTCTATCATGAGAGGGTTGATGGTGATAGATGGTCGTTGAGTAGTAGAGAAATTCACTGTTGTTTGAAAAGACGCAGTTTCAGTCCAAGGCTAAAATCATCTTCCTTATCATCTCTGTTTTCCTCTTCCCTCCCTCCTTTATCCGCCATCTCCTTCACATTCCTTTTGCAGGGTGTTTCTCTCTCTCTCTCTCTCTCTCTCTCTCTCTCTCTCTCTCTCTCTCTCTCTCTCTCTCTCTCTCTCTCTCTCTCTCTCGTCTTTTCTTGGAACATAATTTTTCGTCTTCCCATCTCTCTTCCTGTTCACCATCCTTTTCTCTTATATTTTTCTCCCAACCCACCACTGCCTTCCTCATTATCTTTGTCTTCCCCTTTTTGCTTCTCTCTCTCTCTCTCCATTCTTTAATTTTCTTTCCTTCCTCATCCTCTTCTTATTTCATCTTTTCATTTCCTTCTTCTTCCTCTCTCTCTGTTTCTTCTCTCCCCACCTATCTTTCTTTCTTTTTTGTTTCCCTCCTACTCTTCCCACGCTCTTTTCCCCTCCACTCCTTCCTTCCTCCCTCTCCTCTCTTCGTGACTGCCCATCTCCCTGACCTTCTGTCCAGTCAGATGGAAACTCTTCTTCTCATGACCTTACGACACCCCAGACTCCACTCTCTACTCTTTTTCCTCTCTTTACTCTTTTTCTCGTGTTTTTCGTCTTTTCTGTTTTAACCCTTTTTTTCCTCTCCCCCCTCCTTTTTTTTTTTTTACTAGATTCTTTTCGTTTTCTTCTTCTCTACTCATTCCTCAATATTTCTCTCTCTTCTTCCTTCCTATTTTCTTTGTTCGTTGCTTATTCCCTGTGTTTTTCTCATTATTATTTCCTTACTTTTTTAGATATTTTTCACATTACCCTTTCCATTTTATGATCTTCCATTTTATTCTTTTTCTTTCTCATGTATTACTGCTTTTCTTTCCTACTCTTTTCAGCCATATATCCTTCTTTCACATTCATTCCCGTGACATTCCTTTCCATCTTCAGTTAATAATCACCTCTCCCCCCATTTCATAATTCATCCATCCCAGTGTCGTCCATTCTGTTTCATCACTTGACCTAAACCAGACCTTCCCTTTCCCCTTTCAAATGCAATAGATTTATTTTTTATGCAACTTCTTTTGTATAACTTGTGTTTCTTAACCAGTCCAAACTCTGCCCCCAACCCTTTCTGCCAGCCACGCTCTTTCCCTACTTCCTGTCACTCAGCTATACTCTTCCCCTTTACCTTCAGTCCCTTAGCATGTTAACCACACCCAAAAACCTTCTCTTCAACTCAGGTTTATCCATAACTCACTCTCCCAGACCCATTTTTTGCCCATCTCGTTATCCAGTCAACCATAAAAATCCCCTGACCACTACGATCCTTGACCCTATTTCCTCACCCCATAAAAATTCCCTGGCTATACTTCCCTTTCTTACAGGTCTCACCCATCCCTTACCCAACCCCAGTTTCCTTACACCCCACCTAGTCTATACCACCTCCCCATTCCCATTCACAATACCCCATGTCCTCACATTCGCTCCCAATACCATACCTTCCCCCATCCTTTCCTGCATTCCCCCTTCCCATCTCTTCTCCAGGCACATCACCCCTCCAACCTTGTTTTCTTACGCCAAACGTAATTTCATACTCCGGTTACTAAAATCAACGTAATGTGGTTCGTTATATCTACCAGTTCCACTCTCCAAGCATTTTACCCTTCCAACCCCACCCCGCGTAGTCTTCCTCTCCCCATTCCCATTCCTCATTTCCATTCACAGCTCCCACGCTCAGTTCTCTCCCATTTTTCCAGTCTCCACCCTTCTAGTTACTTCTCTCTCTCATTCCTTTCTTCTAACCACTGTCACCATCCCCACCCACATCTTATTCACCCATCCTTTATTTCATCTGTTGCACTCCCCAAACCACTCACCTCATTCACCTCATTACCCAACTTGATCCTCTCCTTGTTTCCTAAATCCCACTCACTAACCCCACCATAAATCCTTGACAGTTGTTCCGTACCGTTCAGACATAAATAACCTGAACCCCAGACCTCGCCTTTCCAACCCCTTTCTCCATGTTCCTGGTGCTCAGCTCTTCAGTTCCAGTCCTAGCCTTTCAGACCACTCTTCCATAACCCCATTTCCCTCAAACCCATTTCCGTTAAACCCTTTTCCCCCAAACCCATTACCAACAAAATTATTTCCCCAAACCTATTTCCCCAAGTCCCATTTCCTCATAACCCATTTCACCAGAACCTATTTCCCCCAAACCCTTTCCCCAAAACCCATTTTCCCTAAACCCATTTTCCCTAAACCCATTTCCCCAAACCCATTTCCCCCAAAGCCTCACTCCGCATCCCTATCCCAATTACTCTCCCCATTCCTCATCTTCCGAATCACTCTCCCCACTCCTCATCATCCTAATCACTTTCCCCGCTCCCCAAATTTCCACTCATTCCCCATCTTCCAAACCACGCACCCCATTTCCCTAACATCTCTCTTTCTCTCCACATCTTCCAAACCAATCTTTCCATTCCTCAGCATCCCACTCCCCAACATCCCTCTCTCCCCAGGCCCATTCCCCACCACCACCACCACCAGCACCCCCATAAATCCCCACCTCCAGGCCAGATCTGCCCCTCCCTCACAAAAGCAGACCCGGGGAATAGATTGGTGGCGTTAATCTCGGCGACTCTGGCCCCCACCATTTATTCCTGGGCCGCCTTTTCACTTGAGTCTCCCGTACGAAAACAGTTTCACTTCCCCCCGCTGGGCCAGCCAAATTATTCGGGTCGGGGCTGGTTGTTGTTGTTATTATTATTATTATTATTATTATTGTGGTTGTTGTTGTTCGTGTTAGTGCTGTTTGTTTTGGTTTATATGGTGTGGGTGATAATGGGTGTGATTGAAGGTGTTATTGTTATTACTGTTGTTTTATTGTTTGGATAGTGATATTGAAGGTATTATTATTATTATTATTATTATTATTATTTTGCTTTTTTTTTATGTAGGTGAGGTGGAGGGAGGGAGAGGGAGGGGTAGACCGAGGATGAGGTGGAGGGATGGAGTTGAGAGGTATATGAGGGAGGGGGGGGTGAGTTGGGGGGAGGGGAGTCAAATGGTGGGTGACAGAGTGACTTGGAGGCGTTTTGTCTGCGGCCACCCTTTGCGGGATTAGGGCGTCGGGCTATAGATAGATAAATAGATAGATTATTATTATTATTATTATTATTATTATTATTATTATTATTATTATCATTCTTTTCCATCCCAGCTTATTACCTCCTTGTTGTGGAAGGTTTCATTTCATCCTGAGGCCATTTATCCCCGGGTTCTTTTTTATCCCTGACGCTCCCTTACCAAAACAGCTTCACTTCCCGCAGAGCTTCCAAATGATCCAGGCCGGGTGTGCTATTGTTATTTTTATTTATTGCTGTTGTTGGTGATGGTGGTGGTGGTAGTTGCTTTTGTAGGCTAATGGTTATTTTAGAATTTTATTTGTGTTTGTTGGCTGGTGTTGGTATTAGTATAATTTATTTATTTATTTATTTATTATTATTATAATTATTATTTTTATGATGGTGATGATGATGATAATGATGGTTATTATTATTGTTATTATTGTTGTTGCTTTTATTATTATTTTCATTGGGGGAGGAAGGAAGGGAGGGCAGAGAGATGAACCTTAATAAAAAAAAATATCGACTGCAAAAATACACCTGAAGGAACCTACACGGACATGAGAATCTGTCTTAAGCAAGCTCACTCTTACTAAAATTTATCCTTTGAAAAATCCCCTAGCTGACGGACGGGCAATTAAGAGAGAGAGAGAGAGAGAGAGAGCTGGGAGAGATGGGGGTCGAGATGAGTCAGGCACAGGGAACATTTCTATATGAGAAAGGACTTTAGCCCACCTTCATTCCTCTCTCCTTCCTTCAGCTACCCTTCACCCTTACCCTTGTTCTTCCCTTTCCCTTCTCCCCCTCCCCCACTCTAACCTTCCTTCACAGCCCTCCAATTCCTTCCTTCCCCACCCCTCCCCTGCTCAGCCCTCCTTTCCCCTTCCACCCACCTCCATAATCCTCCTTGATCTGGCATATCTTCCCCATTCTCTATCCTTTACTCCTTCAGTCCTGTCCATCTTTCCTACCCTTTTCTCACTTTCTCCCTCTTTTACTCTCATCTCCTCTTCCCATCTTACTTAGCTATCCTTGTCGTTTATTCAAAGACATAGATACCTTATTTATAAACTGCTCTATATCGAGGAGCCTTGAAGGAACCAATCGGCGTGTTGCTGTTTGCATTCATGTGTACCCGAGCTCCCACTTTATCCTTCTCTCTTCCTAATCTATCCCTCTTCCTTCTCCTCTCCTTTATCCTTCTCTTTCATCATCTCCTCCCTTTCCTCTTCCTCCTCCCCCATCTTCCATCTCATTCCATCCCCACTTCATTCTCTCTCTCTCTCTCTCTCTCTCTCTCTCTCTCTCTCTCTCTCTCTCTTCTTCCAACCTATCCTATTCTCCCGTCTCCCAATCTCGCTTCCCCTCTCTCCCACTCTCCTCACCAACTTGTCACTCTCCCCTCCAAGTTTATCTTCCTCCTCTTTCCTCTCCCTTCCTCTGCACTCCCTTCCTCTCCTCTTTTTCTCTCAGCTCGGCCCCCCCCCTCTCCTCCTTCCTCCTCCTACCCCGTCTGCCCCTCCCTTCAGAACCAGGCCATATCCCTTCTCTCTTATCCTTCACTCTCTTCTCTCTCCCCACCCCTCCTGATCTATCTACGAGTATCTACCCTCTTCCCTCCCCTCCTCGTTTATCTATCACTTTCTTCTCCCTTCCTCTCCCAGCATATCTATCTCGTCTCCCCTCCTCTCCCCTCCCCGTCCCACCTCGTCACCCTGATCTTTACACTACGTCGCGTTTGAACAGCAGGGGAGGGGAGAGGGAGGGGAGAGGGAGGGGAGAAGAGGGGGAGGGAGAGGGGGAAAGGGAGAGAAGAAGAGAAGGTGGAGTAGGTTTTGTTGCTGTTCCTTAACCCCGGTCCGCCTGACAGAGCGAACCCGTCGATCGCAGGTAAGCAGCTGCCCATTTGCTGTCATCCAAGGGGAAAAGATAAAGCAGAAAATGAAGAGCGAGAGGTGCGTGTGTGTGTGTGTGTGTGTGTGTGTGTGTGTGTGTGTGTGTGTGTGTGTGTGTGTGTGAAGTAATGGGATAAGGGCTGAAAAGCACCCACAGAGCGCACATCTCCGCCAGTGCTAATAAAATTTAAGAGTTATATGTTTGTATATATATAATTATATGAGAGAGAGAGAGAGAGAGAGAGAGAGAGAGAGAGAGAGAGAATTTATGTGTTTGTAGGAGACAGAGACAAATAGACATCCAGAGACCAGAGACAGAGAACACTTAAAATTGTGTATGGGGGAGTAGTAGGAGGTGAGGAGGAGGTAGTAGGGGGAAGAGGGGGATGTGAAAGGGTGGGGAGAAGGTGGTCGAAAGTGGGGATGAGGTGGAAGGGGAGATGAATGAGGGGAGGTGGTGGGGGTAGAGAGGGAGGTGAGGGTGAGGTGGTGGGGGTGGCCAAGACGGTGTTACCTGGGCCTGTCGTGATAGCCATCTTAGTGCGTCGTGTCCCCGTTGGCTTGATAAGGGCACCTCAATTACCTCCAGCAGACACAGGTGGCCTCCCTGCCTCCATGGGGTCTGCTTAGGCGTCCGCTATCACAGCTACGGTCTGTGGGGGTCTGTTCTGCTCTGCTCTACTCTGCTTTGCTCTCCTATGCAGTGCCATGCCATGCTATGCTGTGCTATGGTCGGCTGTACTCTCCCATCCTTTCTCCTCTCCTCTCTTCTTTGGTCTGCCTTTTTCTGGTCGAAGGGGTAGAAAGGGGATTTGATGTATTGTTGCGGGTCTTGTCGTGTGTGTGTGTGTGTGTGTGTGTGTGTGTGTGTGTGTGTGTGTGTGTGTGTGTGTTGGGATGAAGAGTAAAATTGTAAACTCGCTGGTAAGATGATGATCAGAGCTTGCCAGTAGGAGTGAAGGCCTAGCGAGGAGCACAGGTTTGATTTCCAAGAGGTGAGAAGATGCTCCTCAGTCACGTTATACCATCATGGGAAGAACGCTGGTCATCTACCCATTAGCTAATTAGAGGCTTGATGACTAGCTTATTGCTCTGAGTGGTGACCTAGCCTCAGACCTCTACACCTCGGCGGGGGTAACAGGAGACTGGCTGTTACTCTACTGTTTACTTGTTTTGATTCCTGATACTGAACTTACGTATTTTAGTTGTTACTTACCCCATATATTTCATGCCATCCGTATGCTACTGGGCGTCAATTAACAAATGCTTGTTATGCTTTAAAAACATACTGCACAAAACTGTAAGCGTACAGGCTTGTCTTCGTTGATAAAGCTATTCCGAACTTTTTGTGGTTAGGATTTATTAACCCTATTACTAAGAGTATAGTACAGCACATTCAGAGATGCTCGATAGATGCGGTAGTTTTACTGTCCTAATTTTGGGTTTTGCTGAAGTCGTCATTGAGGGTGAATCATCTGTTTTCCGAAAAACGTTAATGAGTGGCAAACAGATACGGCCGCCCCTTGAAATGCTTACTCAGCTTAAATATCGTCAGAGTAAACAAAGTGTAAGGGGTTTTTTTTACGTCCCTTCAGTCTTGAATTGAGTTACGGCACCATCAACACAGTGAACAAGTTAAAGGAAGCACAAATATTGAGTGAAATATATTCGGACTGCTGGAATATCCCTCAGTTGATTGACCCCTTCAGTCTGGTGACTTATTTTATAGTTTATTTTTATCTCAGGAACGTTGTATATCACTTTATTAGAATGACCCGGTAGTCAAGGAATTAATGAAGGCAGTAACAGACCCCTCCATTTCAGAGGTTGTATCCTAAGCTGACTAAATGCTTATGGAAATAGCAAAAAATATATACTGAAAAAAAAAATAAATGAATAAAACGTTCAGGACATCAATATCTACACGTGTGATTTCTCTCAGTTGGGTAAAATAACCTGAAGTTAGGTTAAATAAATTCCCGAAATGCGCTTACGAAGACAATGTGGTTAACACTTTGAATTAAAATCGTGTAATTTCAGGTAAACAAAACGGTTTTGTGTTCATCGAAAAATAAGCCTGCTTGTGTTCATCCGGGAAATCTCGTTGCTGAATTAAATCTCATGGTTAAGCTGAGTACATTCAAGAGTTCACGCATTCATCACAAAAGTGCTAAATCCATGTACCAAAATGCGTAATCTCTCCCCTTCTACACATGTATTTCGCTTGCGTTATATCCGTTTCTGCAGCTCTGCCAGTGCGAGCGTAAAAATAAGTGATGAAGCTTTGTTGCTGCTGCTGCTGGGAATGTTTATACCACGGGAGGGGCGAGCGTACAGGGGGAGAACATAAACCTGCAGGATTGAGAGCGAAAGACTTGCTGCGAGAGAGAGAGGTGCGAGGAAGAGAGAGGCGAGTGGGAGAGGTGAGGAAGGGGCTGGAAGGGGTGAAGGATTGTGAGGGATGCGAGAGGGAAAGAGATGGATGAGGGGGATAAATGTAAGTGAGAGAGGTGAGGGAAGGGTGGAGCTGTTAGAGGTGGAAGGGAGTGAGAGTGGGAGTTGAGAGAGATGGAGGCGGGTGAGGGAGGGTTGGAATAGCAGGGTAAGGGGCGAGAGAGGGAAGCGAAGATATGAAAGAGGGAGAGGAATGAGGGTGGGGCTTGGGAGAAGTGGAGAGGAGAGAGGGAAGATGAGGGAAAAGAGCAATGGGGGAGGGTAGAAGAGTGAGGGAACGTAAAAGGAGGGATAGGATGAGGGAAGGAGACTGTGAGGAAGAGGAAGAGGTGACAGGAAAGGAAGGATGAGATAGGGAAGGGTGAAAGATGGAGAGGGATACATGAAGGTGAGGGAGAAAAGGGAGAGATAGGAAAGGGAGGGAAGGAAAGGTAAGGGGACGGAGAGAGGGAGAGGTGAGGGAACGAGGGGCTGGGGAAGCCTTGGAATAGGGAAGGGAGAGGAGTGGAGAGGAGAGCGAAAGCTAAACTACAGCAAAGAAAGAGAGAGGGAGGGAGGGAGGATGATGTAAGGACTGGAGAGAGAATATATGAGAGTGAGAGGTAAGGGAGGGAGAGAGAGAGAGAGAGAGGGCAAGAGATAACGAAAGCGAGGTTTGTAGGAAAACAGCTTTTGAGAGAGAGAGAGAGAGAGAGAGAGAGATGGACGATATATAAAAAGAAAAATATGACAGAGAAAATAAAAAGGAACTAGAATATAAGGGAGCGAATGGAAGCACAATCGAATGAAAAAAAATAATTCTAAAAAGATTCATTATAAACGGCCAGATGTAAATAAACCAATTGATAGATACATAAATAAGATACAGCCTCGCAAAATAAAACACAACACGATATTTTTTATGCAAAGTCGTGAGGTAGAAAAAAATATATGTTAGGCTTACAATAGAGGTTCAGCGAGAAGGGTCAGAATTAAACTAAACATATGCACAAGCGTAAATAAGTCATGGAAAATGGAATAGTGCATAATGTTTGTCGTGCACTGGGGGTGAAAATTTGAATAACTGAATAATAAAATGCATTTTAGAATGGAGAGTCGAAATGAATATAAACAGGTAGAATCGTGTGCACAAAAGAGCAAATAGTGCAAAATGAAAAAAAAATAATATTCTGAGTGCGGATGCTTGAAAAAAAAAAAAAAAAAAAAAAAAAGGTTCTAGGATGAGCACGAGACGGAAATAAAACAAAATAGTACAAAAATAAAAATACGTAATGAAATATTTCTAAAGCAAACCCGAAGGAGATTCAAATAAATTTATCTCCAGATCATTTTAAGCTGAAGGAAATCACAATTTTTTCAATACAAATGCATTAAGGAAATGAATCAAAAGACTAGACTTTATATAGCCAGACGGATAGATAGATAGAATGATAGACAGATAGGTAAATAGTGTGTGTGTGTGTGTGTGTGTGTGTGTGTGTGTGTGTACAGTGAAGTAATGGGCAAGGACTAAAAAGCACTCCATGAATGCCTAGAGTTAATGCTGTAATTCCTAATTCCTACCAGACGAATATTTTCACGGTCTCACTTAATCTATTAATAAATTCTGCGGTCGTATCTCCCATGTTACTGAATCTCAGAGATCGTATACCTCCCCCTACGCCAGTGAAATTTGTATATTATTCCTGCATCCGGATCCAGATTCACTTCAAAATCTGATCAACTCTTCCTTGACTCACTGCTCACCTGTTCACCAAATTTCAGTGTAATCCGATAACAACTTCTGGAGATATCATGTACACAAACAGACAGGGTGATACGGGTGAAGACAACCTCCTTAACAACTTCGGTGGCGATGGTAATGAAGTGGCGTAGGTGTGAAGAACTATAATGTCTGTTTAATGCGCGCATCTCCAAAATAAAAATATATAATGCAAAGTTGAATAGAACACAGATGTTTGACACAGCAGAGAACAGAAATGACAAGTTGAAACAGAGTGAAAAAAAAAAAATGAATACAATAAGATGAATATTAGTGATGTTGATACTGATGAAAAATTACATCGTGATGCGGATTGCCACACTGGCGACTGAAAAATAACCCAGTATTTTTATTGTAGGAAAAAAAATGAAAGCTGTTAACAATTAGTATAAATAAAAATAATTGTCTAAAAGTTTATAATACGAGGCAGCTGAATCACGGAGAAGTGCTGCAGCTTTAATTAGAAACCAGTGTATTTAATGCTGACATTAGTACAAATGAGAAACTGAAATAAGATAAATCAGTAGATGGAGCAGAGTAAAATGATTATAATATAAAAAAAAAAAAAAACGGAAAGAGGACGAAGTATTATAAAAAGAGAGCTCAGTATTTTTATTGTAGGGAGACGCTGTAATCTTTTTACTCTGACCTAAAATTGCAAATCTGGCCATGTTGAAAGCTACGTTGTAACAATAGAGTAAGAGCAAAATATGTTGCTGGTCACAAAGAAGTGCTATGGAAAGGGTATAGAGCTGTAGAATCGTCTTTTCCTGTCACTTAGCTATATGAAATAAGCTGCAGAAAGGACGGAACTCCGTGCCAAGTTAAAGTAAAATGGGTAGAGCAGTCCAACCTAGAGAGAGAGAGAGAGAGAGAGAGAGGCGTGTCAGGTCGCACAATTGCATGCAGGAAGGAAAATATGTTGCTTGATATTCTTTCCCGCCTGCTCGTCCTTGCACTCGCTTGTCTTGCCTCATGCTGCCAGACTGCCTGCTTGCTTGCTTGCTTGCCGCTAGGGGAGTGTGATTGTTTGGTGTTTTCTGGGTGTTATATATATATATATATATATATATATATATATATATATATATATATATATATATAGATAGATAGATAGATAGATAGATAGATAGATGTGTGTGTGTAGGTCAAGATATTTCTATCGTATCTGAGTATTTTGAATTATATATTCATAGCATGTTTATCTAAACGTGTTTACTTGTACAAAAATAGTAGGTTTTTTAATTGATTTTTTTTTCTGGAATTCCATATCTTTATTTGCAGGAGTGGCTGATGTTAGTGTAGGGAGAGGCCGGAAATTCTCTACTGTGGTATTCGGTTGGGGACTGTGACCAAGCATTGGCTGTCGTGTGGGGATTTAACCTCAGTGTCGTATATAGTCCGGGGTGATATGACTGGATGGCTGATCCGGTTTAAGCTGCGACCAGTCGTCTAGTATGAGGGGCTCTGTATCTCCTTTTGGATCTAGTTGTTGGATCTGGTTGTACTTATTCCTCAGAGAAATATTAGTTTAGAATGATTGAAAGACAGCATGAATTGTTAATGTTGGCAGTTTGCATTTGTTGGTTTGAGGACGAATGTGCAGTCGAGGAGCACAGTACATATACATACTTCTGTAACAGGAACGTTTATCTGCAATAAACCTGTGTTACATTGTACAGGTGGGATTGTAAACATCGCCATTATCCTGTGATAGGCGGCTTTGCTGTCTATACAAAATTACTGACCACTCTGGCCACTTTATTTTTTAATCCTGTTGCCACCAGTTAGTATTATTCACCTGGAGATAATTTTCCGGTAGTGAAAAGTTGGATGAAGCCTCCCTTAATCCCATCAGTACTATGTCTTCCTTTGTGTTTTCTTGCCTGTCAGATTATTTATTCAGATAACTAAGTACTTTCAGATTAATCCACATTAATCTTATCACTACCGTGGCGTTCATTGAATTTTAGTGGTGCTGCATCTAGATAGTATTTTTCAGCTTATTAGAGAAGTCAGTTAGTCAAGTATTAGACCAATTGTGCTTTCGCTTAATGGTGTGATGCCAACAAGGGGCGAACTACAGGTCAAACACCCTCCCTCATCTAGTTGTAAATACCAGTCAGTTTATATTGCTGACCATTAGTGTTTGTGTTTGTGGTGAAGCGTAAACAATATTCCCACGCCGGGCACACCTGAGGCTGGGCAGACAGGTATACGACCGTGTTAAGTGGTCTCAATGGACGCTCTCCCTATCGCGATATAAGGGCCTGGGAACCACTCGAGGGGGAACTGTGAGTGTCAGAGTTGGTTTCTTGAGAGGGGAAGATGTCGGCTGGGATGTTCCTTCTGTGGCTTAACTCCTTCGGTACGATAACGTCTTCTATTTCATATATTTTAGAAGAACCTCCTAGTAGACATTTTTGTGTATCTCGTCTTTCGGATATAAGTTTGTCCTAAGCTGAATAAAATCGTCCAGAGATAAGGAAAACAAAGTTAAAAAAAAATATCGTATTGAATGGTACACTTCTAAGGCATTGACTTACACACACACACACACACACACACACACACACACACACACACACACACACACACACACACACACACACACACACACACACACACACACACACACACACACACACACACACACACACACACACACACACACACACACACACACACACACACACACACACACACACACACACACACACCACTTCCTGCTCTCTGCTTCCCCCTCCATGTACCTGTGGCTGCATTATCTCCCTATCCATTGGACTTTCTCCCTCCTTGGACTCTGCTATCATTCCTCTGGGCTCGTTTCATCTGTTGAGTAAGATAACGGATGTATCAAGAGGTTAGAAGTTCTTATTACTATTAATGATTTTCTCATGACTCCTCCTCAGACAGAAATATATAATCGTTTCTTTTGAACGTGTACGCAAGTTCTGCCGTTTATATGTGGTTCTACATATCTTAGAAGATTTTTTTTTTTTCTGGACTCTGCTATCATTCCTCTGGGCTCGTTTCATCTGTTCAGTAAGGTAACGGATGTATCAAGAGGTTAGAAGTTCTTATTACTATTAATGATTTTCTCATGACTCCTCCTCAGACAGAAATATATAATCGTTTCTTTTGAACGTGTACGCGAGTTCTGCCGTTTATATGTGGTTCTACATATCTTAGAAGAGTTTTTTTTTTTTTTAAATCCGATTTGAAGGGGATACATATTCTTGATTCATTTTTTCTCTAACCAAATGAAATCGTGTGGTGATTTAAAAGAATACTAAATAAAATGAAATACGTCGCCAGATACTGTTACGTCTTTCCCATACGTAGGAGAAAGTACCTGTTGCAGTGGAGGAATTGCTGTTGTTGTTGAGTCTCTGGGATCATCTGAAACGTGAACGCGATGGACTGCAGGCTTAAACTGCTCATCACTTGCAGCCCACCAGCCTTCGTTGGAGGGATAGGAATGTACCTGAGGGACGTTCGTATAACCAGGCATTGAAGCTGAATGAAGGGATTAGAATCAGTTACCATTATCTCCATCCAACCCACAGTCAAAAATGCAGTAGAGACATTTAGAAAGACCAGAACACTAAATATCGTGGATCTGACTTTTTTTTTTTTTTTTCATAAGAAGTATATTCACTGAAGGCCTCCTTTTCTTTCTTTTTTTTTTCTTTTTCTATCGGTGATATATACAAACTCACACACACAAACATGGCCATTACAGGACTTCAGTTGTCACTTCGCCCATCGGACACACCTTTCCCCTTTACGCTTCCTCCGAGATGGTACAGTCTTGCAGTGAACCAACTACAGATTGATACTGATATAGATGATGATGCTGATATTTGCTTTTACACACACACACACACACACACACACACACGCACGCACGCACGCACGCACGCACGCACGCGCGCGCGGTTAGGTAGATAGATGCGAGTAGACAGATGTATTGTAAGTACCGGTATACATAGTGCGTGGTGGGGTCTGACCTAACCGTGTACGCCTGACTGGCCTTTGTTCTGTGTCTAATTCCTGCGGTGAGGCTGCCTGGAATCCCTCTAGAGTTTATCAGGGGATCTGAGGGTGAGGCAGAGAGACGGACAGACCTCCCGACAAGAACAGGACAGGTGGAGGGTCAGATAGTGTGGCAGGGGAGGCAGAAAGGGGACGATAAGATGGGGATAGACGGATTTATGTGTTCGGAAATGGAAGGAAAGGAAGGGAAACGGGTGGGAAAATAGAAGGAAAGATAGATAAACTGGAATAGGGAAGGGAAGACAAACTTGTGGGTGGGAAGAGAGGAGGAAAATATAAATGAACTGTAAGAAGGATGAAATAAGTCAATCCATCAAGAGGGGACAAACGCCGCGGGACGCATAGCCTCACTCACCTTCCGACTCCATCCACACGGGTCCCTTTGTGCAACCCTCCAGGCAGCTACTCTTCCCCCTTTGAGTATCTCCCGACAGGAGTGATCGACCTGCTCCATCCATGAGATAAGTGGCCATCCTCTTGGCCTCCTCCACCCTGGGTTAACCTATTCAGAGATCACCCTGTGAGCAAGATCAGCCTCAGGAAAGTGGGCCACGTGTCCATACAGCTGGAGTTGCGTTGACTTATTCTGTGGGTAATAGGCCTTCATTCAGTCTCACGGAGTAGTCACTCGTTACGCACCCGTTTGTACCAGCGAAAAGGAAGAGGAAATTGTGGTAGACGTATGTAGGATATACAGATAACATGTGTGTTGGCCAGTAACAAGGTTATCTGTTAAAGCGAGTCTCTTTGTCATAATAGCAGTCCTGAAAAAAAAAAAAACGGAAGAACGAAAAGAATAAACCAAATAAATTCTTATCTATGAGACAAGACGAAATACTCTGATATGTTGTATGGATGACCTGGACAGCAGTTTCAGAAAGAACACATGATATATTTATATGTGTGTGTGTGTATATATATATATATATATATATATATATATATATATATATGTATGTATGTGTGTGTGTAATTCACCGGGTTGGTCAGGATCACCTGATGGTCGTGATCGTCAGCTTTTACCCTCGCGGAAGGGAGCTGAGAGCTCATATAGTCCGATCTAAGGGCAAGGCTGTGACCTTCACACACGCACACACCCGTCCCCTTGCTCAAGGGGGACAGTAACCACCCACTTCGTCAGTGAAACTTTTCGCAACCTGAGCGAGACGCGAACTCCCGTCTACCAGATGGCAAGGGAGAACGTTACCACTGCACCAGCGAGCGGTGTTCGGAAATGGAAGGAAAGGAAGGGAAACGGGTGGGAAAAGAGAAAGAAATATAGATAAACTTGAATAGGGAAGGGAAGACAAACTTGTGGGTGGGAAGAGAGGAGGAAAATATAAATGAACTGTAAGAAGGATGAAATCAGTCAATCCATCGAGAGGGGACTAACGCCGCGGGACGCATAGCCTCACTCACCTTCCGACTCCATCCACACGGGTCCCTTTGTGCAACCCTCCAGGCAGCTACTCTTCCCCTTTTGAGTATCTCCCGACAGGAGTGATCGACCTGCTCCAGCCATGAGATAAGTGGCCATCCTCTTGGCCGCCTCCACCCTGGGTTAACTTGTTCAGAGATCACCCTGTGAACAAGATCAGCCTCAGGAAAGTGGGCCACGTGCCCATATAGCTGGAGTTGGCGTGTCTGTGTGTGTGTGTAATTCACCGGGTCGGTCTGGATCACTTGATGGTCGTGATCGTCAGCTTTTACCCTCCCGGAAGGGAGTTGAGAGCTCATATAGTCCGATTTAAGGGCAAGGCTGTGACCTTCACACACGCACACACCCATCCCCTTGCTCAAGGGGGACAGTAGCCACCCACTTCGTCAGTGAAACTTTTCGCAACCTGAGCGAGGCGCGAACTCCCGTCCACCAGTTGGCAAGCGAGAACATTACCACTGCACCAGAGAGCGGTGTGTGTGTGTGTGTGTGTGTGTGTGTGTGTGTGTGTGTGTGTGTGTGTGTGATTTACCATCTTGTAGTCGGGATATTCTAGTATTTATCGTAGCAAACGCCAGACTAGTTTACTGAGATGGGAGTGCTTTATAGGAGCAGGGAGAGAGAGAGAGAGAGAGGGGGGGGGGCAAGGAATGAGATTGACGTTACAAGGAATGATGGGACGAGAAGCAGAGGGCAAGTGATGGTAGTGGAAGAGTAAAGGAGACAGGGAGAAAAAAAGGAGAGGAAAAAGAACAAAGAAAATGGGGTGGAAGGGGAAGAGAAGAAAAAAGGAGAAGGAAGTAAGAGAGGAGGGAAGGAAGGAAAGAGGAATGTAGGAAAGACAAGATGGCGGGAAGAGAAAGAGAGAACAGAGAAGGAAAGGAAGAGGGAAGGAAGTAATTAAAAGGGAGAGAAGGGACGATGGAAGGAGAGATGAAGTGAAGACAGGAGGAAGGAAATGAAGGCTGACAAAGTGGAGGAAGTGATGAGGGAAGAAAACTTCGAGGAAAGATATAAGGAGGGATCTAGAGAAGGAGAGGAAAACGGGGGGAAAAAGGGGAGAGATAGAAAAAGATTACGATACAAGGGAACGAGAAGGGTAAACAGCAAGTCTTCTGATCATGTCATGGGAGTGTAAGATGGGAACAGGAAAGGAAGGGAAGAAAGAAGAAAAGATGTAAAGACAGACTGTGAGGGTTGGAAGAGAAGGAAAGAGAAGTAAAGGAAAGGAAAACACGAGAAAAGGAGGAAAAGTTGGAAGAAGAAAGGAACGCTGAGTAGTGAAGTGAAAAGTGAAAAGTAGAAAAAAAAAAAAAAAAAAGAGAAAATTTAGATGTGAAAATGAGAACTGAAGAGTCAGTGAAAAAGTAATGATGGGAAGAGGAGAAAGTAGACGATAGAAGGAAATCGAATGGGAAGTTAAAGATTAAAGGAGGAAAAGGAGAAAGTGAAAAAAAAGTAGGAAAGAGAAAGTTACAAGTAAGGAATGAAGACAGGAAGAAATGTGGGTCGTACATAAGTGCTAAACCGAAAGAAAGGGAAGACAGAAGAAAAGAAAATGAGAAGGAGAAAGTAAAAGGAACGACGGAAAGAAAGTAGGAGGTGAATGAGAAGAAGAGAGAGGGAAGGAAGGAGGGAAGGAAAGAAGGAGGGGAATGAGAAGAAGAGAGAAGGAAGGGAGGAACGAAGGGAAGAAGGAAGGAGAAGAAGAATGAAGAAGAGACCTTACGAGAGAGATCCCCTCACCCAAGAGGCCCCATTACCCCTGTACTCGGTGCGGCCAAACTGACAACAATGGCTCGTTTGTCCTAATGGTTGGCCAGCGGGTTAATGGGTAGTTATGACCATGAAACCAAGCCTTTAATGGACCTGTAATTTGTACACTCACGGGGATAAGGCCACCGTCTCTCTCTCTCTCTCTCTCTCTCTCTCTCTCTCTCTCTCTCTCTCTCTCTCTCTCTCTCTCTCTCTCAGCTAACCCTTTTGCTTCTTACGTATGGAATCATAGGAGAAGGTAGACTGTGGTTCTCTGTGGTAATTAATGATTTGTTGAATATTGCTGTTATGTGAGAAATTATACATAAATCTATATTTTTAATACCTTTTAATACGATGACTTTTGATTTTACTTTTGCTTGCTTGACTGATTCCTTGGTTGATTTAATTGATTGACTTTAATACCCGTTCATTTAAACATAAGATTTTAAGTTTGTAATAGAAAATTTTGCGAAATGTAAGAAAAAAGTAGACAAGATATTCGTTCCTTCTGCATGTCAACAATTTTTTTCATCAAATTCCTCAAGGCTAAACCGAAATACTCTTTTTATCTCGCATCCCCGCACCCACCCATTCATTTTTGTCCATTTATTTTTTTTCTCTAAGTGTGGACAGCTCTAGCAGTTCCCCCAAGATTACTTTTACTCTAATATTTCCACGCGCACAAAGCAGACTCCGGGCTGGCCATCCCTCACCCTAGAGACACACCCAAGCGACGCAGACGACTGGTTGGACTGTAAGGAAAATTCATGTAAATAGAATAGTACCAGAAATGCTTTGGTACTTGAGAGAGAGAGAGAGAGAGAGAGAGAGAGAGAGGGAGAGAATATACTGTGTCGGCGGAGTACCCACAATTCGACGGCTTCTTGACCTCTCGGATATTGGAACTAACAACGAATTTTGAGTTCCTTGTAAAATTGTGTAATGTGTAAAGTAGAGCGAGTGCGTTTAGAGTTCGTGGGTGAATTTATAGTGGAGCTGGAAATTCAGTAAAAAAAAAGGTATACGGTATATAAAAAGTTTTTCGAGATCTTGGTGGGCTATCTGGTGACCTCTTGACTTTTGAAATAGTGGGCCAAGAATTTTGATTTTTATGTGTGTAATTGTATGATAAGGCAGTGCTAGTTATGGAACACACACACACACACACACACACACACACACACACACACACACACACACACACACACACACACACACACACACACACACACACACACACACACACACACACACACACACACACACACACACACACACACACACACACACACACACACACACACACACACACACACACACACACGACTTTACTGGGAAATGTAAATGGCGATACATTTGGGTTTCGTGGCAGAACAGCATCAGTTTACATTCATTATTATTATTATTATTATTATTATTATTATTATTATTATTATTATTATTATCATCATCATCATTATCATTATCATTATCATTATCATTATTTTTTATTTCCAGGTATGTCATTTGGGGAAGGTGAGGGTAAGTGTCGGGGAAAGGCTCAAGGTAAGGCAAACAGACTCAGGAATTCAAAGTTATGTTGTTATATACGAGAGAGAGAGAGAGAGAGAGAGAGAGAGAGAGAGAGAGAGAGAGAGAGACAGAGAGAGAGACAGAGACAGAGAGGGGGAGTCGTGTGGTCAAAAGCCAGGAGGAATCTCGACCCTATCTTGAGCCTGAGACATTTGAAACATTTTAGGCAGGGATGACTGACCCTTTCCACCAAAATCACGCCGGGATTTTTCTCTTCCTTTTCCCTTTCCTTTTTCTCTTTTAGTTCCTCCCATTTTTCCTGCTCTCTTCCTTCTCTTCCCAGTTCCGGTCCTACCATTTTCCTGCGCCCTTTCTTCTTTTGTTTTCCCTTCTTTTCCTTCAGCTGTTCCTTCCTTCCGTTCTCCCCTTTTTCCCCGCTTCCTTCCCCTCCCTTTCTATTTCTTCCCCCCCCCTTTCCTTTTCTTTATGCCGTTCCTCCCTCTTTCCCGCCAACTTTTTCTCCTTGTTATACCCTTTCTTTTTTCTTCCTCTTTCTTCTTTCATCTGTTCCTCTCTCTCTCTCTCTCTCTCTCTCTCTTTTTTTTGCGCGTCCTTCTTCCCATTCTGTTTCCTTCCTGCATAGTTTCGTGTTTTATCCAACTGTTTCATTGTCCTTTCTTGTCATGCATATCGTACTTACTTTCCATTTTCTTCTTTTCCTCCTTTTCTTTTTTTTCCTCCCATATACTTTCTTATCTTTTTTTTCCCCAAACATTTTTCCCTTCTTTCTCTCCTCTCTTCTTTCATTAACACTTTCCGTTGTAGTCTGCGTCTCCTTCCCTCTCTGTTCTTACACTTTCCCTTTGTATTTCTCTCCATTCTCTTTCTTTTTCCGTCTCTCTCTCTCCCTCTTTTTTTTTGTGTGTCCACCCCTCTCCCTTCTACATTATATTCTACACACCACGCTGTTGTTTCTCGTCATCCTCTCTCTTTCTTCATCCTCCTTCCCCTTCTTTTTCTCTTCCTCCCCCCTCGGCAGCTCTTTTCTATCCTTCTCTTTCATGCTTCTCCTCTTTCTAAAATGTTCATCTTTTCAACTACATTTCTCCTTGTATCGTCGCATTCCCATGCTTCTAACACCCATATTTTCGTTCACTTTATTGTCACTTCCCCTTTCCCTTTTAATATTTTTGTTTTGTCTCTCTTCCTTCCTTCATTTCGCTTCACTGTCTTTCATCTCGTCCTTCCTTTTCCCCACTTTCACATTCTTTAGCCTCCTTTCTCCTTGTCTTTCTTCTTTTTTCTCTTCTCCTTCCTTTTTCACATTTTATCTTATTTTTCATATTCTTTTTATCCTCCCATTTTTCTTAGTCTCTTCATGTCCTTTGTTTTTTCATTCATTCTCGCCTCCCTCATCGTTCTCGTCTCTCATTCTGTCCTTTCTCATGCTCTTCATTCTCTCTTTTGTCTCATTTCCCTCACTTTGCACTCCATCTTTTAATCCTTCATTATTTCTACATTTCCATCCATCAGTGTCCAACCTCATTTTTCATCCTCTTCTAGTTCCTTCTTCCTCCTTCCCTTTATTCCCTCCCCCTGTCCTTTCTTCTCCCACCTTCCCCACACTCTCTCCCTCTCAATCTCTTGACCGCCTTCCCCATTGTTCTCTTCTGCTCTCTCTCTCTATTCTGTCAGCCTCTCTTCCTCCGCTTTTTCCTCTCTCCCTTTCCCCCACTTCCCCTTTCCACCTCTTCACCCTTCCTCCACATCTCCACTGCTCAGCCCTGTCTTCCATATCACCCATTCCCCACACCCTCCCTCCTCCTTCGCCACATTTTTCTCCACTTCCTTCTAAATGACTTGTCTTTTGGTCCTCTTTCTTCCATTTCTTCATCCCTGATCATCATCTCCCATTGCTTTTCCCTCATCTTCCCTAACCTTTTCCTCCTCTAATTTATTTTCTTCTCATTCTCTTTTCTTCCCTTCCTTCCCGCCCTATCCTTCATCTCCTCTGATCCGTCTGATACTCCACTCTCTCTCCTCCATTCTCCTGCCCATATACGTTCCTCATTACTGTTGCTCTCCCTCCATGTCTTTCCTCACGTATTCCCTCCTTCTCTTTCCATTTCCTCCATCTCCCATCTTCCTCCCACCCTTGCTCCTACTCTCCCCGTACCCTCTTCCACCCCTCCTTCTATTCTCCCATATCCTCTTCCTCCTTCCCGTGCCTCCTTCTCTCCCCTCTTCCCACCCATCCTCCTCCCACCTCATTCCTTCTTCCTCCCCTACCCCTCCTCTTCTAATACCTCCACCCCTCCACTCTTTCCCTTTCTCCCAGTCCATATAAGGCGCCCATTGTTGTTGCTCTGTCACGCGTCTTCTCTGGAGGTCTAGGTCAGTATGATGGTCAGATATTTCACATTTTTTACTGCATCTTTCCAACCCTCTGGATTCCTTTATGTTATTTCTCAAGGATTGTGAAGAATTCCTTAGGGCGCTCTCGTGCTACGGTGTGCTCCGAGTTTATGTATTATTATTATTATTATTATTATTATTATTATTATTATTACTATTATTATTATTATATTTTATTATTGTTACTGTTATCGTTATTATTGTTATTATTTTTATTATTATTATTATTAATATTATTGTTGTTGTTGTTGTTATGTTTTTACGCCTTCATTGGGATGTCCTTGAGTGAGATGTGCTCTCATGTTCCTTTTTTTCCTTGGTGTATTTTTTCTTTGGAGTGCTGTCGCGTTCCAATAAGCTTCGGTTTTATGCATTTTTTCTGATTGTATTTTCATTGCCTTTCGGTCGTGTGGCTTTTGCGACTAGTGTTTACAAAATGGGCAGATCTTCATCGTACCGAAGGGGTTGACATTTTCCTTGGTGTTTACATTCAGGGATTTCATTCAGGCTAACACCAAACGATTTTTTTTTTTCAGTAGGAGATTTTTCTGTCAGAGGATTAGAAATTATCTCCATTATTGGTGAGTGAAGTTTATTTAGGCATGCATTAGATTTTCTTTCTCTTGAGGGAAATGCTAGCAGTCAGGGGGTTAAGGTGCTGTGCGGAGTGCTGTAAGGGAGCTGTGCGGGTCCTGGCATAATGGCTGTGTTGGATAATGCCCCTTGCATAATGGAAGTCTCTCTCTCTCTCTCTCTCTCTCTCTCTCTCTCTCTCTCTCTCTCTCTCTCTCTCTCTCTCTCTCTCTCTCTCTCTCTCTCTCTCTCTCTCTCTAAATCTATCTTCCCCTCTAAACTTCCATCAAGTATCTGCAGTGTTCTGCATCTTTTAATCAGTTTTCCATTTTTCTACGTATTCGACAACATTTTCTCCATCTTATTTTTCATTCCTATTGTTCCCATGGTTACTACATCTCTTTTCTCCCTGATTTTACTATGTACATTTGTAAACTAATACAATAATGCTTTTTAAATAACAGAGGTACACTTTTTCAGATACACTTCCTTTTAATTGTCTGCCTACCCCTCCCTACACTTTTTCAATTACACTTGCTGTATTTTGCCTTCCTGTCTTTCATAATTATTTATAATACTCTCAGATCGTTACAGTATCCTCTTCTCTGTTTAAATTATACTTGCCTCAGTTCTCTTCTCTCCATTCCATTCTGTCTTTCATCGGCATTATCAGGTATAATGTATAATAATCTACTCATTACTGGATCCTTACTCATGTTTGGCATTTTTGTTTTTTTTTACACTCATTCTGTATCCTTTATGTCCAAATCTTTGTTTTTATACGTGCCTTATTACGCACCTTATTATTATTATTACTTTCATCAGATGGGTTTATTTTTTACTTGCACTTTATTACCTACTTTTCCTGTTCACTTCCTCTCACCCCATCTTCCCTGACTTTTCCTTAACCATTATTTTCCCAATTCCTGTACTCTTAACTTTACTTCAGATATAATTTTATGACTGCTTGCAACTACAGCTTACAGTATTACCTTCTTAAGCAAAGCATTCTTAAAGTATTCTTCATTCATCATTAGGTCACAAAGACTTATTCTCTCACACACACACTTCATAGCACATTTTTCTATATATTTCACTTAAAATGTTAGAGTATGCCTTGTTTAAACTGCATTTGGTTTTTTTCTTTCATGTTCTCCTCGTCTCCTCTTCTTGAAAAAATAAAATCCTCGTCTCACCTTCTTAAATAAAAATATTCTCCTCGTCTCCCGATCATCATCTGTTAAGCCTATATCATTTAATCTTCCCGAATTTTTACTAATTTAAAGTTAATTTTTATCCACATTCATCGTAAATTAACATACCAGTCTCACTCAGATCACAGCGGTAAACCCATTTTCCATCACTTTATTGGTCTTTTTTCTTTATACTGAACTTAGATGATTACAGTATTCCCTCTTTAAATTACAGCCACCTTCCTCCCCTTCCTCTCTCCCCTTCTTCTCCATCATCTCCTTCATCATGATTTTCCTGAACCCTTTACTATCGTATTGTACTTCAGTTTGACATTTTTAGGTATCTTTAATTACGTTGTTATTTATAATCAGCTGGTTTTGATACGTATACACAAAAATTTAATGCAGTATTTTTGCCTAAACTTATTTTCTGCTTTACTAGCACTTTTATTGTCTAGTTATGTTTACTTGAACATTATTCCCCATTTTTCTTCACACCCTGTTTAGATGATTACAACATTCTCTCTTTATATTACAAAGACCATCTTGTTCCCCTTCCTCTCTCTCTCCATCATTCCCATTCCTCTCTCCGCTTCTTCCCCATCCTCTCTCCGCTTCTTCCCCATCCTCTCTCTCCTTCTTCCCCTTCTTGTCTTTCCTTCTTCTCCTTCCTGTCTCCCCTTCTTCCCCTACATCTCTCTCCCCTTCTTCCCCTTCATCTCTCTCCTCCTTCCCCTTCCTTTCTCCCCTTCTTCCCCTTCCTGTCTTCTCTTCTTCCCCTTCCTGTCTTCTCTTCTTCCCCTTCCTGTCTTCTCTTCTTCCCCTTCCTCTCTCTTCATCCCCTTCCTCTCTCTTCATCCCCTTCCTTTCTCCCCTTCTTCTCCCTCTTCTCCTTCATCACTCCTTTCCCCGTGTAATTATTCATCTTTCCCTCGCTCCCTCTTCTCATATATTCTCAAATTTCATCCTCTCTCCGTGCTCTCCTTCGCTAGCTCGTTCATCTCTCCGGCTTTGATTATAAATGACCCTTTGGATAATCGTTCTTTTCATTACCTTTTTAGTCGTTTCTTTTTTTTTCTTTAGCTCTGTATTCATTTAAATTTTGCTAGTTCTTCGTTCTTAGTTGCATTTTCTTCGTCTTCATATCTTCTCATTAGTTTTGTGTTCGTTAATTTTTACCCATTTCTTCGGTTTAGTTGCATTTTTCCTCTTTATATCTTTTCATTTTGCTTCTTGCTGGTTATTTTTATCTATTTCTTCGTTGTTGCATTTTCTTCGTCTATAAGCTTTCGTGATTTTTTTTTTCCTTACATTTGGTTTTATTTTCTTTATGTGCATTATCTCTCATTCTTCCTTTTCGTACTGTTTTTTTTTTCTGCATTTTTTGTATTTACTACCTGTTTTCGCCCATATTTTTCCTGTTTATCCCACTTCTCTCCTCTTTGTCCCACTCCTTAATTTTTCTTGTCACAGTGCGTTTTCTGTTTTACGTCTGCCTCTGTTTTGCCCTCGTCTCATGTTCTGTTTCTAATTAAATGAATATTCATTAGCCGTTTTCCATCGTATTATTCTCTCTCTCTCTCTCTCTCTCTCTCTCTCTCTCTCTCTCTCTCTCTCTCTCTCTCTCTCTCTCTCTCTCTCTTGTATATTTGTCGCTGTTTGTCCCTTTTCCCACATTCTGCTTTTAATTAAGTAAGCTTTTATTGCCGGCATTTTCTGTTCGCCTTTATTTGTCTTGGTTTCCTTCCTTCCACCTTTTGTCTTCTTAATTAGCGCATTTTTCTTCGTTATATTTACTCGTCTCGTCTCTCGCTTTTATCCTTACATATCTTCGTTTATATATTTGCCGTCCTTGTCGAGCTCTGTTGTCGTGTTCTCCGCTTATCTTGCCTTGTTTCAGTCTTCTCTCTCATGTTCTTTTATGATCTCAGTCGCTGTTTTCTCTGCCATGTTCTTTGATCGTGTCTTTAACCATGCTTTTCTCTGTCGTGTCCTCAGGGTTTTTGCCTTGTCAGATGAAAGTGCGACTCATTTTCGCTCAGTATTTTTTTTTTACCTCTTTCCAGTTTATATGGTTATGTTGCTTCCTTGCACTCTGATAGCAAGGGCATGATTAAATAAACTCACTCGACTGAAGAGGGTATACGTTTACAAACACGCGCTTTATTGGTTTGCCTCTCGAATAACTGTGGGTAGTAAGAATGAAGTAAAGGTGGTATTGGTGAATTATGTGAACATACTTTATTATTATTTATTATTTTTTATTTTTGTTATTATTATTATTATTATTATTAATATTATTAATATTATTATTATTACTACTACTACTACTACTACTACTACTACTACTGCTACTACTAATACTACTACTGCTGCTACTACTACTACTACTGCTACTACTACTACACTGAAGTATCGCATTTTCCTTAGCCTTCACCGGCCATCACAACACACAACCACACACCATCGCTCAAACTTTCACCCAGCTTTGAAATTTTGGACGAGTGCACTCAGTCCAGCTCCATAACTTGGGCCAAAGAGCACTGGAATGGGTTCATCTCGATCCTTGAGTATAAACTTGAGCTTAGCTTCACCTCTTCTTGCTCTTAAATAACCTTGGTGGGTAAACAGCGTGACCTTGAAATAACCCTTCGTGCTCTTCCGGACTGCCTCAATAATATATATATATATATATATATATATATATATATATATATATATATATATATATATATATATATATATATATATATATATATATATATATATATATTTTTTTAAGTGAATTTACATGGAATGAATATTTTTTATGGTGTCAGTTTTTTCTGTTTTTCTTTTTTTTTCTTTTTCATTTTGCAGTAGATTTCTCTGGGCCGAAAACAGCTTGTTTAACGTTAATTGGAAGAAGGAAAGTAGATGGTATTCACCGTAGATTCGTGGTAGGGTATGAAAAAATTTACCTTCTCATGGTCGGGCCAACTCTAGTCTTCTGTTCCACCTAATGCATAGATGGAGTTCTTGATGCACGCTCAGATTGTTTAATTGTTTTTGTATGTATCGTGATGACGCACAACGATTTGGCGGTAAGTGGGTGATTAAATTTTCTTGAAATATTCACAGAAATAATTCCTTCGATCTATGTGGGAGGGGGAGACGAGAATGAGGTGGAGGGATGGGCTGGAGAGTTATTTGAGAGAGGGTGTTGTCAGTTGGTGATAGGACAGCCTGATGGTGAAGCTGGTGACATGGAGGTGATTTATTTGTGGTGACCCCTTGAGGGATTAAGGCGTTTAGCTAGCGAGAGAGAGAGAGAGAGAGAGAGAGAGAGAGAGAGAGAGAGAGAGAGAGAGAGAGAGAGAGAATCTAATCACTCTCTTAAGCTTGAAACAATCAACTGTTGGTTGTGTGCAGCATAACGAACGATGATTGCCAGTGAAATGCCTCGAGACTGCCACCAAGTCAGAAAAAAAAGAAAAATACAGATTATGATTAGATGGCAAAGAAACAAATTTAACTATAATGAAATATGACATCGTAACGGAGTTAATATGGAAGACCTTTATAGTCCAGTAGTTACATAGGGATCTTACTGCTGAGTATCAGAGGTTTTGAAATACCTGTAAATACAATAAACCTTAATCCTGAAATGTATCTGAAATATCCGTTCCCAAAGTTAATCTCTTAACATGGTCTTGGAAACTGCTCTTAAGGAAACAACTTCATCGTGGGCATAAGAAAGGAATAAAGGAAAAGTTTATGATACTGCAAGCCATAATCTTTAAAAGCATCATTTTCTATCTATCTATCTATATATCTGTCTATCTATCTATCTGTCTGTATCTATCTATCTATCTATCTATCTGTCAGTATATATTTATATATATTTACACACACAGACACACACACACACACACACAATACTACGGTACGTAGGTGCCAGTGCCCTACAGTGTATTTACAGATCGTTTCAGCTGTCGTGTATTTTTATTATTTGTATTTATATTGCTTTCATAAATCATCAGAAGTGTTGCTAGAATTATTAATGGCATTATAATTAGCAGTAGTATGACATGGTGACACTTAGTTTATGCCGCTTGTCAGCTAGATAAAATGGAGCGCAGCGTGGTATAATAAAAAGTATATATAACCTTAATCTTTTCTAAAAGTGACATTTTTTATTGCTACGTGGCAGAAATCCCCGCATCATTACTGTGTCAGAAAGTTATTTCGCCTTTTTCTTTTTTATTTATGCTTACCATATTCTTACTATTCCTGTCTGACCAGTGACATGTTTCCCCAGGTTACTGTGGCTTCCAGTCTGTTCCATCAGATAACGTTTTGTTTTCATTTATTGCTATCTCTAGACGATTTTATTCCCCTTAGGAGGTTTAGATGTAACCATCATTAGCACATCCACCACTATGGTGTCCTTATATGGATTAAAAAGTCTGGCAGCAGCAAAAAGCAAAAATCGTTTAATAATAACGTTCTTGTGCGGATGGGATAAAAAATGGCAGTTAGTATGAGCCACTGTGTAGTCTTTTTTAGGATCCGGGTCTTGTTATTCCGTTTGTCTCTCGATGAAAAAAATAATTTACGTGGAAATTAACAAGTCTGGGAACCACAGTTGTGACGTCAGTACAATAGTTGTGTGTGTGTGTGTGTTTCAAGTATGTATGCGTACGTTTGTGTACGTGCATGTTCGTTCGTTCCAGTCTGACTTGCACTGTTGAAATCGCCGCGTCATGACCACACACACTTCCCCCAATATTCACACTTCACCACACAATCTTTCATTCCCTCTCACCTCTGTTTATTCCTGTTTTCCCTTTTTTTCATACTTGCTTTCTTATGCATACAGTAAATCCTTGCCGTGAGTCACTGTATTTTACCATCTTCTGTTATTAATGCTACATTTAGGTATAAAGAGAATATCCTGCTTAAGTAAAGAGAAAATATTATCTTCTTTAATGATTCATGTGGTCAGGAGGTGTAAATCTAATCTGTTTTGCTGTTTTCCTCAAAGATGATTAACCAGGTTCCCCATAATTTTCACTTCACAGGAAAAATAGAGTGAATAATTATGAATGTGTGAAAACGAAAAACAGTGAATTCTGGTTGAAATTCACTGCTCGGGGAGGGTTTTTCATCCTTCAGATTGCATAACAACATTCATTAATAGTTGCCCTGAGCTTCGTTGTTGTCTCGCTCCTCACTCTAGTGCTGTCCTTTATTGCCTTCTGCTTCTGACGTCTTACTCTATGATTGTCATTTCTTTTCCATCTCTGTGTCTGTCTCTGCCGGTCTGTCTGTCTGTCTGTCTCACGTCTCATCTTACTCTGATTTCGTATTTCTCCTACTCTCTCTCTCTCTTTTTCTATTTTCCTTCTTCCTTCCCGTCACTCCACCTTCCTCCGTTTTCTTACTGTCCTTCACCCAACCCTTCTTCCTCCTCGTCTTCATCATCATCATCTTCTTCTTCTTCTTCTTTTACGTAACACCTCTCTCCATTACTTCCCCCTCCCCCCTTCTCTGTTGCCTTACGTCTTCCCATTTCCCAACACTCTTCCCTCCTTCCTCTGTCCTTGTCTCCTCCTCTCTCAGCCCCTCCTCCTCTCTCCACCTCTCCACCTTTCTCTCACACCTTCCCGGACTAATCCTCTCACGGTTCATTTCCTGGCTTGTGTTGCGGTGAAGAGAAGGAAGGGAACTGGAGGGAAGGAGGAGAAAAACGGAAGGGAAGGAGGTGTTAGGCTGTACGGGTGAGATGGATATTGAGCAGAGTGGGAGGGAAGGCAGGAGGAAAGTTATGGGAAGGGTGGTGGTTGTAGGAAAGAATTGATTGTGGTGTTGTCAGAGAGAGAGAGAGAGAGAGAGAGAGAGGGAACTGTACAGGAGGGCAGTTATAAAGGAAAGTACCCAAACCAAAGGTGAGGAAGGAGAGAGGGGAAAAAATGACATCATGTACGGCTGGGAAGGGGAGAACAAGGCAGATGAAAGGAAATGGAGCATAAGAAATTGGAGTTCTTAAAGAGGAATGCCATCTGAAGTAAGAAGGGAAGGTAGGGGTGACGTTGTGTGTGTGTGTGTGTGTGAGAGAGAGAGAGAGAGAGAGAGAGAGAGTGGTGAAGTGGTTTGGTAATTTTGGAGGAAATTAACCAAACCCAGGAAGAGGAGGAGCCGGAAATCCATGCTAGTGAAGGGAAGATATTGCATGCAAGAGGGACTAGAGTTGAGGGGAGAAACGTAACAGGGAGATGAAGCTTTTTTTTTTTTGTTTTAATCCATAGAATTAATGTATTAGGGAAGAATGAGAAGAGAAGAAGAATAATGAAGAGGAATTAGAGGGACCTTTTGTGTGTGTGTGTGTGTGTGAGAAAGAGAGAGAGAGAGAGAGAGAGAGAGAGATTATTTCTTTCTCCTTCCACGACACCTGAAATGATGCTGTGAAGAAGAGGAAAAAAAGAAAATACAATATTGGTCAGATAGATATGTTGGAAGATGGGTAGCATTTTTACTGGCAGGGGGATTTCTTTCTGCTGAATAAAATCGTCTGGTGTAAGCCGAACCAAAATTCATGGGTGTACCACTTGCAGAAGAAAAGGGATTGACCGAGATAGTTTTTAATATACGATAGTTTTTGAAGTGAGATAGTTTGTGAGAAATTTAAGAAGTGAGATAATTTGTGAGATAATTTAAGAAGTGAGATCGTTTGTGAGATAGTTTGAAAAAAGTGAGATAATTTGTGAAGTGGGAAGGTAGTTTGAGAAGTGAGGTATTTTGAGAAGTGAGATAATTTGAGATGTGAGATGGTTTGAAAAGTGAAATGGTTTGAAAAGTGAGATGGTTTTAGAAGTGAAATGGTTTGTATGGCTTCTTACTCCTTGGGCGTTTCATTTGGACAATATTTGCGAGGATTATCATGAGTAGGATAGGCAGGTGGACGACCCGCAGCTAAAGGGTTAATGAAGTAGAAGTTAGAGAGATGGATAAAGGCCTGTACGATAATGAGGGGAAAAAAAAAAAAAGGAGAAATCAGCCATATCGAAGAACAGTAAAAAGAGGAGAGGGGGAGGGATGGCATTAGTTTAAAGAGTTATTAGTATTCAGAAAATGAGAAGACGAAGATATGGAAGGGAGAAACCGTAAATGCTCTCGTGAAGGATAGGGAAAAGAGATGAAGAGAGAAGAGCAGCGGGAAACGATGGAAGGAAAGGAGGGTATTTTTTGTACAAAGGAATATGGAGTAGGAAGAGAGCAACCGGGGAAAGTGTAATTATAGGTGAAAGAGAAGAACCAGAGGATGGAAAAATGGGACTTGGAGCATGTAGTGGGAAGAAGAATAACATATGAAAGAGAAGTGAGGGGAAGGAACTGAGAGGGAGAGAGAAAGAAAGAAAGACGGAAGAGAGGATCGCGGCAAGGACAGTTGTGAGAAGAGAGACAGCCAAAGAAAAGAGAGGAAGGATGGGATGGCATTTAGTGGGAAGAGGACCAATAATTCACGAAGGTAGGTGGGAAAAAGGTGGAGAAAGAAGAGGAGGAGAGAAATCGCGGAGAGGATAGATTTAAGAAAAGACTCGGCCAAGGGAAGAAAGGAGGGAAAGTGGGCTATTTAGTGGGAAAAGGACCAACATTTACGAGGGTAGGTGATAGAGAGATGAAGGTGGAGGAAGAGGAGAAGGAGAGGGAGGGAGGGAAACTGTGGATCCTTTCATTTATCCCCACAATGCTTGGAGTAAGCTTATGATAAAGAGGAAAATGAGATAGAGGTTACAGAAAAGCAGTCTTGGAGTCCATGGACGGAAGGTGGTATGGAAATAAAGGGGGAGGAAGGAAAGTGACAAACAGAAGAGGAACTGAATAGCTTAGAGATGGGATGCAGGAGAAGGAAACACCTCCAAGAGATGGAAGGGAAGAAGGGCATTTAGTGGGAAAAGGACAAGAATTTACCAGTGAAAAGATGGACGAGGAGGAGGAGGAGGAGGGGAAGGAGAGAAACCACGGATCCCCTTAATTGTCCCTCCACACGACGCCTAAGGGCCTGGCTGCCCGGGGTTTACAAGGGGCTTAAGGAACCACAGGACCCTCACCCACAATTGTCATGAGGCGGTGGTCTGGCTAATTCGTGGCGGTGGTTGTGGCAGGATCGTCGTTGTTGTTGTTGGCCTGTGTTGTGCCTCTTAGGGTCTGTCCTGCCTCTTTCCTTTTGATCGTTCGTGTGTCACATTTCTTGTTTTCTTTTCTCAGTTCTGTGTGGCATGTCCTCGCTGTTTTTCTCATCTGTATGTTTTCCTTTATTTACTCCAAGTCACATTTTTCGGTTTCATTCTTGTCCTTTTCCTTATGACGGCTCGAGCGTTACATTTCTTGTTTTCTCAGTTCTGTGACATGCCTTCACTGTTTATCTCTGCTGTAGTTTTTCCTTCACTTACTCATTATCACATTTCTAATTTTCCTTTCTCTGTTTTTTAGTAACTTTTCTTTTTCACCATCATTTACTCCCTGTCATATTTCTCGATTCCTCTTCTCATCTTTGTTTGACGTTTCCAATGTTTTTTCTACATTCTTTCCTTCATCTTCTCCATTTCACATATATTGTTTTCATCTCAATTTTGTGTGACTTTACCATTCTGTATCTTTTTTTCTTCCTTCATCAACTCCATTTTTTTTTTTTTTTACCCTTGTGAATATTTAGTGACAATACTCGTTTTCATTTTGAATTTTGTTTTTGTTTTTCCTTCGATGTTTTGTATAGTCTTTTGTAATACGATTTTTTCCCGTTTTTCTGTTCTGTGTTTCCTCTCCCTTTGCATGTACTTTTCTTTCTTTTACTTTGTTGGCCTATTTTTGTATCTCTTCCTGTATTCCCTCTGTATTTATCAGTTTTAGTCTTAAGTGTGTTTGCTCTCTAATTTTCTATATTTTTCTTTCGTTGTCATGCGTGTTTTATCTTTCTCCACTCTCTTTTGACGTGTATAATTTTTTTTCCGTTTCTTTCAACATCTCGAGCAGTTTTTGTGTCCCTTGGTATATAAGTTTTTTTTATTGCAGTCGTAATAGCTGTGTATAGAATTGCATGATTTACGATGTTATTACTTTTCCTCTTTAATGTTTCACGTTGTTGTTTTCCATTACCAAGAATTGCCATTTTATGATCCGTTTCATACTAGTTCTTTTAGAATTCTGAATGCTTATAGTGAATTTGATCTTACTCCCACTCCCACGCCCACACTCTCACACTCATGCTTTCACTCTCACGCTGTCACACTCGGGTTTATAAAGTCTAGCCCTCACACTTGTTCCCACACTCCTGCTCACATTTTCGCTCTAACATACATACACACTTTTGCACTCATATATTCATGTTCTCGCCTCTCTCTCTCTCTCTCTCTCTCTCTCTCTCTCTCTCTCATCCAACTTTATATCCTCAACTTTTAACAATTTCATCTTCTCGTATAAGTTGAGATGACCATTTTCTTTCAGCAGCAAATTTTTATCCCTTCCAACTTCTCCATTTTCGTTCCCTCCATTTTCCTCCAGCTCTCATCATCATCATCATCATCATCATCACCATCACCATCACAATAGCAGTAGTAGTAGTAGTAATAATGATAATAGTAACAAAAACAATAATAATAATAATAATAATAATAATAACGCGATATGATACTGATGATGATGATGCGTAGGATCCACGTATGCCTAGCCAGTCCATTTAAAGTGCAGGGCAAATCAAATTCATTTAGATCCATTCCTGTCCAGTTAGGTCGTGTCGTAAATGAGTCATATCATATGGAATGGTGTTTGAGATAACAACATTCGTGTTTTTAGGTTCCTTTAGATCCCATAAGATTAGGCGGAATCAGAGCAGTATATATCGCTTAAAATCACACGCATGAAAATGTTTGCAAAAAATCAGCCCTACCAGTGCAGTGGTTTGAGGGGAATTGTCGATTTTTATTCTTCAGGGCTTAGTGGAGTGGGTGAAGGTGGGCTGCAGTGACTGAGGTGGTGGTGGGTAATGTTATGATGGGCGGAGTAAGCATTGTGAATGTATGGATGCTTTAGGTCAGCTGGTAGTCGAGGCAGTCTTTGTTATGATATTTACATGAATGAGGTGAGTAGACAAGAGTGAACATGGATGGGGTGAGTAGACAAGAGTGAACGGGGCTGGCTAGGATGCAGGTGGGTAGTGGGCATGCTGGGTGAAGTAAATGCTGTGCAGTTGAACTGTGAAGTGCAAGTCTGAAATGAGGGGATAAAGGGTGAGGTGAGTGGACTGGAGTGGATGGGATGTAACAAGATGATGGTGTATGGTAGGTCAGGGCGGGACGACTACCTTCTGGAAAGATGAGTATTGTATTATGAGTGACATAGTCGGCAGGAACGGATTCCTTATAAAAGTTCGATTGCGGGAGGTAGGAAATGGGTGGGCTAGGTGGAGAGATATGAGGTGGATAGACGGGGAGGTGATGAAAGGTGGGACACAGCAGGATGATCCCAATGAAGGTGGACATTTATTAGGAACGGTGTTTGCAGTGGGAAGAGACTTCCATCAAAAGTTCAATGCTGGGGCCAAGAAAAAGGTGATACGACTGAAGGGTGGTTGGGATGGGCGGGGACAGTGGTAGGTGGCGCAACAGGGAGAAACGAAGACTGAGAAGCTGGGCTGTGTGATAGGCGGCATTGGTGTTGGGAACTTATTTCTCTTAAAAGTTCGATGCGTGTGGGGTGAGGGGGGAGGGGAGGAAGGGGATAAATATGAACTGAGTGAGTGGGAAGAGGTGGGTGCGAGGGTCGAGGGATAATCGTGGGTGATGCGGAAGGCGAGGATAATGCACAGTTTAAGTGGGTGTTGTAGATCGATTAGTTTCGGCGTAGCGATGGTTTAATTCAAAGCTTTCTTCTATCAATTCAACAACAGCCAACTCGAGAGTAAAAACACGCCACTTTCATAATTTGGACGGTCAGTACAATATTTTGAAACCCATCGTCATGTGCGTCAGTATACACGCGATACTTTTTTTTTTTTCTACACTTATTTTAATTTCTCTTCCGTATATCGAGGCCATTGTTTAGCCACAAGATAATCTCATTCCCTCCCCCCTCCCCCCCGTCTCTGTAATAAACTTAAGGTCCTCTTGTTAACTGGTGTATCACTTTAACCTATTAGATCATGTTAATTGATGTAAAGCTTGAACGTATTAAAATTGGTTAATTGGTATATCACTTCTACTAACTATGATCATGTTAATTCGTGTATGGCTTGAACATTAGATCAAGTTAATCGGTGTAACACCTGAGCTCATTACCACTGTCAATTTTACCGGGTGCGAACCTTAATGAACAGAAAAAATTCCGGGTAGAAGATGCATACTCCTAAACTTAATCACCGTTCACTTGTGGAAACTGATGTGCACCTCCAGTACGCTTTCCTTTTTCCTTAATTTTCAGTAAATTGCCCGGAGGTTATTTTGTCGTTCACTTCATACACCGTAAGCCCCTAATTTTTCCGGCAATGAATAATGAAACAAGACGAAGCAGGTGTAGATGCAACTCAACCTCCACCTCCGTCTTCAACGCCTTCTACCACCTCCCTTACTCTGTTGGCCAAGTGAGAATAAGTGTGGTTGCTTAGTACAATTAAATTACATACTGTAGATAATCCAGTAGGCTATACAAAGCTCAATAAAGTCAGAGTATTATAATAGCGTAGATATTAAATCTAAACGTAACATGCATTCTAACAGTACGCCTCATACTAGCAGTCGAGGCGACTTGCTGCGCGCGCATGTCCGGGAAGTCAAGGTTACCAATATTTCAAATGCACACAGATCGAGCAGAAATACTTTCTTCATTATATTTCTTCAAGTTAGTCGCTTAGGCACGTGAGATTCTCAGAACCTTGTGTAATTAAATCCGATATGCCTACATGAATTAGTAAAGCTTGTGATTAGTTAGATATACTGTGCTTCGGAATTAGTGTGTGTTGATGGGCCGGTGTAGCTGATGAGTTGTTGACACGGGATGGTTGCTGCACCTGCCTTGTCCATCCCCTGCCGTTCCTCACTCGTCACCCAGCCTTTGTTACCACCGGCAGCGTTGCAGGGGGTCTATGTGTGTGTGTGTGTGTGTGTGTGGTTTTTCCGTTTGCATTCGCGTGATCTTCAAGGACATGAGTGATTGTGGACATCAGCGGACTGTTGATGGTGTCCGTCTCGAATTGTGGAGGGCGAGATAACGTCCTAGATGACGAATGAGGTGGGCTGCCCGGCCACTCTGCATCTCCAACAAGGTCAGCCATTTTGTCGTTGTACAGTTACTCGTGTATCTTTTCTAATGTTTAACAGTTGCCTTCCGTTCCATGTTACCATTTTGCAAACGTGATAACTTTTTCAGAGGATAATATGCTAGATGCTTGATGTTTCCGTGGGTGATTAGCTGGGTGCTGTGTAGAGTTCTTCAGCCATTGTTGTCGAGTTACTGAGATGTAATGCATGATATAAAATGCACACGTTCCTGTTTACTAATATTGGTGAAATTAGAATATGATAGGGGTTAATGTATTACGCAGAGCTTTAAAATCACTGTTTAGTTTTTTTGAGTGGAATCAGTGAGTGATGTAATGCTTCTCAATCCACCTCATAATACCATTCGGATCAGTGTATAATCATCGCTGTGTAGATTTGCTTATATTTCATGCAGATTTCTCAGATATCAAATAACTACGCAGGGTTATTCATTGTTTTGGTTAAATAATTTATTACTTTGCAAATGAACAAGTAATGCTTGCTGCCTCGCCTGGACAACCACGTGTTCGGTCGATTAAGCCTCTCACGTAGTTTTACCCTCCATTCCCTCCTCATTGACCCTCCCTCGTTTCCATTTTCCCTTCCTCCCTCCTCCCCTCTCTCTCCCTCCTCCTCCTCCTCCACACTACCACCACTACCACAATTCCACCACCACCAGCACCAATCCACCATCACCACCATCATCACTGGTCCACCACCATCACCACCACCACAAGTTAACAACAACAGTAGCACTGGTCCACCTCCACCACCACAACCACTCGTCCGCCACCACCACCATCACTGGGCCACCATCACCATCACTGGTTCACCACCACCACTACCATTGCTCCACCACCATCACCCCCACAGTCACCATCCCCACCACCACTGGTTCAACACCTCCACTGCCACTGGCCTACCACCATCATCCGGTCCACCACCACTTACCGGTCAACTTCCACCACAACCAGTTCACCACCACCTCCAGTTCAGCACCACCGATTCACCACTGGTCCACCATCACCATCACCACTGGTCCATTGGCACCATCACCCCCATCATCAATGGTCCACCACAACCACCTGTGTTCCTTCTGTTCCACCTTCCTCCTGTTCCTTCTTTTCATCCTTCTAATCAACTTCCCTCTTTCTCCTTCCCCTCTTCACTCCTCTCCCTAGCATTTTCTCACTTCCGCAAGTTACCATCACCGTCTATCTGTCGCTCTCCTGTGCAATACACCACTCCTGTCCGCAGCCCCCCTTTTCTGTCCACAGCACCCCCACTCCTGTCCACAGTCCTCCACTCCTGTCCACAATCCCCCTCTTGTCTGCATCTCCCACTTCTGTCCACAATCGTCCACTTCTCTCCACAAACCTCCACTCCTGTTCATAATCCCCCACTCCTGTCTGCATCCCCCCTACTCCTTTTTGCATCCCCCCCTGCTCCTGTCTGCATACCCCCACTCCTGTCTGCATACCCCCACTCCTGTCTGCATACTCCCACTCCTGTCAGCATCCCCCACTCTTGTCCACACCCGCATGCCTGTCCATAATACCCCCCATGCACCCCCAAGTCTGTGTATTGCTGCCGTGTATTATATGCCAATCGGTACTTCAGATACCTAAATTAAACGTAAGCAGTGCAAGTTCTTCACCACAGGAGGTCTCATTTAAAAAAAAAAAAAAAAAAAAAAAAAAAAAAGCGGTAGCTAGATAATAAAAACATCGTATTCAGAGTGTTAACAAATTAATCTGAAGGCCATTTACTACGAGAAACCTCGGCTACATTAATTAAATTCTTCTAGCATGTTCAGGAGAAACGAAATTATTAATCTTATTGAAGGTGTTTTGGAGACCAATTATTGCTCCGTCACCATGAAAAAGCTCTCATATGCTTAATAAAATTTGTTGGCTACACTAGTCGCAAAATATACCGTCGCACTGAACTCATTGATGCTGATTCCTACCCCAGGCCTGCTCATCCATCCAACGCTTGAAGAGTACCACAAAAAAATTCGTACTCGCTTGCAACGATTTGGGCAACTCCGTTTCTGAGTAAAATGATGAAGCAGAACATGCAGAGCAGGGAGTTGATTGGCAAGGTTAGACAGGCGAGGTTAAGCGGGAGATGGAGGGCACGGAAGATGAGTGGTGAGACAGGCAGGTTGAGTGATGCAGAGGGAAGGAAGTTACATGAGTCAAGGTTGGTTTAGATAGGAAAGGCTAGATGAGGCAAGGAAAACGAGACAAGGTTCCGTGGGTCAGGGAAGGGATGAAGCAATGGAAGGTAGGGGAAGGTGTGATAGGGAAGATGAGACGAGGTTGGGCAAGGGAAGGTGAGTCAAGGGATGGTGAATCAAGGTTTGGTGAGGCAGGGGGGAGGTGAGATGAGACAAGGTGAGGCTGGGGGAAAGTGGGGGGAGGCAATGCATTCAAAGTTAACCCTGCCTCTGCCACAGTTTTGGAGCTTGGTGAGTTATACTGGTGCTATGTTATCATTATCATGCATTTGGCCGGGTTTTGGCATGAAAAATGAGGCAATGCATGACGCTATTCATTAGTGTAATAGAGTCTGCACAATTTGAGGGAGGGTTTGAGGATTTTAGCTACTCTGTTGAAGGGGTAACAACATGACGGAGATAGGTACGGTTAGATGAAGAAGTGGAGGCACACCCCATGAGACGTTTAGCCGCGGTGCTCATTTTCGTATTTATTCAAGACTAGTTTATCGTAACATTTGACTTAAGTGCAAGTCAGCCCTTGTGTTTTGGAAGCGTATGAACAGTCGGGGAAATATCTTAACCGATTTGCATGAAGATTATTTGACACAGCAGAAACATAATTAACGTCTTACCTGGACCAGTAATATTTTTAGTAGTTTGACTTTTCCTAAACTAATTCACTATAATTTGGGAAGATTATACATTTCCTAACTGTATGAGGTCAAGCAGATGGAAATATTGCTCTCTCTCTCTCTCTCTCTCTCTCTCTCTCTCTGTCCTACACATTTTTCGAGATTTAGAGCCATATTCTGAGTGACAGGTCTTCGAAGCACCTCATTTTCGATTAATTAAGCATACTACACCTGAACATCAGTTACAGGTAAGAGGATATTGAGATGGAATAAATCGCTAAGGAAGAATGCCAGGTAATCTCTAAAGCCACTTAGAGTACGACCTCTGGGTACCTCCAGTCGTACGGTGTATAGACAGTCGTAAGGTTGTTTTAGGTTATGTTTATGGGCTTGTGGAAGAATGTACAAAAAATAATGATAATCCCAGCGACTCTAGCTGCACACACACACACACACACACACACACACGTCTATCCTCTCTTTCTGACTATAAGTGTATCTACGAGTATGAATTTCTTTTATCGCCGTGCCTACCTCAGTCTTTGTCAGTCTATTTCCCCTTTCCCATTAATCCGGCCCTTCACTTCTGTCTTACTCTTTTTTTATCGTCTGCTCCCCTCGCCTCCCTTCCCCTCTCCTCTCCTCTCTTTGATTCACTCTTGTCTCTTCTGTACTTACCCCTGACTTCCCTCATCTTCTCTCCTCTCTCCTATGATTCACTCTTCCCTTGTCTCTTTTGTACTTACCTATGCTTTCCCTCATTTTCAATACTTTACTCTCTATCGTCTCCTTTACTTTGCTTCTTCTCCTCTCCTTTCCTGTTAGTGTATCTGCGTATCTATCTTATCGGCATGTCTCGGTATATCTGTGTCGGTGTGTGTGCCCTTGCCATCTATCCTGGGTGGTCTGCCTTGGTTCTTATCAGTGTCGGCATCGCTCCCTCCGCTTCGCCTCTCTTCCCTCCATCCCTCCCTCACCTGCTTCCCCTATATCTTTCCTTCTCTTCCCTGTTTTCTCTCTCCTCTTCCCCCATGTTTTTTTTTTCTTTTTTTCTTTTTCCCTCTCTTTTATGTCTTCCCCTCCCTCTTTGATGTTGTGTTTTCTCCATCCATATTTTTCTCACATCCTCCCCTCTCTCGTCATCTCTCGCGCCCCTCTCTTTTTGATTTCCCTCCCGTTATTTCTCAACTTTCTTCCATTTCCCTTTTCCCCTTTGCCTATCCATACGTCACGATTAACCCATTACACTATTTCTATTAAGCTTCATCTTTCTAATAATAATAATAGTAATAATAATAATAATAATAAAAACACTGAACACCACATAATGAAGCCATGCAGTTCAGTTCTTGTCGGAATTTTGTAATTCCAATTGTGGGATTTTTTCTCTTCTCTCTTTTCCACCTCTGTCCCACTTCCTCATTTCACCTTTCCTACACATTTTTCCCCTCATTTTTTCGTGCTGCTTTCCCTTCTGTGTCATCCAAGCATTAATTAAATTTCCACTTCAACATTATTTTTCATATTCCTTTTCCATCCACGCTACATGCAGTCCTCTTCCTTTCTCTCTCCTGGTATCTCGTTCTGTTTATTCATGTTTTATCTCCTTTTTGATGATGTCTTGTTTATTTTTGCTTTACCCTGATTCTGCTTTTGTTTTCTTCCTCTTGCTGTTCTCTATATTCTTTTCTATTTTATTGTTTATATTTTTTTCTCCTGTTCATTAATGTTTTCCTTTTTTACTGGTTCAGCCCTTTCCTAAATTTCGTTTATTTATTGCCTTCTTGTGTTCTCATCTTATTTTTTTTTACCTTTTTCCAGTTCGTTCCCTTCTTCACGACCCTCCGTTCCATCCACTCCTCGAGCTCCACCCTCTACCCGCAGCAACTTTTCCCCCCTCCCTCCTCCTTCACCCTCAATACCTCTCCTCTCCCACGCACCGTCCCTTCCTCTCTCACTCCCCATCCCCTCCTCTCCCGTCCCCTCTCTGTTCTCCCTCCCCCTCCTCTGCCACTCCCCCTCCGACATGTCTGAAGTTTAACAAAGCGTAACCCTGATCATCCACAGTGTGTGACCCGGAGATAGCATACGTAAGGAGCTTGTGGCTTAACCTTCTCTCCTGCTTCCCTACCTACCTGCCTCCCTACCCACCCATCTACTTTTCTACCTACTTTCCTACCTACTTACCCACCTACTTTCCTACCTACCTACTTTATCCACTCCCTACCAGCCTGCATATCTACCGACCTACCTACCTACTTTTCTACCGACATACTTCCCTACCAACTTCCATACCTGTCCATTGAAGCCTTTACTTTCCTTAGGTCCTCCCCACTCCTTCAATCTTTACATGTCCTTCATTTTTACGTACTTGCCTGGCTACCCTCTTACCTGTCTAGCTCTCAACTTACTCATCTGCCTACCTACTTAACCCTCTGGCTACCTGCTTGGCCATCTACCTATTTACCATATACTTACCTACCTACCTACTTCGCATCCTTCCTCCCGTCCACCTACCTGCGTACTTACATTCCTTCCTTCCTTCCTTCCTTGCTAACGACCTACCTTCCTACCTACTTCGCTCCCTCCGCACTGTAGTATACCTTTCTTCCTAGCTAACCGTCTATCTGCCTGCTTACCAGCTGTCTTACCTACCTACATACTGATTTACCTACCTGCATAGCTGTCTGTCTATATACCTGCCTACTTTTTCACTTTAGCCTCTCTTACTTTCCTACTTGTTCAGCTTGCAGTCACTCCATCAACCTCTTATTTCTGTTCTCACTTGTACTTAACTATTTGCCTGTCTACCTACTCATGTGCCCACCTATTTTACCTGCCTACCTACCTTCCTCCAACCTACCTACCGATCTCCACTCCTCTCTGTTTTTCCCATTTCTATCACTCTACATCCTCAACCTTCATTCCTTCTTATTCCCCTCCTTTTCTTTCCTTCGATCTTCCCATGTTTTCTCATCTTCCTTCCCCTTACTCCCTCCTTCCTTCTCTTCTCTCCTTCCTTCTTTTCCCTCTTTACCTTCTCCCCTCCTTTTCTTCCTTCCTTCCCTTCTTCTCCTCTCTCCTTCCTTCCTTTTCTTCTCCCCGTCTTTCCTTCCTTCCATCCTTTTCCCCTTCTTTCCTTCCAGCCTTCCATCTCCCCTCATTTCCCTCCTTCCGTCCTTCTCCTTCTCCCCCCCCCACCTTCCCTCCCCCTCATTCTCCTTCCCTCCCCACCTTCCCTCCCCCCCATTCCCTTTCTCTTCTCCACCTTCTCGTCTCCCCACCCACCTTCTTCCCCCGTCCATCAGCATACTCACCCACTCCCACCTCTCATGCTAAACTGCATATTTTATTCATTGCATGCGTTTTACTTTAACACATTCTCTTTTAACATTTTTCACACGATTTTTCTTCCCGTCATTATAGCTCCACTTTTCTTGGTCGCATTTTTGCACTTTTGCCCATGAACTGATTATGGTTTCTCGTTTTGAACTGTTATATAATTTCTCTTCTTTTTTTTTTTTTTTTTTTTTGTATTATTCAGTATCCCCCCTGCCCATCCACACGTATTGTTATCCTGCCCATATACTTGCATTAACCATTATATTACTATGACGTTTTCTATTTAAGAGTACGAGCATTCTTTCAAATATGGAATAAAATTAAATGATGATGATGATGATGATTCAGCTTAGAACCCAGTAGAATTGCTGATGAAAAGTTTTATTGAATCTTTCCAGTGCCTCAGTATATCCCATTGGCTTAATAAATCGTCTGAGCAAACCAAGAATACTATATAAAAGACGGTTCTCTTAGTCTTTCTGTTTTCATTCTTTCCAGCTAGATGATTTCAGACAGCTTAAGAAGGGTTTCGTAAACTGAAAGAGTTAGCAGTAGTTTCCATTGATTTTTATTGCATTTATAATTTTCTCATTACTCCCAAATTATTTCAGTCATGTTAAGGACGATGGAGAGAAGGGGTTGATAATTACTGAATATCCGTGCCAGTAGGAAATGTATGAAAAATCCTGCAATGTCTTATACTTAGCACAGTACGAAGGGACTGAGAATTTTATACCTTGTGTCCTGTGGCGATGATGATGATAATGATGATGATGATGATGTCTAAACCTTAGTGCTTTTCATTTCAGATGTCCGTATAATTATAGTGATTGAAAAGCCTTCGTGTGTGTGTGTGTGTGTGTGTGTGTGTGTGTGTGTGTGTGTGTGTGTGTGAGAGAGAGAGAGAGAGAGAGAGAGAGAGAAAGAGAATCTTACCCCGGAGAGTGTGTGTATGTGTTTGGCAGGAAAATAATTATTCTTGTGTGTTTACGTTTTCTTTGTTTTGAGGTGGTATGGCAGATGAAGGCATAAATATTAAAGGCAGCGCTCTATATTTATGCGTGGGGAGACTATAACATTTGAAACCAAGACCTCCACATTTCTCCACTCCTTCCTTCCTTCCTCCTTTTATCTTACCCGGCATTTCCTCTTCTCCCCATGAATCTCTCTTTTCTCATTAATATAGCTCAAATGATATTCCCTTCTTCCTTTTCGTAGCCTGACTTCTTTTATATATGACGCTTTGGTAGCCTTGCATGTATTTAAAGGGTTTTTGCATGGTAATCCTAACTCTTTAAATTTTGGTGAGAAGTTAAAAGAGTGTATCAAGGATTAATATAGAGAATTATCAACCTCCCTAACTATAAAGAACTTCGGTCATCTTATTAAAATCGTCTTGTGATACCCTTAGTAAAAGCCTTATACCTATATCCTCCTCCTCGTCCTCGTCTTCCTCCTTCTCCTCCTCCTCCTTCTCATCATCATCATCATCATCATCATCAATATCCATCCCATCCTCTCTTCTTGCATCAATTATAGGCGAAAAGGTTAATGTTACTATTGTCAAAACACCTTCCAACAGAGGGGAGGCCGCTCTTACTGAAGCAGTTAAGAGCAGTCTTTCCATTATCCGTTTCGCGACAATCACCTGTTTCCTTATTACCGTAATTTTTCTTTTCTATGCGGATGGAAACCCCATTTGTAGAGTTACTTGTTTTTCAAGCTATCGCCAAATGGTTCTCTCTCTCTCTCTCTCTCTCTCTCTCTCTGTCTCTCCATTTTTTTTCTTCCTTTCTTCCGCAAGACAATTTAGTTCGTATTAGGCAGGACTTCTCGTAATGAAGGGTTAGCAATGCATGGTTGCTTCGTGCGCAAGAAATTTTATCATCATTTATTTGCCCAGGATCATCTGAATTAATATAAAAATGCAGGAAGACACCCGGAATGGAGTGGGAGCTTGCAAAGGATTAGGCTTAGGTGAAGGAAGAATTGGCTAGATACGTTTACTTGCGTTTTGTCAGAATATACACGCAGATTAATAAAAGAAGTCTGACAGAGAGAGAGAGAGATAATCACGACCAAAAAGTAACAAGAGCACATTCATTGTACAGCATGCTCACCGTCTTCCTCCTCCTCGTACCTACTTACAGCTGTTTACATCCCCAGGTCTACAAAAGGAAATTGGTTCTTTTCAGGGGAGAGAAGAAAGGAAAGTAATCGTGGGTTTTGTGAGTGCTTGTGTAGTTTCTGATTCCGCCACGCTGCTTTGGGCTATTTGGCAGGGGGACTGGGTTGTTTTTCGAAGGAGTTTTTGGTTGTGTGGGATGGTGTGTTTGTGTGGGTAGGTGACTGTGAGAGTGGGTTTTGCTGTGTTGTGTGGGATGGTGTGTTTGTGTGGGTAGGTGACTGTGAGAGTGGGTGTTGCTGTGTTGTGTGGGATGGTGTGTTTGTGTGGGTAGGTGACTGTGAGAGTGGGTGTTGCTGTGTTGTATGGGATGGTGTGTTTGTGTGGGTAGGTGACTGTGAGAGTGGGTGTTGCTGTGTTGTGTGGGATGGTGTGTTTGTGAGAGTGGGTGTTGCTGTGTTGTGTGGGATGGTGTGTTTGTGTGGGTAGGTGACTGTGAGTGGGTGTTGCTGTGTTGTGTTGTGTGTGTGTGTGTGTGTGTGTGTGTGTGTGTGTGTGTGTGTGTGTGAGTTGTCATACTTTAAGCATACTGCATCATACATTTTCACTTAAATATTATACTCTTTGGATTATGTTCTCTCTCACAGCGCCATGAATTTTGTAAAGGATGAAACATTTCCTGACACTGAATTGCTTTTCCAAGGAGATCATAGTTTTGGTCCAGGCGAAAGTGATACATTTTATCATTCTCTCTCTCTCTCTCTCTCTCTCTCTCTCTCTCTTTCTCTCTCTCTCTCTCTCTCTCTCTCTCTCTCTCTCTCTGATTTGCGTTAGATTTGCTAGTGTATCTTATGCTTCCATGAGATTTAAAAATTTATATATACCTTATCTTGCATGTAGCCTACGAGAGAGAGAGAGAGAGAGAGAGAGAGAGAGAGAGAGAGAGAGAGAAGGGGGAAGACACCACTTCAGCGTGATTTTTCTATTTTGTTGCAGTCACTGGAAAAAAAAAAAATAGTTATTCAGCGCAGGAGAAATATCTCGTAGCGAAGGAATTAACGCTGTGGCAGCGCAGACTTCCTGTTACTGAATAAAATCGTTTGTTGTTAGCAGCAGTGAAGTATGAAGTTCTCTATTCTCTGCTCGACGTTAATCGTGATAGGTCTTTTCACTAATACCTTCAACGTTGTAAGTTCTTTTTATCTTGTCTTCAGATGGGTTGTTCAGTTTAGGGAAGATATTTTATTCTAACTGGAGGAGTTAGTCTTTATAATCTCCAAAGTACATGAGAACCCTGTGAACCTGAATACAGTAGACTGGTAGAAGTAAAGATAAACTAAAAAGAAGTCGCAGTAGTGAAGTAATTTTGTGATATTTCTTTTTTTTATCACAGTAAAATCGCCCGATATAAGCCAAAATAATATATAGGTAGGTTATTGAAGCTGTAGGATTGAATGTGTGATCGTGCCACTGAATGTGTAAGAACGGGAGTACGTCGGTATGACAAAACCCGACAGTTGGCGTTTGCTTATGTCCCTTCCGTCACCCATGCTTGATGTAGTTGTGTAAGTAAACGCAAGTTATAGGGGATTGCAGTTGTCTTCGTCGTCGTCATCGTCGTCATTATCAGCCATCATCAATCATCAGCCAGTCGTCGTCGTCTCAGTGCTTGGCTTTGCCACCAGCTCGTTTGAAATGTGATGTTTCGTCATCATACATTTGCGTCGAACAATAAGACCATGCAGAAGTTGTGTTCTGTATATGGCTGTGGTTGACAGATGACCACTGGTTTCAGCCTTATCAGTTTCCATGGCTTTGTCCTCTCTTTTATTTGATTTTAGCTAATGCTATAAGATTATATTCATTAGAGAATGAGTTACAGGAGACTGAGTTTTTGTACCATCACCATTAACCCTCCCATGGTCTGGGTAACTCTAGTATTGTAATTAAACTAATGTCAGATGATTATACAAAGCTAAGAATGAGTAACAGGGACCCGAGTTCCGTGCTTGTGATAAAAGGAACGGAGTCATGCTGCGCCTGAGGACACCAAATCCAATGCGAGCCACACACAATCTAAACTGGTCAAAAATCAAAACCCAGGTACAACAACTGATGCTCACCATATTCGGTAAATCACATCAGTGAATGCAAGCTGACGAGAGAGTGTTAAGGTGATCAAGCAGCACCCATTAAACAGTCCATACTCACACAATTTCTTGTCAGTACTCTATTGCAGTATCTAATCTTCTGAATAATTCTAATCACAGCTGGTCAAATCTCCAAGTCATTCTTATCGTATGACTCCGCGTGAATATCAGTCTTTCAAGCAGTATGGTCCAGGGATTCCGAAATGAATTGTTCTTGATTTTGACACATGCTTTAGCTTACCTTTTGATCAATGAAAGTTAATATTTTTTAGCGAGTGGTCCCATCTTTTTTGCTTAATAAATAACTTTTTGAACTCGTGGTAATAAATTATTCTGTGGTTGACTTTTTTCCTACCAGTCATTTCACACTGACACGGGATTCTGAGTATGACATTGTGACAAATGAAATGTGTTTTTCCTCTAAATCGCCCTGTAGGTAGATTGGCTAGAGTGGTTCTGTAATGCCATTTCCATATTTGTTTTTGTATGACTGACCAGAGCATGAGAGAGGTTATGCATTTACCTTTTCTTTGTGCATGATTGACCAGAGGACAGGAAAGGTCATGCATACGTCATTCCGGTTTCTGTGATTGACCAGAGGATAGCAGAGGTCAGACTCATGCTATTCGTATGTGCATGATTCACCAGAAGGTCATGGGTACGTTATTCCATTTTACATGATTGACCAGATAGTAAGAAAGGTCATGCGTATATCATTACTTTTTGTATGATTGACTAGATAACAAGAAAGGTCATGCATTACTTTTTGTATGATTGACTAGATAACTAGAAAAGTCATGCGTGCATTTACTTTTTGTATGATTGACTATATACCATCCCTTTTTGCATGATTGATCAGAGGACGTAAAGGTCATGCGTATACCATTCCTATCATTGTACAAGTATACCTCTCGTCATGAAGCTGAAAATGCTGTGTGTTTCATTACCGTTGAATGGAGATCGACCCAGAAAAAGCGCAAACACCGTAATGCAACCATTAATCAATAAATGTACTTTTAATTCCCCATCATGCCCTCTCACGGCTCAAAACTACACCCGTTCCATTTGTGCCGATTTTGCCGGGATTTAAGCGTGCTGATCTGTTGGTGCATTTTCTGTCCTGTTGGTAATGGGTGCTAGCTTCACATGTGCCGCTTTATTTCCGTCCTCTTGAAACTTTTATTTTGCGTAGTTCGCCGTGTCGTCATCTACTTATTTTTTTCTTTTTTCTATTTTCTTTTCTTTTTTTTGCTTCATACACCGTGTCGTCCCCTACTTAATTTTTTTTTTTTTTTTTTTGCTTCATTCAGCATGTCACCTACATTTTTTTAGCCCTTCACTCTTGCCTTTGATTTCTGTCCTGTTAAAACTTATATTTTTCACTTCGCCTTTCGTCACCTGTTCTACATGAGTAATTCCCTTGCCATTTTTTATTACCCTTTGGAACTAATATTTTGCATCACCTAACCTTACGTCACCTGTTCAGCCTGGGTATTTTTGAATTACCTGTGACTGTATAACTAATTGAGTTGTTGAAATCTTCATTCAGTTAACCTCTCTCTCTCTCTCTCTCTCACACACACACACACACACACACACACACACACCGGTATAAATGGTAAAACTTCCCTGTTCTGCATTGCACCTCTCACTGAAGCCCTTCCACACTGAATACAATAAAGTATAGCCTATGCAGTATTGCCCCGTTTTGCCTTTTAGCATTTTGTGATGGGAATTGTTCAACGTTTTATATGCATTTCTGTGGCGTTTCTGTAAGGTGATTTTCAGCTTTAGAATTCTGTTGCATGTTAGATCTTGAGTTTTTGTTTTTCTGTTGTATTTTTGATGTGGTGTCAGGAATTACCTGCTGTGCCGCAGTTCTGTTAGTTTTATTTAATGCATTGGCTGTTCTCATGTCGTATATTCTTGTTTTGTTCTTTATATTTGCTTAAATGGGAGAAATGGAGTTCCCCCGAGCTAAGCCCTGTATTGGACTATATAGCCCCGCTAGGGTTACAGGAGGGAGCTACCCCTCCCGGCACGGCAGCCCGGGCGAGGCTCGAACTTGCAATCCCCCGATTACAAGTCCAGCGCGCTACCACTGTGCTACCGCGCCTCCCAATTATATTTGCTTAAGCTTTTTTATATCGATTAATTTTCCATTGCAGTTCTATATCGTTATATGTTTTATCCATGTTTATTTCGGTAATCTCATATTTAGGCTTCACTTAATCATACATGCCAATATTTCTCTCTCTCTGTCTGTCTGTCTGTCTCTCTCTCTCTCTCTCTCTCTCTCTCTCTCTCTCTAATATCCAATTACTTTGATGGCCTCTATCGAATGGCATATATTGTTTTGTGTTCTCATTACTTTTTCATAATTTCGTTGTAGATATGATACAGGTGTCTGGTGTTGACTGGTGTAGGTGTAGATGTATTGTAGGTGAGGGGTGTTGGCTGTGGTGTATTTATTTGTGTTGTGGTAGGTGTTGGTGAATCTGTAGGTATATCAGTGTTATTAAATTGCGAGTGGGTGTAGGAGTATATTGTAGTGTGTAGTAAGTGTAGTTGTTTATATTGTCGTGGGTATAGCATAAAAGTTGAAGGTGTGAATGTAGGTATATTGCAGTGCGACAGGTGTGCGTGACCTAGAGTGACGTATGTGGTCCTTAGCATGGATGTGCTTCTTGTAGAGGTGTGACTCTGAGCCACGTGTGTGTGTGTGTGTGTGTGTGTGTGTGTGTGTGTGTGTGTGTTTGTGTCTAGAGGAGGGGATGTTGGAGGGTGTGTGTGAATGCTACTGTCAAGGTGTGGAGAGGGTATATAATGTGTCATATGGGTCGTAGGCGTCTTTTACTTGTGTCAGGAGAACAGATTTATGTAACTGAGTGGAAATTTGAAACCAAAGACAAGTGCAGCGAACTCCAATACTTGAATTTGAGGAAAATTTATGAAAAGTGAAATTCGATTATATACAAGGCGAAGGTCAAATTTATACTGATGTTGTAATTGTAAGTGAAAAGTAGAGATCAGATTTATATTGGCAAAGATTTCAGATTGATATTGATGAGGTTTGTATTTACTGTGTGTGACAAGAGAACAGCCAAGTCTGCTCTGTGTAGTATTCTGAATTTTCTTACCTCTGCTGCGAACCCATGGGACACGAAGACACGTAGTTCGCATGTACGTGTCTCTTATGAAATACGTTATGTGTCTTCTCTTTTTCTCCGGACAAAAACTGTGCGTGGTAAGTTCAGAATGCAATAGTAGGTGGCTGTAACTGGCCGCTTTGATATAGCTTACATGATTTTTACTTTCTTTCCATGCACGTGTGTGGTTGGGAGATGCACGCTATTTTTTGCCTTGTGTCGAGCAGAGTTAGTGTGGCCAGTCGGCGACATTTAGTTTGTGTCTTTTAAGTGGTTGAGTATTCTTTTTTTGGTCTTATTATAATTTCACGGTTAGGTGGTGTTGGCTCAGCTTGTCTGGTCGGGTGCGAAAGGTAATGTCGTCTCGGTTTTTGGTCGAGCAGTTATTATGAAACCTTTGCACACTAGTCTGAAAAGTTTGTTGGGTTCCTGAGGCTGACATCATTGTCTCAAAGATCAGTGTTCACTGCCCCATTATATGTAATATTGAAGTGAATCGAAATTCATAAATGCAGCTTTATTATTGTTCTTCCCCTCGAAGCTGAACAGAAGAAATTTGTGGAATGGCAAAGGGGAGAGGGGGAGGCCCATATGCATGCAGTAATACTTTTAAAGGCAATGACATAATTTGGCGATTGATATAGGCTAACACCAGATGCTCTGATTAGCTAAGAAATCTTACAACCCATATGTAGTTTAAGCTCAACGGTTTTTATAAATGTGGTTTAGTCGTCTGTTAATTCATAGTTTGTGCTTTACACACCGTATCAGAAAGAATCATCTTTGGGTAGAGAAATATACCGAACCTCTCTAAGGTTAGGAGTATTAGTCAACAGAGGAAAGTGAGAAACCGAAGACGTAAAAAAATGGGGGTTGGGGCCAAAGTTTGCCCCCAGTTGTTTTTCGGGTCGTACTTGTCAATGTTCGTGCCAGTTTTCACAATGAAAAAGTTTATAGGAGTAAACAGTCATCACAGATTGGAGTTTTTTGCGTAATATCACATTCAGTCGATGCATTCTTAATTTGATTGAAGTGTTTTGTTGCTGCATAAATGTACAAAGTATATACGGTACAACTTTTAAGAGAATTTATAAATACGCCTCTCGGTCTCCCCGACGTGGTGTGTCTGGTATAGGTATCTGGGCGCATCTTCCTCTCCGCCTGACTACTCCTGTGATTAGTCTGTCCGCTTTGTTGGAGGTCGAGAGAGAGAGAGAGAGAGAGAGAGAGAGAGGATAAATCTAATTAAACGTCGACAAAAAACACACCCACACCCACCCACACCCACACACACACACACACACACACACACACACACACACACACACACACACACACACACACACACACACACACACACACACACACACACACACACACACACACACACACACACACACACACACACACACACACACACACACACACACACACACACACACACACACACACACACACACACACACACACACACACACACACACACACACACACACACACACACACACACACACACACACACACACACACACACACACACACACACACACACACACACACACACACACACACACACACACACACACACACACACACACACACACACACACACACACACACACACACACACACACACACACACACACACACCCACACACACACACCCACACACACCCACACACACACATAAACTGAGGGGATACGATAAACCTAATGAGATAAGTAGAGAGGGAGGATAGAGATGATGATAGTGATGAAAGGACAATGTGTGAGTGATAGAAGATGAGAGATGGGAGTGAGTTCAAGCAAGTCATGGGTTACGGATGATTGTTGAGAGAGAGAGAGAGAAAGGTGAAGGTCATAAGAAAAGTGAGGAGAGTAGCTTAAGTAGGGATGGGGAGGTTAAGTAAGGGATGAGTGCAGGGTGAAGAGGGAGAGTGAATTAAGGAAAAAAATACTGAGAGGTACGGAGAATGAGTAGGGAAAAAAATCGGGAACGGACAAGAAGAGTGGATTAAGGAACAAGGAAACTGAAAGGCAACTGAAGTGGGTGAGTGAGGAGATATGGAGTGCGTCAGCAAGAAGGGGTTTAGTGAAAAGGCAATTAAGCAAATGTTGAGGAGAGTGAAGTAGAGGCGATAAGACTAGAGAGGTAGACTAGTGAGCGGCATGGGGGAGAGTGAGTGGGAAGGAAAATGAGTAAGGGAGAGTGAATTAGAGCTTAGGAGAGTGAATGAGTGTGGGGACTGGTGAATGCTAGGCAGGGGAGGGGGAGGGGAGTGCTGGGAATGCCGAGTAACGATTCCCAGCACGGTGACTCGGCAAGGATCAAGGATGGGGCAGGGTTCAGATAGTTTAACGCGTAGTTTTTGGTTTTGTGTGTGTGTGTGTGTGTGTGTGTGTGTGTGTGTGTGTGTGTGTGTGTGTGTGTGCATCCTTTGATAGTTAACCTCTTCTGTATGGGTATGTCAGCCATATAATATACTTCCTGTCTACATACAAAATAGTATACGAGAGTTTTTGAAAAGGAGGGGTCAGACAGTTTTCATTAACCATTTCATTACCAGACATGCACCTTTAACTGTATATAAATCTGTAAATAACAAGAAATATATATATATATATATATATATATATATATATATATATATATATATTTCAGGGGTTAAATTTACAAATAGTTGGTATATTAGGAAGTAATCAACGGCATATCATTTATATTTTCTGACTGATCAACATACTGAGCACACCCCACATGACCAATATTATAAAAAATACAGTTACCTGAGGCCAAACAGTCTCACTTACTTATGTAATGCTGTCCACTGGTACCTTTTCGAGTATTTGTCCTTTCTTCTTTTTTCCATTTGTTTACCACCTACCTCTCTGATTAAATGTCTCCCCATTATTCTGCATTTCGTGTGTCAGTCTTTCATTTTATTCTCTCTCTCTCTCTCTCTCTAAAAAAAAAAAAAAGGAATTATATATATAAACACGATTGTCCGTAACTATTATTTTAATAGAAACTCACATGGCTGTATTTCCTACGTTACGTGACTGGCCGAGTGTGTTGGTGTTGACATGGGTCTGTTAGTGGGAGTAGGAAATGAATAATGATGCTGGGTACACAGCTAATTGACCAGTCCCTGCAACACACAAGGAGTTGCCTGGCAGTGTGGAAGATAAGCGTTATAACACCATATCTATCTATCTGTCTATATTATCTCTCTCTCTCTCTCTCTGTTACGATCACAAGTATGAGGAAATTCTTTATATACTAATATTTCAGTGGTAATGACATCGGACTGTACTTATGACCGCAACAAAATAGATAGAATAAAATTATCATAGGTAAAGGAAAACTGTACTAAGACAATACTTTTACTTATCTAAATTTTGTACACCACCACCATTATATATTCTTGTCACTAAAACTTGTGTGTTCAACTTCCCACACAATCAAATATCAGTCATTTCACACAGTCATGTACAAGTATATCGAAGATAAAAAGAAGTATATCGAAGATAAAAAGAACAGAAAAAAAAAATGATAAAGCTTATCCAGAATGGTAGATCAGTCAGCCTCTCCAGTGCAGTTATCAGCACACAACCAGATGATGATCAGGCACCGGTATCCGACAATCACAACACCGAGGGGGGAAGGTCCAGAGAGTAGTCGTCCGTTACAGACTAGTCCAGAAGAGCTACTGATGAGAGTGTGTGGAACTCGTCGCTTGTTGCCTTGGTTGAGGCCTCATATATCCGGAAATGTGCCGAAGTAGGTGCAGAGCAGTGAAGCCTTCATGTTGGTAGGCAAGGACAAACAGACTCGTGAAGCTCCAGACGATCAAGAGAAGCGAAGCAGTTCGTGACGAGTTCCAGTATCCAGCTCGGTGAAGTAATGAAACTATTTCGGCAGGATAAAGCAGGTCGAAACGTAATAATATATATATATATATATATATATATATATATATATATATATATAGTGTGTGTGTGTGTGTGTGTACGAACACGCATACAAGGCTAATTACAAATACCCACACACACAAACACACATGCATACAGAATCACACTTAACATGCACAGACACATAAATTTATCCTGTCCAACAAATCACTTTGATAAATATCCTTGATAAGCAATAAAATTACTTATGTGGGGACGTAATAGTAGGTGCTGTATGTCATCAGAGAGAGAGAGAGAGAGAGAGAGAGAGAGAGAGAGATTAATGAGGCAGAATTGAATGACCATCGAGAAGAGGACTGGATGACTTGCTAAACATTACGTATGCGGAGGGGAAAATATTTTCTGTTTACTTATATTGATTTATTCATTCCTGCCTTGGAGTTCAGGCTCACCTATTGTTTATCATGTCTTTTTAATATATATTTTTCCCTAATGTAGTCTTATTTTATCTTACAAAAGGTCTAGTGTTATCTTGTGTTTTTTGTAGGAGAATATGTTAAATCATAATCAATTTTTTGCTTATTGTAATTGGGGGTTATTATTCCTTGTCTTAGGCACGCAGCGAATTAATCTGAATATATATAAATAAAGGGGGATAAGAGGAAGAGAGCAGAATAGAAGTGCTATTATGGTGGAAGGGAGAGATTCAAGTCCCGGAAAAAGTTAATATGTAGACCAGTGCACAGTACATAAAATAACTAAATATAAACTTTCATGTAATAACTAAAACAAATTATGCAGCGAGGAATGGATGAAGTGAGTTTTGGAAGTAAGAAAGTTAGTTGTAAAATTGATGGCGTGATTTAAGTCTTCCTTCACTGGCTGAGTTATCGATTCAAGATAATTTTTTCGTGGCGTGAATAAGCGCTAATGAGACGTTGGTGGTGGTGGTGGTGTGGGGCCGGCATTGAAGGTGACCATGAATGTGAAGGGAATGAGGTACTTATGAAGAGGTGGATATGTGTAGATGAGGTAGGGAGGGGGCAGTGTGTGTGTACTGTATGTGTGTGAGTGTACCGCATGTTTTGAGTGTTTATATGTTTGTGTATGAAAAAATGTTTAAATGCGTCAGAGTGGCATCGCAGGGAAGGATAATTAGAATGCTATGGGGAGGGGGGCCAGGAAAAGTACAAAAGTAAAATATTTATAAAAAATTATCATCACATCAGTGGACGATTATGACTAATTATTTCCAAACGATTGTGATCAGGTGGATGTTTCAAAGTATTTCATTTATAACATTTTTTAGACGAATATGATTTAATATACCTTACAGATTTGACTACCTAAGTTATTAAACGATTATGACTGAGGCAGTTCTGCAGGGCAACTTCAGATTAATTTACTTAGAGGAAGTGTACCCTCAGGAGAAAAAGTTTACCGACAGTCGTGTGCCAGCTTTGTATCTAGCCGTCCATATTTCTCTTTCGTTCCCTAATTTCGTCAGAGCATCCTTCCTTCTCACATTTTTTTTTTTTTATGGTGCGCTTAATAATGCCATCATCAAAAAATTGAGAAAGAAAGAAAAAGGGAAGTGTCGGTGAACTTTTGATCGTGATGAAACCGGACGAGTGTGATGTAAATCCATCTGGACGAACTTTGCGATTTGACCATGAAGGATCAGTGAAGGGACGATGAGAGGGCGAATGGGAGTGACCAGACGCCACGCCGTGAATGTGAGCAACGACTACGGTATGATAAATGGAGGAGTGTGGGAAATGGATGCGCGCGATCATTAAATTTTATCACTTTCTTTCTGTTACCAGCGACGGATAACATTGGTCTTACGCACGAAATGTCACCTCTTGGGCACTAATACCTAATACCCACCGTTACTTACATTATTTGAGGAATTTGACAACAGTATATCTCTGCTGACTGAACCATCGTTTGGGGTCCCTGTAGAACACCTGTTTTTTATTCCGATACTCTTTGGAGGAGATGTTTTCCCTCTGAAGCTCATTTCTCGTAGCTCAGTGGTAGGGTTAAGACATTACCACAATCCTGCTTCCTTTCCATAGTACTTTTTCGTTATTATCACCATATTCTAGTGTTAAGCGCTTCTACCACGATACAGCGAACAGAATACAGTATAGATGATACTCCGACTGTGTGACGAATAGGCAAGATCGAGAAATGGTTGTCTTTCATTGATAATTTTTTAGACATGATTGTTGAACAACGTCTTTAATGGATTAACTCTCTGTCTGTTACCCTTTCTCCGCTGAAGAAGACCGTACAATGTTTGCTTGAAAAAATTATCAATTAATGAATATCTGAGGGTTATAAATACCTTTACATATGGTAGGTGGCTTCTCTTGTGGCTGTAATAAATAAAAGGTTATTTATGAACATAAGAAATGAAAACTGCAGAATACACACACACACACACACACACACACACACACGCGCATATATATATATATATATATATATATATATATATATATATATATATATATATATATATATATATATATAATAAGAAATGAAAACTGCAGTATATATGATCATAAGAAATGAAAACTGGAGTGTGTATATATATATATATATATATATATATATATATATATATATATATATATATATATATATATATAATTTATCATTCAGTAGAAGCCCCAGCACTTTGGGGAACGTTGTCGCTGAAGGTCAAGCTGAATTGGGTACATAATAGTAAAGTACTACAATACATGCTGTCTGAATAATATAACCCTTCACATCGATGGCGTCTTCCCTCGATTCCCCTGGCTACCGAACAGACAATTTTACGCAATGCAGAAAAGACCTCTGATATCGAACGGCGTCATGAACGCCATAACTATCCCCCTTCAGCTCGTGCAGCCTTTCCCCCACTGAATAAAGTCTTGAAGGCAGCAACAGGAAACTGACATAAAACGAATAGGCCTACGTACTGATAGGGTACGTTTAAAACTGATATTTCATCGTTAAGTGAGAAAACTCGCTTTTGCCTTTTCATGCAGAGGACGTCGCTAAAAAAAAAAAAAAAAAAAAATACCTGTAGACGTTTTGTTTTTGGTTTAGGGGAAATTGTGGAAGCGAACGTATTGTACGAGTACAGGACGTACCATAAGAGTGGAATCATAGGAAAAGATAATGAAGGGCAGCACAAAAGCCTTTATTCACGGGATGTACTCAGTGTGTCCACCATTGTAACTCTACATTAATTCAGAGAGAATACCCAGCGCTCAGGTGGGCTTGCGGGGAAAAAAAGAAAAAAATGAAAAAGAAAAACATGATTTCATAATTATGGGACACCCGGTCTGTCTTAGTCCTTCAACGAAAAAAAAAAAAAAAAAATCACCCAAGCTAAATAAAATCGTCTGACGGTACCAAGATATACGTAAATGTACAACAAGGTCACAAATCCTTTTACACGTTGGGGGGTTCCGATGTAACGAAGCGACATTCCAATCCGTATGATAAACACGGGGTCATTTAAGCAAGATCTCGTTAGCTTACGGCACAGTTTGAAAGCACTGTGATAGAACTACTGACCCCTGTTTTATGCAATAGTTTTTAGCAGTATCTTAGCACATATTGACACAGTTTTGAAGGAGTGTAAAGGAACTATTGAGGCCGACTTCAGCTCCCCGCGTAGGTAAGGTAAATCTGAGCCGTGCCACGTGAGGGGTTCCGTGAGGTGGTGCCCTCTGTCGGCTGGTCTGGTACTCAAGTGGCTCTCTACCCCTCCCTCCCATCCACCAAACCGCCCTACCCCCCTCCCCTCTCTCTTCCTCCCTCTCTCTCTCTCTCCCCTCTTCTTCCCTGTCCCTCCTCCCCCCTTCCGTCTCTCTCTCTTCCTCCCTCCCTCCCCAGCCCTTCTTCCATCTTTCCCTCCCTCCCCAGCCCTTCTTCCATCTTTCCCTCCCTCCCTCCCTGTCTACCCCAACCTCTCCCTCCCTCCAAACCTACCTTCTCCATCCTGTGTCCCTCATCTTCTCTTACCTTCCTACCCTTCCCGCCTCTCACTTCCCTTCCCTCTTTGCACCTTCGTTCCCCCCCCTTCCTTTCACCTTTCTTCCCATCCCTCTCCCGCCTTCTTCCCTCCCCTCCTCTAACCTTCCTTTCCTCACCACCTCTCACCTTCCTTCCCTTTCCTCTCACCTTCCTTCCCTCTACTCTCGCCTTCCTTCCCTCTCACTCTCTTTCCCTCCCTCCTCTCGCCCTCCTGCCCAGCCTTCCGTCCTGTCGGCCATTCTCCCTACTCACCCTCCCTCCCAACCTTCTCTCCTTCCCCTCACTCTCCCTTTCTCTCGCTTCCTTTTCTCTGTTTCTCTCGCTTCCTCTTTGTTTCTCTCGCTTCCTCTTCTCTGTTTCTCTCGCCTCATCTTCCCCTACTGTTCGGGTCTCCCCATCACTTCTCCGTTCCTTTTCTCCCTCTCCTTGGCACTTCCTCCCTTTCTAACTTCTTTTTCTATTTGTCCGGTCCTTCTCCCCCAGCCCCTCCTCCTTCTTTTCACCCTTCTAATCTCTCAGCGTTCATCCTTTACTCCATCACCCTCTCTCTCTCTTTCTCTCTCTCTCGTATCTACGTACGTTCGCGCGCGCAACACACACACACATATATATATATATATATATATATATATATATATATATATATATATATATATATATATATATATATATATATATATATATATATATATACACAGTATAAATACTGTAATATGTCCAATCCTCTTCCCTAGAAAGGATCAACAAGTCTTTCCTTTCACTTATCTTGCTTTGTTCAGCTAAGCTCCTCATTATTTTTTTTTTGCATCCAATCTCTTCCTAAAATCCCTTCTCTGTATCCTCTTCCGTGATCATAACTAATTCACTTCGAGGACGTTCTTTTAATTTTTTTTTAATTCTTGCTTCCTGCAGATGATTATATTAGTGAAAAAAGGTCTCTCACTGAAGAGGTTACTGGCCTTTGGTTCCTTCTTCTTTGCATTAAAAATAATAAAAACGTTAAATCTAAGGCCTCGAGTTCGCATTCTCTCCTTAGCCGGACAAAAACGTGCAAAGATAACGCGAACGAAATGTCAGAAATCATAGGTGTGAAGGTATTAAAAGGTACTTCAGTCTTGTCTGTTTGTCATTACTACCCTTCTTTTGTGGGAAATTATTCAGTTTTTAGTTGTTACTGATGAACAGAAAGAATTTATACAACAGGTAGACGATGAATGATAGGGAAAACTAACTGGATCGAGAAAAATATCAAATTAGTGGGTAGATACAAGAATACCAAGAGAAACACAGGAGCACAGGACTGAATAACATGTGGTGAAGAATACACACATCGGTGAAACAGCAGACAATGAGAGAAAATTAGAAAAACAAGAAAAGAGGGAAAAACGGAGAGAGAGAGAGAGAGAGAGAGAGGAGGGGAGGGGAGTCGAGTCGAGGCAACATCCCTCGAGCTCATTACCGCTACGCAGTCGAGGGCATCATTATCCCTGCCAACCTGTACAGGTCAACATTTCTAGGGTAAGGATAATATAACACCTTCAGTCACCGTGTACGTTTTTACTTCGAACGAAACTCATCATCGTCGTCGTCGTCATCGTCGTCATCATCATTGTCATCATCGTTGTCATTGTCATCATCGATGTCATTATCATCATTGTCATCATCGTCGTCATCGTTATCGTCACCTTTTGTCTTACCTAATGATGTCGGTACAGATGACGTCATTGGATTGTAGGGGTTAATGGGAACAATTTTTAACCCCTCTTCCCACCAGATCCAGTAATATCAGGCTGAATGGTAACTAATGAATGGGACTTCTGAAACAAAAAAATGTAGGCTATAGCTAGATGTTTATTCTGTGAAATAAAATAAATTATGTAGGATACCTTTCATTTAACAGGAAAAGTAGGTAATTCCACATTCTCGTTACTCTTACCATTTCTTCATCTATTTTATGAAAAGCCTTACATATGAGTTGTCTAACAGCATCTCCACATGTTTGTACTCAGGTCAAGCTATTTTCCGTCGAAGGAACACTGGAAGTACCCAGAAAATACAATTTGCTGCACGTGGACACATATGTATACCTAATCCGTTCACAGCGAGGGGGTCATTCCTAGACCGAACACGACTGAATTAACGTCGGAAGAATGACGTTTTAAAAAGGAGTTATTTTAAGTGAAATGTTAATGAATATTTTATCTTAATCCCTTAGTGTGAGGGGCTTTCAAAATCTAAATGAAACCATTTGACTAGCGGGAATATTTGAAAAGACGACACTGTATAATTATAAAAGGGCTTAACCTGGTTCTGTCTCCAGTACAAGGGGCATCAGACTGTAGCAAAGAATAGCGTTTGGTATGATGTTATTGTACGAAAAAGCAAATGATGCCTCTAACTCACAGTATGAAGGGGCTATTTAAAGTTGTAATGATGCCGCCTATCAGTAGTTAGAATAAATAAATATATAAAGACACCATCGCATATATCAGTAAGTAAAAGGTAAAAATCTGTCTCAGAAATTGCCGGACAAAACGGCAGGAAGAATGGAAGTGCCGAAGAAGAGGAAGAACGAGCTCTAAAATTTCTCGCGTTGTAAATGGCCCTTGGAAAGTTGGCGCAAATGGTCCAGGAGTGCGACCGTCTTCACACAGCTGTTGTTGAGTCTTGCTGAGGGTTGTTTTGTCCTGACAGGTTGTTTTGGGTTGGGTTGGGTTGTCTTGGGTTAGGTTAGGGTAGCTTGGGTTGGGTTGGTTGGGTTAGATTGGGTTTGCGATCATCTCCTGCTGTCGTTTAGTCTTGCCGAGGGTCGTTTTGTCCTGACAGGTTGTTTTGGGTTGGGTTTTCTTGGGTTGGGTTGATTTAGGTTGGGTTGGGTTTGCGGCCATCGTCACATAGCTGTTTTGAGTCCCGCTGAGGTTCGGTTTGTTCTGTGAGATTATGTTGTGCTAGGTTGGGTTGGGTTAGACTGGGTTATGTTATGTTTGGCTGGGTTGGGTTAGGTTGAGTTACGTCAGGCTGCGTTGAGTTGAGTTGGCTTAAATTGGTGTGGGCTATGATAGCACAGAATAAGGTAAAGTAGGGAAGGATAAGTTGATTTAGGTTAGGTTAGTTTAGGATAAGTAAATTTAGATCATGGAAGATTGTCATGGTTTAAGTTAGGTCAGGATGAAGCAAGTCAAGGTATGGAATGTTATGATAGTAAAAGTTAGGTTAATTTAGAATAAGATAATCTACGTTTATCCTTCACCTTGAGAAGACAACTACAATATTGCATCTGTGTACTGTAGATCGGTGAAGGCGGAGAAATTATGCACAGGTTTGTAATGATTAAGTCTTTACCTGTAAATATAGTAGTACTTAACTCCTCCCCAAGATATAGTATTTTCTTTTGATATTCCCTCTCAATAATTGCCTCAGTCTCTCCTCACCATCTTTAAGCTCCCCGGCTTATTCTCATTTTCTTTAGCCCTCCACCCAGCTTTCTTTCCCCACTATAGTGTTTGTTTTCTTTCCTTTCTCCTCCCTACTTTTCCCACCATTTTGTCCCTCACATCTCCCATATTTTTTCTGCCTTGCCTCTCCCAACCTGTCCCTCCTGTAACTACAGAATTTCCATCCACTCCTTTTCCCAGTTACACGTATGCGTAACCTCTACCTGCTTTCATCCACGTTCTCCTCTCACAAAGTCCATACCCTTCTCCTCTGCATATCTCCCTCCTCTCCTCTTCTCTCACTTTGTTTCTCTCCCTCCTGCTGACTCATTTCTTGTCCGTTTCTTCCTTTCCATTTTCTTTCCACATCCTCTTCCATTCCACCTTGGTATTCTCTTCATGTCCCCTTGGCCTGTTAATTTCCTTTATTATTATTCATTTAGCTTCCTAGGTTCCTTCCAAAATTTTCTTTCCCCAGTATCTTCATCTCCTCACTTTTTCGTTTTGTTTCCCCTTTCGTCTTTCTGTTTCTTTCATCTCTGTCTATCTCCTACCTACCCATCCTTCATTTATCTTCCTTCATTTCTCTTACAGCTGCCTATTTCCTTCCCTTCCTTTTCTTCACACATTCCGCCCTTACTTTCTCTCACTCTCTTCTTTTTTATTTTTACTCTTACAACTGTATATTTCCTTCTTTGTTCCACATCTTTCGACCTTTCCTTCTTCTCTCAACATCTTCCTCCTCTTCACATCGCCTCTCTCTCCCCTCCACATCTTCCTCCTCTCCACATCACCTCCATATCCTCTCCTCATCTTCCTCCTCTCTACATTGTCTCCCTCACCCACTCCACATCTTCCTAGCCTCTTCTCAGCATCCCTAACTACATATCTCCCACTCCAATCCACATTCTCGCTTCATTCTCATCTCTCCCCTTGCGCTCTCTTCCTCTCTTCATCCTCCTCCCTTCCCTCTTCCCTTCTTCGTCCAGCCTCATACCTTCCTCTCCTCCTCCTCCTCCTTGCCTCCTACACCCGCCCCCTCCCTCCTCCTTCCTGTGTGTTGTGCTAATGAGGCCGAGACTGTGATTCCTCTCCGGCTTACCCTTGTGGCTCTGATCTCCCCCCTTCCCCCCACCCTTCTCTCTCTCTCTCTCTCTCTCTCTCTCTCTCTCTTTCCCCTGCATATTCATGTCTGGTCCAAGTCCACTTTTCCTCCTCTTCTCCCATCCCTTCCTAATCATCCGTCTCACCTCTTCATCCCATATCCTTCTGTCTTAGTCGTTCTAATCGTATTCTATATATTTTTTGTTTATTTTTACAGTATTCATTTTATCCTGCTTTCCTTCTTCCTTTTGCGATTAGAGTTGCTTTGTTTTGTGTCGGCGTCCTTTCTTTCGTGTTTCCTACTTTTTTTTTTTTTGTCTTCGTATTTCTTTTCATTCTTCGACATCATCCATTTCTCTTTTCATACTTTTTTTTCCTGTTAGTTCACTTTGTATTGCCTCCCGTATTCGTCTCGTCCTTCATCTTTTCCTTCATGTTCTTCTTTATCTTTATTTCATTTTTCCTTTTCTCGCTTTGTTCAGTTCCATTTATTTTAACCCTACGTCTTCCCTCCTCCTCTTCTCGTTCTTGTTCCTTTCCATGTCCTTCTTGTCTGAAGTCCTTCTACATCGTCGACTTTAATTTTGGCCTCACATCGATTTTCTCTTCTGTGTCATCCACCTCTCTCTCTCTCTCTCTCTCTCTCTCTCTCTCTCTCTCTCTCTCTCCTTTATGGCCAAGATTGAGTACTCTTAATTCACTTTCATCTTTTGTGCAGTATGAAATTTGCCAACTCCTTGTCCTGAGACCCAGCCAACTCCCTCCTGAAATCCTGCCAACTCTCTCTTCTGAAAACCTGCCAACCCACTCCTGAAGCACTACCAACTCCCTCTCCTGAAGCACTGCCAACTCCCTCTCCTGGAGCACTGCCAACTCCCTCTCCTGAAGCACTGCCAACTCCCTCTCCTGAAGCACTGCCAACTCTATCTCTTGAAGCACTTGCAACCCTATATTATGAAACCCTACCACCATTCTCTCTGTAAACCTAGCCAACCCTCTCCTCTGAAACCCTGCCAACTTTCCCTGCTGAAACCTTGGCAACTCCATCTCCTGAAACATTGGCAACTCCATCTCCTGAAACATTGGCAACTCCATCTCCTGAAACATTGCCAGCTCCCTCTCCTGAAACCCTATCAGCTCTCTCCTCTGAAAACCTGCCAACTCCCTCGTCATTATACCTTGCCAACTTCCCCGCTTGAAATCCTGCCGTTTCTCTCTCTTCTGAAACCCTTCCAACACCCTCCTGAAACCCCTGCCAACTCTTTCTTCTGAAACTTTGTCAACTCCCTCCTGGAACCCCTTCCAGCTCTCTCTTCTGAAACTTTGTCAACTCCCTCCTGAAACCCTGCCAACTTCCTCCTGAAACCCCTGCCAACTCCTTCTTCTGAAACCCTGCCAACTCCCTCTTGAAACCCCTGCCAACTCTCCTCTGAAACCCTGCCAGCTCCCTCTCTTGAAATCCTGCCAACTCTGTCATCCAAAACCATGTCATTTTTCTGAATCGCTGCCAACTCCCACTCGAAATCCTGCGAACTGCAACTTCTTCCCTGAAAGAATTATTGTTGAATTTCCGTCCTTTTAACCAAGTCAGTAGGACAGATGCGCCGTCATCAGACGGTCACAAGGGATGGTTTACAGAAGCTCCCTAACACCTCTTCCATAGTGGTTTGTCTTTGGATATGGGCGGTTAATATCCTTTTGTGCGTTATTTATGCAGAGTACGGCGGTATTGGGAGGATTCGTATAACACAGTATATGACAATAAGATGTGATAAACAAAATAAATCGCGTAGGAAAAGGTGTTGGGTAGCTTCCCTAACCAACGAGAATACCGCCCAGGAATAAAATACAAGGCATAAAGGAACACTCAGAATATGCAACACCCAGAACCGATAGCTGAAACAAAGGGTCCAGCATCTGAATCTCCTGTGACCTTTACTTTCATCGGATAAAAGCTGGGTTGATCTTGCCCAGTGACCTTGACCTTTGACGTAGTGGTCCTCAAATAGATTCTCTGCATATATGACTGACCCTCAACCCTTCCGCCAAGTTTGGTCCAAATCGAATGGAAACTGTTAGAGGAATTCGGTTGATCCTTTGTCCAGTCACTTAATCCATGCCTTACCCTTGACTTTTCTTCCCGGTTTGGTCTGGATCAGAGAAAAGCTTCAAGTTGACTTTGCCGTAAGACCTTAACCATTTACCTATTGTTCTAAAAAACAGTAGGGCAACACATTGACTAACTTTCATCCCATCCACCAAGTTGGGTCCAAATCAGATCAGAACTGGTCGAGATATATTGTTCACACACACACACACACACACACACACACACTCACACACATACACACGTAGAGGGTTACATTATACTCCACTGCGTTGCTGGAGGATTGTAGGTTTAAGGAAAAGTTTGTAATCATTATCAGAGTAAAAAAATGTGGTCGTAGGAAAATAATAAAAGCGTCATGGTATCATAAGAATTAGATATAAAAGCAATATTTGTGTGTGTGTGTGTGTGTGTGTGTGTGTGTGTGTGTGTGTATTTCCCTGTCTGTTTGCCTCTATCTGTCTTTCTCTCTCTGTCCGTCTGTCTGCATGTCTGTGAGTCCGTCTGTCTGCCTGTCTCTCCTTTTCCTATATTCTTTTGCCTTTCGTCCATCCTTTCGTCCGTCCGTCTGTCTGAATGAGTAGGCGTGTGAGTAAAAGAAAGATCGTGTATGCATACCTGTACACCTGTCTTCGTGTGCGTCTGTGCATCTGAATCAATCCATGGCCTGAACGTTTCTGGCTTCGTTATTAAAATTCCCTCGTGTAAAAATTTAATCTGGTTTAAAGACTGTGACTGTAAGCAGCATAATATCCATTGAAGGCAAGAGGCGAGGAGGCACGAAAGGAGGAGGGGGAGAGGGGAGAGAAGGAGGAGAGAATGAGGAGGGGGAGAGGAGGAGAGATTGAGGAGGGAGAGAGGGGAGAGAGAGAGGAAAGAATGAGGAGGGGGAGGTGAGTAGGAGAGTAGGGGAAGGAAGGAAATGAAGGGTGTTTGGGGGGGGGGGTTAGGAGAAAAGATGGAGGTGGGAGAAGAGTAACGGTGGAGAGTGAAGGTGCAGCAGAAGAGATGGAGGAATGGGAAGTTCAGGTGGAGAAATAGTGAGGAGGGAAGTGAATGGGCAAGGGGAAGGGGAATGGAAGAGAAGGGGGGAAGGGATAAAGGAGAGGGGGGGGAAGAAGTAAAGGGAAAGAGGAGGGGGTTATATGTGAGGTAGGAGTAGGGAGGAGTGAATACGAAGACTGGGGACGAGTGCATTGACTGAAAGAGGGCAGGATGTGAAGTCAGAGTGAGATGGGGGTAGCAGTAACGAGAGAGGGTAAGAATGGAGGAGGGAATTGGAGTGAAAGGGGGATGGGGATAAGAATGAGTGGAGGAGGAAGGGAGGGAGAGAGGGAAAAGAGTAAAGATGAAGGGGATAAATGAATAAAGAGGGAGATGAGAAATTAGTAGACGGAATGAGGATAATGAGTTATGATGGTGGGGGAGAAATAAGTAGAGAAAGGGGAAGAAATAAAGGATAAGGGAGGGAGGAGGGAAGAAAGAGGGAGAGAGGGAGGGAAATCAGTTACGCGGGAAGGAAGGAGAAATGAGTAAAGAGGAAGGGAGAATCACAGGAGAAAAGAGAGGGGGAGGTAGAAATGGGATAAGTAAGGGAGCATAAATTAAATGGAGGTAAAAATTGAGTAGAGAGAGGGATCGAGGGAGAAATGAATAGAGAGAGGGAGCGAGGGAGAAATGAGTGAAGAGGAAGGGAGGGAGGAAAGAGGCTGAGTATGACGTCACACTATTTTAATTAAGGTTTCAAGAGGGTTAATTAAAGACTTTCTTGCCTCACAAACTGCAGCTCTCATTGCACTTAATCGCAATCCCTAGCCTTAATGCACCTCTCTGAAACTTAATTGGGCAGTATAATCACCACACTGGAAAGCTGTTTTAGTTGAAATGGAGAGACGAATACTAGTTTTACTTTTCATCACCTTCCTGGGATATTTGCAACTTGTTTTTTATTTTTATTATTTTTTTTAATTTCCACTTTTCAGTTCTGACACCATGTTTAGCTCATCTTGTTGCCTATCGCCCCTTCTCTCCATGTTTTCGTTTCTCCTTTTCTATATTTACCCCTTTCTCCTCAGTTCCACCCCTTTACCTCTCTCCACCTTTCTCCTTTTCTTCTTTAATTTCCTCCCAGCATTTATGTCTCCCCTTCTCTCCATATTAAATTATTTACCTCTTTCCTTCTCTACATTTTCCTTCTTCAATATCCCCTCTTCATTTTATTCTCTACAATTCCCTCACCCTTCCTCCTTCACAGTGCACTCTTCTCACCACGTTACCATCATTTTCATGCATCATTTAATCATTCCGTGCCCTCAGATAATACATCATTTCTTACTCTCAGAAATCATATATCAAGAAGAATAAATACCACTCATGCGCTAATTCCCTGCCTATGTTTTACACACTTAATATTTTATTTCCTGGTAGAACAAGCTAGCAAATTCACAAAGGAACTGATGGCAGAGTAAATCAGGATCTGTCAGAGTTCACGGCTGACTGTGGAATCCTCGTCACTTTAGACCTTTCGTTCCTGAAATATGATGAATCAAGAATTCCAAAATGCGTCTTTTTGTGCGGCTTGTTTGTCTAACCTCGAGGCAGACATGCGTATTACTGTTCAGGTTATATCAGTATTGTTTATTCTAACCCTTAAGCAGGTACAGTCAGAGAAACAACAGTTTTTTACGATTCCGTCTGAAGGAAAATTACAGCTGACGAAATACAGTGAAATCCTAGTCTGTGCCAGTGCGTGTTTCAGATTGTTCGATTTTCCCGCTGTGTATTCGTTAGATTTTGGGACCTTCTGCCTTTTTCTGCACAGGAATTTTCCTCAGCTGAACATATTTGACAAAGAGTAACCATAGCCTTGTCTTGCTTTACTATTGTTATTGAATCCCGCACTGAGACGTCTATATGTTCTTAAACAGTCTTCACAGTCATTAAAAAATCTTCCCATACCAATCACTAGTTTTCATTCCTCATGGTTTAGCCTTAAATCATTTCATAACCCCTCCTTGTTAACTGTATCCCAATTCCTTGTAGATCCATAAATTTAAGCCTTAATATTTACAGTCCATCTCACACTTCCTTTTCATTCATACTGCACATGTTTAATCCGCCCGTCCATCATGTTGCAGACGTTTTGCTGTTTCTCGTTCCTTTACAATACCTCTTCTACAAACGCAACGGATTCGCTCCCCTATAATTTTTGCTTTCATTTCGGTCACATTTCCACTCTCAGCCTGTCTCCACTTCACCGGTCCAGCTGCACCCATCCAGGCGTTGTGTCATACATCCTCTAAACACCTTTGTCTTAGTTTATCATACAGGAAGAAGGTAATTATTCCGGGGGAGTTTAAAGTTAGAGAAGGAGAACTGAATATCCCAAAACATTGAGGAGACGATGATTATAATACATTCCCTGAACACCCTTGCAACATGTCTTACATTTCATCAAGCAGACAAACAAAAATATGTCGAGAGAGGTGAAGGGCAGGGTCGAGTTAGTGCTTAAAATCCAAAAAAGTCAAGAAGTTTCATTGTAATAGCATTGCACATCGTTGTTACATTTCATCATACAAGAGACAGTGATTCAGGAGAGGGAGTTCAAGGCGAGGGAAAACTGAGAGTGAAAAAATCCTAAAGCAGTCAAAGAGGTGATCATTATAACTTCAGCTTCCGAGAGGCCGAGCTAATTATACTGCGCTTGCGTCAAGAAGCCTGACCTTCCACTGAGCGTCATAATACAGCGATTCTGCCAGCAAGTTGTCGCACCCAGCCCTTCCATATAATAATAATATTAATAATAATAGTAATAACAACGACAAAAATAACAGCAATAATAATAATAATGATAATAATAATAATAATAATAAAATCCTGATATTTTGCCAGACACTTAAAAAAAAATGGCTACCACATTTTCCAGTTGTCATCTTCTTCCTGCCTTTAAATTAGACACACATATTTTTCCACTCAGGACCCCCTCTCCCTAAAATATATCCCTTAATTTGTAGAATATGCTTCCCCTCAGAAAATAAATGAAAGCAAAATATATGCATAAATTAAAGTTCTGTTTCCGTGTACGTATCCCCTTCTTTATTAATAATAAAAAAAAGCGTCGTAATTCTCCGTAAGTGACTTAAAATAAAAATCCAAATATCTCTTGAAAAAAAAGTCCCCATTTTTATATCGTTTTTTACTCCTATTATTAAAAAAAAAAAGATTCGGCCTCAAAGCGAAAAATCAACCACGTTTTCTTGACGTAACACCTTCCCTTCTCTCTCCTCCCTTCTTTTTCCCTTTCCTCCCTCCTCTTTCCCCTTCCTTTTCATTCTTCACGTTCCCCCTTCTTTCCTTCCCTTCTTCCTCTCCTGTCTTTTTCCAATTCCCTTTTACCCTTGTCACTTCTCCCCATCCCTTCCTTCCCTTTCCCCATCCCATCCGTCCAGTGCCCCTTTCCTACATTTGCCTTTCTCCGCTATCCCTTTCCCTTCCCCCTTCTCCTTCATCCCCTCTCCCTTCCTCTTCGGCTCCCCTCTCCCCTGTCTTCTCTCCTCCTCACCTCCCGCTTCCACATTTTGTCAGTGCATCAAAAACATTCTGAGACGCGATACTCAGTCCCCCTCGACGTGCGATTAAGGGGAGCCAAAAAAATGGGGAGAAAATGGGGAGCCGAGGTTATTAGGGTGTCTGGGGAGTTTTTGGGGAAGGCTGTCACCGAGGCGTGTTGGGGGAGAGTGAGGGTGGGGAGGAAGGTGGGGAGACGGGAGGGAAAAATGGAAGAAATCTGAGAGGGAATGATGGAGAGGTGATAAACGTGAGGAGACGAGAGGGAAAATGGAAGAAAACTTGGAGAAAATCGAGGAAGGTGAGGAAGCTCGGAGTGAAGGTAGGGAGGAAAAGAGGGAGGGCAAATGTAGGAAAGTTGAAGGTAGGGAAGGAAAAATGTAGCAAAGATGAGGAAGATAGTGAAAATCTTGGAGAGAAAATGATGAAGGAAGGTGAGCGAGTGAGGATGGGGAGGGAAAATGAGCAAGTGGAGGGAATATGGAGGACATGAGAGGAATAAGGTGAGAAAATCTGTGGTAAAATAGAGAGAGAGTGGTTGAGAGGATCTGGACGGAAGAGAGGAGGGAAAGAAATATATTAGCTAGGTATAAAAACAAATACCGTAGAAGGAAGCTGAGGAAAACTAGAGGAAATAGAGGGAAGATGAGGAAGGTGGGACACTCGGATTGGAAGGAGAGAGAAGACCAGAGGAGAAAGGGAAGAGAATGAACGGGATAGAAAGGCAACTGGATGGAACATGGAGGTGATGATGGAGAGAAAAATGGAGGGATAAATAGTGAAGTTAAAGAGAAAACGGAAAATTAGAGAAGCAAAGTGAAATGTGAGGAAGATAGAAGAAAGGAGTTAAAGGGTTCTGATGGAGAGAGAGAGAGAGTAAAGAAAACTTGGCCAGAAGATGGTAAACGGAATATAAATAACAACTGGGATAAGAGAAGTGGAAGGAGAATTGCAGATGCAGTGTGATGAATTATTAAACGGATGAGTGGCGAAACGAAGGTAAAGGGATGATAGGGGAAGAAATATGCCAGATTTGATAATAGCTGCAGACAGAATCAGACACATTCTGTAGGCAGATACAGACATAGATAAACAGATATAGAATATGATAGGTAGATAGATTGAGACATCATTATACTGTACATGGAACGATAGATTGAAAAATTTGGGTATATAGAATGTAGGAAGGTAGGTTGATAGAAAAACTGATTTGTTAACTGAGAGACATGGATAGAAAAGGAGATAGATGGAGGGGAGGGGGACCGAACGTTGTGTATATGCTTGTGTCTGTGTCTGTCTGGCTGTCTCTTTGTGTCTCTGTGCTGCACATGTCAAGGGAAAAAGATGGGAAGATAACAGGTGTTCAAGGGCATTAGCAAGGGCACAAGGGGAACAGAAATATACCAACTTTTAAAAAAGAGAGAGTGAGACATGAAAAATAGTAGGGATATGAAACTTAGTCCGGAATGAGCGCAGGACAACGCTAAAAGTGGAAGTGAAGGAGTATTTGTGAGAGGGGAGGATGATGCGGAATGGAAAACACACACACACACACACACACACGAGAGAGAGAGAGAGAGAGAGAGAGAGAGAGAGGGTAATAGAATAGAGGTTGATATGACAGGGGGGGGGGGTATCAGTGAGAGGGAAGGAGGATGGGGAATAGAAGAGAAGACTGATGTGGCAGGGATAGAGGGAGGAGTATAAGAGAATCAGTGGGCGGGAAGGAAGGTGGAGACTGGAATAGACTGATGTAGAAAGGAGCATTAAGGTTCATTTACATGTCTTTCTATGGCGAGCGAGCACCTTACCTACCAGTTTCTGAGTATGGTGACGAAACACGCCGTAAGCAGTGAAAGAGAAGTAGATACGATGCTTCAAACCGTCACGTCTGCCCGGTCATTTCTCACTCATTTTCATTTGCCACACCTTCGCCTCCGCATAAACGGGTCTTCAGTGAGAGAGGGGGAGAAGATGGGGAATGAAGGAGAGACTGACAAGGAGAAAGGATAATTTTATGATTGGGATAGACAGTGGAAGGGAAGGAAAAGGTGAAAGTGGAAATGCGATGAAGCGGAGAAAAGATCAGGATTTATTCTGATACGGAAAACAAAAGCCAAAGATCTGACAGAAGATTTACAGAGTAAGAGGCTGAAGAAACCTAAGGAAAAGAGGCAAAATAGGGAAAGCAACAGAGGAAGAAGTAAAAAAAAAAAAAAAGCATAATAACCAAATATATAGGGACGTAGAAAAGTACAGAGAAGTCAAAGGCAAAGAAAAAAAAATGTAAAATGGAGTATAGAGAGGGTCGCAAAAAGAAACTGATGTGAGAAGAGGAAAAATGAAAAAGGATAACGAATAACAGAAGAGAGTAGAAAAAAAGGAAGAAGAGAGATCAGAGGAGGTCAACGATTAATCCGCTTACCTCCTCCCTTCCTCTCCTTCCTTTCCCCCCTCCCCCCTGTGTTTCTCCCATCTCTCCCTCGCTCTCCCCTTCCTCCTCCCCTTCCCCCACCCCTCCTCTGAAGCCCCTGGTGTTGGATCTGTCAGGGGGAGATCAGGTGTCTCTGGATGCTGGAGGAGGGGGAGAGGGAATGGAGGGAGGGAATTGGGGCTAGGAGTGAACGGGAAATGGGGAGGGGGTAGAAGGAAAGGGTTTGAGGTGGATGGGGGAGAGGAGGGGATGGGTAAAAATGGGGAGGAGGGGGAGGGGGGAAGGAATATAGAAGAGGAAATGAGAGGAGTGCAAGTGAGGGGGTATGAGAGCAAAGGGAGAGGGGAAGGAAAAGGTGGGAGTAGGAGAGGCTAGGGATTGGGTGAGAGGGGGGGTTAGGGAAGGAGTGAGGTGGGAGGAGGGGGGGGATGTTCTGTGTTGTAAGATTTTCCTTTTCGGTTCACGTATTGTTTTCCCCGTCGTCATGATTTTGTTTTTATTTTCTCATGGTCTGCTTTTCTGTTGATGTTGTCTTGCTATTTATTGCTCTATATATGATCCTGATATTGTTGCTTTGAGTTTGTTGTTCTGGGTGGTGTTCTGTTTGTTTACTTTGTATATATTGTTTTCATTTTTTTGTCAGTTGGAAATCCATACTGTACTCTTTTAATGCTAAATAAGTTTATGTATTCCCACTATTATTATTATTATTAGTAGTAGTAGTAGTATAGTAGTAGTAGTAGTGGTGGTTGTGGTGGTGGTGGTAGCTGTAGTGTTTTCGTTATTATACTATTATGTTTAAAATTGGTGATTAAAGAGGAGATCTAAGCAGTTCCCAGGTAGAGTTAATTATAGCTGTCATTGTCAGTTCTCAAAGGTCGAGGCTTTGAAGTGAGAACAGGAGAGTGTTGATGCTCAGCCCTTGTCTGCACTTGGCTAGAACTGAGACACGTGGCTATTTCTGTAACTGTGTCCCTTCAGGCATATATGCAGAAGGGCTGGCTGTGGGAAGGAGGACTAGCATGTGGAGCTGTATGAAAGCATTAGAACACTGGAGAACATAAGTGTAAAAACATCGAGAGCATGAACGTGTAGAGGACATAAGGGTGTGCATGAGAGAACTGAAATGGTTGGGAATATTGAGAGCATGAAAGTGTAGAGAGCATGAGAATTACGGTGTGCATGAGAAATCGAAGTGCGTGTTTATAATGAGAGCATGACAATACTTGAGTGCATGGGAGTAATGTAGGGTGTGAGGGAGTACGTATGCGTGGAGTATTAGAAAGCTTGAAAATGTTGCAGTGCATAAGATGTATATAACAAGAGTAATGGAGTGTATGAAAATATTTAAGTATGAATGTGGTAGGTATGATAGAACATGCAGAAGAGTATGAGAAGCTACGAGGATATAAAAGCGTTTCAATGAATCAGCATATCAGAACACATAAGACCATCGAATGTACAATAATACCAAAGTTTAAGGGTATAGATGAACATGAAAATACCGAGAGCGTGAGAATGTTTGCCAAGAAAGTTTGAAGTGTTAATATTCCCTAGCACTAATAAGTAATAACGTTCTCATACTGAAAGGCTGAACAGCGTCATAGTCCTTGATAAAATAGGAGTTCATAGTGGAATTGATAACGATAAACGACCCCCTCCCTACCAGAGACCTTCCATAGGCCAAATGACATCGCCTGACGGTAACAAGAAAAATTTTTTGTAAAGACACTGTAGCGTCTAAAGAGTGTAACGAAGATATAGTTTTTCTGACATTTTAAGTGCCCGTGGTGCAGCTGTTAAAAGATAATTAAGCCTGTCTTTAAGAGATCTCCCTTACGTTGAATTAAATCTGGCAGCCACAAAAATTATCACCACCATTATCACAGTCATAGTTGTAGTAGTAGTAGTAGTAACAACTTCAGGCTCCTCTGAATGTGAAACCAGTGGAGGCAGGTTAAAGTTGCCCTTTCCTGCAGACTACCATCCATCAAAAGGGAATAACAAAGCCTTAATGTTTGTGATAAGTAAAGGGTCTGATGAAGTTAATAAAGAAGGAAAAAAAAAAAAATCATAGCACTAAAAGGGTGTAACAGTGCTTTTGTGTTTTTATTAAAAAGAGGGCATGGTAAATTTAATAAAGAATTAAAAAAAAAAAAAAAAGCATATTGAAAGGGTATAATAGAATAATAGAGCTATAGCGTTTGTGATAATTGGAGGGCCTGGTGAAGTTGATAGGGGTAATTAAGTGTAATTTGTGTGTTGGGAGTGGTTGGATGGGTTGTTATGGAGGTTTGGTGGTGATTAGTGAAAGGCTCGTAACAGTTCATTTATCACATGAGGGTTATTGATGATGGCATGGGTAGTAACTGACGAGGGGGGAGGAGGGCAATAGTAACGATTATTGCAGTGAACTGAAAGCAACAGCGATACGTCAAGATGATTATTTCGTCCAGTAACCCTTTTATGGTAGTGTTTTTTACTATTTTATCGCAGCCGACACTAGACGATTTTATTGAGCTGATTGAGTCATAGGAGCCACAGAATGATTATTGTAGTAACTATCACTTCAATAACTTTATGGTCAGGTGTAGTAAATACTGAGAAGGGAGGATAGAAGCGTTAATTAAACTGATTGACATCGATATGAAAAAGTGACTCTTTCTTCACTGATCCTCTTGTTATACAGTCTTATTTAGTAATTAATTGCGTCTAACCCCAGGTGCATATATTCAGCCTAGTACCTGTTTCATTTCCATTTTTTCTCCTCTCTCCTTACTTCAGTTCCTTTTCTTCCATACGTTTATCCTTCCCTCATTATTCTTCTTTCCACTCATGGTTACTTTTGTCCCTACTCCTCTATCCCTCTCACACACCCTCTCTCTTCCCTTTCCATTTTCCCAGTTCCCCCTTCCCTTTCCATCTGGATTTTCCATCCTCTCCCACTACCCGTTCCTCCCTCCCATCCTCCTCCATCCATCCTTCTTTACATTTCCGTCCCCCGCTCTCTCTCATCGCCTTTCTCTTTCCGTTCATGTCGCCATCCATCCCACTTCGCCACTCTTGTTTTTATCCAACCCATCACAATACATACCTCCTGTCCAACACTACACTTCCTTTCATCCAATCCCTCTGTAATCATCTCACCTATTCCGTTACTTACACCCTACCGAGCTCTCTCTGTCCCCCACCCTTTACGTACCCCCTATCCAGCCTCCACTTCCCCCCTCCCAAATCCAGCCATCCCATCCCTCTCTTCACCTAGCCTTCCTTTTCCTGTTCCCTTCAACGGTCCCCAATCCAGCCCTCCCATCTCTCCCTTTACGCACTCTCTCTCTAACCCTCCCTATCCCTTTTCCCCCCATCCCTCGGTCCTATCCTCCCTCGCCCAGCTATCCCCTTAGGCTGGAACTTGGGAGTGTCGGCACAGCTTCCGTCTCCTTCAGTCCTACCAACCAGTCCCGCAAAACAAAATCCTTATCCTATTACAAAACTCGCCCCAGTTCCCACCACACCTTTATTCCACGACCGGAAGGAAATGTAGCGATTTTTACGTGTATATTAAACGTGTATGAGAGGGGTTTTGGGAGGTATGTGGTGTGTATAGAGGCTGGAGAGGTGTGGTGTTGGCAGTGGTGTTGGCAGGTACCCACGTGCGTACCAAGACAACAGGTGGCAGGCGTAGTGGGTGAGTGAGGTAGGCCAGCTGACATGCAGTAGACGCCCTGGACACTCAGTCGCCTCCATCACAACCACAACTTCTAACACCATTGTCACTATCATCACACCTAGCACCATTCTCACCGTCACAGCCACAACTGCCAACACCATTGTCATCACCACCAGCCACCATCACAACCCTAACTGCTAATACCTCTCTGATCATCACAAGTAGCACCATTCTTACCAACACCATCACTGCCACCAATACCACAGTAGCTACTAACACCAATATCATTGTCACCACCACAGCCGCCACCGCCACAACTGCTACCACTTATCACCACAACCACCACCACCAGCACCACAAGGACTGTCAGCACCTCGTGTCATCAACCACAACAACTCACAATGCTATACTTCTCACCACCACAACCATCACCAAAACAACGCTTAGCACCGTCATTACCATCAGAACCTCCACCACCATATCACAAACAGCTGCAAACACTGCGATTAACGGAGAGAGAGAGAGAGAGAGAGAGAAAGAGAGAGAGAGAGAGAATAACAGGATAGGGATAACGCTGAAAGATTACCTAAGGAAAAGTTACCAGATAAGAGAAAGATTTACAACTATAGATAGAATAGACAAGGGCTAAGAAGAGTTAGACTGAGACAGATGGGAGATAGAATGACAAGCAGTAATGGACGGAGAGGGGGCTAGGATGGATAGGAGGAGGAGGAAATGGAGCTAGGGAGGGAGGGAGGATTGGGTGCAGGGAAAGGGTCACTGAGAGGGAGAGGAGGGAGGAAGGAAGAGGAAGGGTAAAGGGGGTGAAGCGAGGGAGAGAAATCAGGGAGAGAGAGGAAAGGCCGGAGGGAAAATGATCGGAGGAGTAGAAAGAAGATTGAAAGGGGAGGGGAAATGAGGAAAGTGGTATTCTGATAAAAGTCGATGTTTGATGGAATTTAGTTGATTTTTTTTTTTATTAATCAGTGTATCTATCTTTCAATCTATTTATTAGTTTGCTTCATTTAAAGGCTTGTTTATTCTGATTACCTTACTTATAGCAAAAGAAAATTTCCCATGAAAAAAACAAGTAGGGAATGAGCAGAGTATTTTTGCTTCTAAGCGGGTTAACATGGTCGTCCATATTCTGAGAAAATAATAAGCAGTATGAGCAAGGTAAATTGAATGAAAATGCCTTAACGTGTGAACATTAATAGCATCAGGTTGACTTAATCCTGTTATGAACCAGGTTAAATTGAAAGCTGACTCCCCCATCCATGTCTGACATATAAATAGATCGTAGCGCAGTTTAGAGGCGTGTGACTTGGATAATCTGATATCTTGTGGGGAGGATATGGAAAGAGTGATAAGAGTGAGGAAAAGGAGGGGAGGAAGAAGTGAAGGAGATGAGTAAGAAGGAAAATTTTAAAGAATACGAAAGCATGAGGAAGACCAGAGAGAAGGAAAGAGAGTGCAGAGAAGGGAGAAGAGGAGAGAGGAGGAGAGATGATGGGAAGGATGGAGGGTGAGAAATGAGCAAGGAAGGCACGGGGGAACAAGGGAAGAAGAAGAAAGGAAGAGAAGGAATGAGAAAGAAGAGCTGTGATTTGATGATAATGAGAGTGCAGGATCGAGGCGACCGGGTTGAAAAGAGAGAGAGAGAGAGAGAGAGAGAGAGAGAGAGAGAGAGAGAGAGAGAGGAGGATTGAGGTAGAGAAAATATGACATAGCACAACGGCCGTAGAGGAGGAGGAGGAGAATGGGTGAGAGGACCAGTGTACCAAAGACAAAGAGAAGAAGGGCTGGAAAACAAAAGGGCAGTTGATAAAGAAGAGAATAAGGACGCAGAAAAAACAGATGGAAGGAACAACAAAGGTGAAGGACTGGGTAAAGTAATGAGGAGCTGAGAATACAGGTGTGGACGAGGAGGCCAACCAAGCAATATCGTATGAAGTAACTAGAAGAAAGCTAAATAATGTAGTGTGGAGTAGATGGAATATTAAAGAAGGCTAGAATAAAGCTAAATTTGTTTGTGTGGAGTAGCTGGAATATTGGAGATAAGGCGTCCACTCACTGGATTGGTTTAGAAGGGACGGATGGCAGGAAGAGAAAAGGGAGATGGAAAAGTGGTGAGGAAAAAAGAAGAAGGAAGAGGGGGAGGGAAGGAACATGAATAAGGTCAGAAAAAGGAGAGAGCTGGAGAGAAAGAATGAGAGAGAAGAGGAGGAGGAAGGAAGATACGAGAGGTGGAGAGAGGGCAAGGGAAGAAAGAAAAGAGAGAGGAGAGAAACAAGGAGGGATAAGGGATGATAGAAGGAAGAGGATAGGGGAGGGAGGAGGAGGGATATAAGATCGAAGCGGGAAGGAAGAAGGGAGGTGAAGAGAAGGAAGGAGAGACGAGAGAAAGCGAAATGGACAGAAAAAAGGAAGGACGAAAGAAGGAAAAGAGATGGAAAAGGAAGGAGCAAAAAAAAGGGGGGGGGGGAGGAGGAAAGAGAGGGAAGGAGGGACAAGAAACCTCCAGGTGAGAAATATGAGAGGCGAAGGAAACCCGAGAAGGAAAGAAAGGAGAGAAGGCGAGAGGGAGGGAGAGAACTGCAGGTGCATGGGAGGCAGGAGATAAAGGACAATGGAATAGCAGGGGGATGCTCTAATAATTGTTTAAGAGATAACAAAAGGTAATAACAAAGGTAATTTTATTCACAAACGTAAAACATACACCAAAATATGGGGTAAGGGCCGGAAATGAGATAGGCTGTTGTAGATAAGAAGAAAAAGCGAGGGAATGAAAGAAACTGAAGCAGCACTTTCATAAAGCGGGCACGCTCACGCACGTGCGCACGCGTGCTCTCTCTCTCTCTCTCTCTCTCACACACACACACACACACACACACACACACACACACACACACACACACACACACACACACACACACACACACACACACACACACACACACACACACACACACACACACACCTAAAATGAGGCTAAAAATGAGGTGAATGATGGGGCTATGAAAAGTGAGAGACTGAAATAGATGTTAGACTGAAGAAGAGCTGAAATGAAACCGTAAAATATGGAGAAAACTGAAATATAAAAAGTAATAGAGGATAAGACTGGCCAAAGATGAACTTAGACTAAATGAGAAATGAAATTATTAACGTAAGCGTCATTTTAGCACATTTTTGTGACAACGGTTTTACTCCTGAATGTGATGGTGGTGGTGGTGTAAGTGATAATGAAAGTGGTGATAGTGTGAGGATGGTTTTGGTGGTGGTGTTAAGTGTGTGGTAGTGACATTTAGTGATGGTGGTGAGTGTTAGTGGTAGTTATGGCGGTTGTGTGTGATTGTGAAATTTGTGATTGTATCAATATTTGTAATGATGGTGTTACTGTATGATGGTGGTGGTGTTGATAATGGCAGCTGTAGTTTGAGTGATGGTTAGTGGTGGTGAAGTGAGAATAGTGGAGGTGGTGGTGGGTGTAGTGAGACCAAGTGTGATGTGATGGTGGTTGTAATGTGTTGTTGCTGCTGCTGGTGATGAAGAGAATGATAGTGATGTGATGGTGACCGTAGTGAGATGCTGCTGCTGATGGAGAGAATAATAGTGATGTTAGTTTAAGGTTGGTGGTGATGGTGGTGGTGATGTGAGGATCGTTGTGGTGGTGGTAGTGGTGGTGTCAGACCTAAATATGTCACAAGGCAGACTGGTGGACCCCCTACTGAGCTCTTAGTTACTCCCTCAGTCCCTCATGCTTCTCTCTCTCTCTCTTTCATCCTGCCCTTCCTTCCTTCCTTCCTTCTTTACTTCCTTCATTCCCTCTCTTTCCTTCATCTCTCCTCTCGTTTCACCCTATCCCCCTCACTCCTTCCTTCCTACCTTCATACTTTCCATCCTTCATAGCTTCTTTCCTTCCTTTCTTCACACTTTCCTTTCTTCCTTCTTTCCTTTATACTTTCCTTCCATTCTTCCTTCTTTCGCACATCTACTTTTCATCCTTTGGTCTTTCCTTCCTACCTTCGCACTTTCCTTCCTTCCTTCATACTCCTTCCCTACATCCTTTACCCCCCTTACTTTCTCTTTACTTCCTACTCGCTTTGCTTCTATCCTCAGTCTTGTTTTTTCATCATATCTATCCTTACTTCCTCCCTCCTACCTTCCTTCATTCTGCTCCTCTCTCCTCCATTCCTTCACCTTCCTTTATTTGTTTTTTTTAATATTCCTCACATCCTTCCTTTGTTGTTTGTTACATTATTCCGTGCTACTTTTATCACCTGATTTCTTCTCTGTTCCTTCCATTTTTACCGTCATTCATTATTTTTTTATATTTTGGTAGGAATAAGACTCGGGATGATGATGATGATGATGATGATAGTGGTGGTGGTGATGGTGGTGATATTGATGGTAATGGTGATAATGATGACGGTGGTGGTGATGATGGTGGTGACGATGATGATTGTATTGGTGTTGGTGATGGTGATGGTGGTGATGATAATGATGATGAGGATGATGATGTTGGTAGTGGTGGTGGTGATGATGATGATGATGACAGTGGTGGTAGTGGTGATGGTGGGGGTGGTGGTAATGATGATGATGGTGATGATGATTGTGGTGGTGGGGGTGGTGGTGGTACAGAAGCTGCCTCACTAACTTCTCGTGCTCTTTTATCACCACAGTCTCCCTCTCTGTTGAATAATCATGCCTTGTTCCTGAATAAATAGTCTCCGAGGTACTGTTCCCTTATCTGCCTTTAAATATATCTCTTTAATATGGTTTGTATGTATGGCACGAGTTTCTCTACGCTGCCATTTAGTTTGTACCGCTAAATTAACTTTTTTGTGGGGGAAAGTAGTTTGGGAATTTCTCTCTCTCTCTCTCTCTCTCTCTCTCTCTCTCTCTCTCTCTCTCTCTCTCTCTCTCTCTCTCTCTCCTCTGTACTTTCTTTCTTTTATTCCTCTCTCTCCTCTTCTGTACTTTATTTTATTCCTCTCCCGATCCTTTTCATTTTTCTCTATCGTCTTCCTCATCTTCTCATTCCATTCCCCTTCATGTGTCTTTCTCCTCCTCCTCTCTCTTTCATGTTTTCTGTTTCTCTCGTTCACGCTATTTCTCTCATTCCACGCTTTCCTTCTACACCCCTCTGCTCTTCTTTCTTCCCCCTCCTCCACGCATCCTCCTCTCTCAATCTATTTCTTCTCTCTCTCTTTTTCTCTTCCACGCATCCACACTACTCTTTCTCTCTCCTCTCCTTTCCTCCTCTCTTCCCTCCACCCCCGCCCCTCCCCCACGTCGCATCATCTGGCCACCGAGCCTTGCGAGAGACAAAGAAAATCCTGCAACCGCTCCTTCAAGGTTAAGACATGACTCGCACACGTGTCTCGGTGCATGTGGCTGAGCACGGCAGGGCACGGCAGGATGGGACTTGGCGGGGCAGAAGTGGGTATGGCAGGAGAAGAGGGAGGCATGACAAAGACGAGCAGGGTGAAGGAAGGGAAGTTGGGTATGGCAGGACAGGGGGACAAGGTAGGGGAGGGCAGGATGGAGTTTCGTGGACAGGGAGCAGGATTTGACAGTACAGCGGGGCAAGGCAGGACAAGGGTGCAAGTAGGGCATTTCAGGCAGGGCTACACAAACGGTGGGATGTTGGATACGGCAGGACAGGATAGGACAAGGGGGGAAAGGCAGAGCATAGCAAGGTTTGACAAAGAGGTGGGAAGCTGAGACTGCCAGGACAAGAAGTTGTATAAAGAAGTGAATATGCAAGAACCAGTGGAGAGAGGCTTGGTAAAGACTGAAGAAGCAAGGGAGCAGAGTACGGCAGTGCAGCGTGAGACAGGGTAGACCACGGCGAAGGTGAATTGGGCAACAAAGTGAGGTACGGGAGCAGCAGCATAGGGCACGCTCGCTTAGGGTTACGGTGCCGGACAAAAAATAACGGGATGAAGATGGGGAGGCGAAAACATAGTAAGGTGCGGGGAGCAGAGAGTACGGCGGGATATTCGGGTAAGAAAAGTGAATTAGCCTTCTCCCTTTTCTCTCGTCTCTTCTAAGCTGAATGAAGTCGTGTCGAAGATATAGCATGTGTGAAATTCCATAGCAAGAATGAAACCCCCAAAACGCCATGTTATGGAAATCTTCAAAAACATTACTGGGGGAGATGAAACATAGGGACATATTACAAGAGGTACGAGGTAAAGTGTGTTAGGTGGGCTTAGCCAACTTGACAGGTAGATAAACTGACGACGGCGATTGGAAATGAATCCAGTCGGGGAGAGGAAGGCAGAACTAAACACAAATGGGCAGGAGGATGTGGGAGAAGACTGCAGGAGAATAGGTAGAGAGTGATAGATGTGTGGCTGTGTAGACAAGTAGGTAGGCGGGTAGAATAACGGCTGGCTGGTTAGGGGAGGGTGGGTTTGTGTTGGGGAGGACAAAGTTGGACAGTACAAAACTGAGCATTGAAGAGGTTAGGCAGCTGTAAGGCGGGATATTGTTAGGTAAGGCCAAATAGAAGGATGAGGCAAATTAAGGTTAGGTATAAAATATAAATGAACCTGGAAGAGTCAGAGGTACTGTAGACGGAAGTAGGAATACTTAAGAGATGTTCGCTGTAGACAGAATGTGGATTGTAAGTAGAGAGAGGAAAGTAGAGTTTGGACTGAGAGAGGAAGGAGACAGAGGTAATTTTATTGTTGGTAGCTAGCTGGCAGGAGGTAGGTAAATTGCAGACTAGTGGGTAGGTTGTAGATAGAAATGGGTAGATTGTTGACTGGGAAAGATGAAGCTGGGTTGAGAACGGAATGGGAGATAAAACTGAGGACAGACACAGAACAACACATCAAAACTGGATATGGAAAAGACAGATGAAAGTAGATGTTAGAAAAGAAAAAGCAAGCCATGTAGAGAATAGAAATAAAGGAGGGGACTAAATTAAGTTAAGCAGAATAAGATAAACCACTTTAGAAGAGAAGAGAAAGGCAGGCTGCAGGCGTAAGTAGGTAGGTGTCAGACTTGGGGAAGACTAGATGAGGAAGAAAAGAGGAGCTAGAGGGAGGAAGGGGAAGAGAAGTTAAGCGATGGCAGCAAGAGGAAGTGGAAAAGAAGAAGGACGAGACTGAATTAATTAAGAAACTGGGAGATAACGCCAGGTTAGATTGGGTTTTTAGGTTAGGTTGGGCAGGGCTGGGAAAACCTGGGTAAAAATTAATTGGTGGTGGGCAGATTTTAGACCAGATTAAGTAAGAACGAAAATAGAGAGAGAGGGGGGGAAGGGGGAGAGCAGCGGCATGACTGGATGAGTAATAGATTAGGTTAGCTTAAGTAAGAGAGGGCAAGATACGACAACACCTGATAGGAACAGATAGAGATAGAAGAAACAGATTATAGACTACCCAGAGGCGAGACAGGCCGAAAATGAGAGAGAGAGAGAGAGAGAGAGAGAGAGAGTGAGGGAGGACAGGAAGTGGAGGGGAAGAGGAGAGACAAGACTGCATAAGTAATAGGTAGGGTAGATCAGGACGGACAGGTATCCCATCTGGCGTCCCTCTCAACCCCTGCTGGACGACACCTGTGACGGAGAGAGAGAGAGAGAGAGAGAGAGAGAGAGAGTGCAACAGGAGAGTGAAGGGAGGGAGGGAAGGAGGGAGAGAAGCACAGAGAGCAAGGAAGGTAGTGGGAGAAAGTAGGGAAGGAGGGTAAGAAGATGAAGAACGGTCTAGGATTGACGGGGAGGAGTTAAATAAAGAAATTTCATAAATACACAAACAACTAAAATGTATTGTCGTATGGAAGTGGTTGGGTCTTAATATTGATAGACAATTTGTTCTCAGAATTAATAGAAAGGGGAAGAAAAGAAGAAGGAACGATAAATTATGGAAAGGAAGGGGAAAGAAACGTGGAGGGGAAAATTAAAAAAGGGGAGGGCGGAGAGAGGTAGATGCAAAGGAAGATAAGAAAGAAGGGAAGGGAGGTGGAGAGGCGAGAGGAGTAGAAAGTGAAAAAGGGAGAAGATTGTCGACTGTAGAGATTGGAGGAAGTTGGGAGAAGGCTTGAGGGAAGTGGGGAAAATCAGAAGAGGAAAATTATAGCGAATGAGTGAGTTGCAAGATAAAGGCGAAAAAATAGCCAACGAAAACTGTGTAGAAAAATAAGTAAGGTCGCTATCAGTAAAACTTAATGCTGGAAGGTGAAAGACAATTCTTATTTTTTGACAGTCATTTGTGGAATACCAGATAATATAAGATATGCTGAGCCTTTATCCCACGTTAGATTATAGACGGCAGCGATACAAAAAGTCAAACATATCCTATAATGATCACAGGTCTCCATTTTTTTTTTTTTTTTTTTTTTATAGAGGATAAGGAGTTTTTCCATACTTTTGCACTGTCACATTTAGTAAGACAGCTGTTAAAGAGTTAAGGGGAAAACAAGTAATGATACACTGTCTTGATCGAAGAAGTAGGTAAACAGGCTACTTGATAATTTAATACGTAAGAAGGTAACTAACTAGGCAGGTGAGCATCAGCAAAGGTAAATAATTAGAGAAGTCATTAGTGGGATAGGTGATTAGACAGCAGGTTTAATAGGTAGGTAATGAGGTAGGAAGTTAGGTAGGTGGATTAGGAGGAAGGGGAGGAGTCTGTGAGGGACGCCACGAGAGAGACGGAGTGAAGGAAGGAGAGAATCTGAGACAGGGTAAGAAAGAAAATGTGAAGGAGGATGGGGAAAGTGAGGGAAGATGAAAGAATGTGAGGAGGCTGGAAGGGAGACGGTGAGGTAGGAAGAGAACTGGAGGGAAGATGAACGATAATTTGAGGAAGGATGAAAGAGACAAAGTGAGGGAGGATGAAAGAGGGAAAGTGAGGGAGGATGAAAGAGAGAAAGTGAGGGAGGATGGGAGAATAATGTCGGAAAAGGAAGAAGAGAGATAATGTGAGGGATGTAAAGAGAGAGAATGGAAGAAAAGGAAGAAGAAAGTGAGAAAGGGTAGAATAGTGTGAGTGAGAATGAGAGAGGAAATGGTAGGCAGATAGGTAAAGAAGGAAGTGAAAAAGGGTATGATAGTGTGGAGGAAAGGAGAGGAAATGGTAGGTGGATAGGAAAGAAGTTAAAATGGGTAGGGAGGGAGAGAGGAACAAAGTGGAGGGAGTAACGGAGGTGTGGGAGAGAAAATGTTAGGTAAGTAGGTAGGTAGGTAAACAGGCAGACAGAGAGGTAGGTAGGAAGGGAGGGACGTAGGGAGAGAGAAGGGGTTTGGGGGAGGGAATCACGGAGGGGTAAGCGACGAAGGAGCAACAGACCCGCCATCTGGGACCCGACCAAATCTTAATTACATCTTTTTTGTAGAGTTCCCCATAAGGCGTTGGTGTCTGGCAGGGAGGCGGGGGCGTGGGAGGGAGAGAGAGGGGGGAGTGATGGATTGGAGAGAGAGAGAGAGAGAGAGAAGGCGGCTTAGAATAGAGAGAGAGAGAAGGCGGCTTAGAATAGTACCAGTCACAAGGGTCATTAAGGTGGATAGTCATTTTTTTCCAAGTCCATATCTTCCCCAAGAATACTTCATGCAGCAGTCAGTGTAATATCCAGGTCCCCAGTTGAAATGCTGGGTGAACAGGGGCAAGGGGGAAGCAGACTTTGTTCAAGAGTCTGAGATGGGGTGCTGGATTTGAACGGAGGGTGGGAGGAAAAGGGGAGTGGAGGCAAGAGGATGGAGGGGAGAAGGAGAAAAGGTGGAGGGGAGAGGGAGAAAGGGTGGAGGGAAGAGGGAGAAAGGGTGGGGCGAAGATGGGAGCGGGTGAGAGAAGGGGTGATGGATTGGTAGGGAGGTTGGGGGTAAGACATGATGTATGAGGGATTGAGTCTAAGACAGTCAAACATATATAAAAAAACAGAGAACCCATACAGAGGAAAGTTTAATATAGTCAAGAAGTGAAGTCTTGATTACATAGCTGTTGCATTTGTCTGAATCCATGTAAAGGAAATTTCAATTTAGCCAAGAAATAAAGTCTTGATAACATAGCTATTGTATTTCATGTGTATGGAAAGTGAAAATTATTACATCTGTCGTATAAGCTGAGACTAAAATAAAGCGAATTGAAAAGGGATTGAAAACCCTTGGAAAAGAGAATAGTGTAAGCTTGGCAAATATGCAGTCTCTACCAATACATTTTTCACCTATCTGCAATTCCGAACAAACGAACCGAGATTCCAGGCTCGCCGATTGAAGGTAACTAGAATGTCAACAGGTTTTGACGCTTTAAGGAGACTGCCCAGTGGAAGTACCGGGCACACATGTTGATTAACCTGTTAGTGCGATGGTATCATTTGTAGCTGATGTGATGACGTCATTTGTTGTTGATTTGTGATTATCATTTGTAGTTGCTTGCGATGACGTCATGTGTAGTTTTGTAATGACATCACCTGTAATTGCTTGTGATGACGTTATGTGCAGTTTCGTGATGACGTCATTTTTACATTTGCGATGACATCATTTGTAGCTGATCATTGCTACATCCATGACAGTTATCTCCACCAAAGATAAGACTTGTGCTGAGAGGCTGAAGAATATTCCTTAATTTTAATGTACTACTGCTGCCTTCATGCAATTTTATTCACCTGAGGAAAAATCCATCTTAACAGAGGGTCAAATATCGTTCCCAATTAGTTCTTTCAGTTCTGTGAACTGGACGGTTTTATTTAGCTCAAAGGCCTCTCGTGCGGATGTGGTTAAATGTATTTCTTAAAAACCCTTGCAGTACTACGGCATTATTTTATTTCTGCTCCTTCATGAATTTCATTTGACTCTGAAAATACCCCTCGTTCTGAAAAGGTTAAGGATTACTTCGCATGAAAGTGAATATCCAAAGTTACTATTAAACTCGCAGCTGATACGCGGGGGTAGACTAATTGGACTAGAAAGGTGAGAGAGAGAATGGGACGAGCGTGAGGAGGGGGGGAGGCTGCATGTAACAGGTGATGAATTGGATACATGTAAAAACCAGCGTCCTCCTCCTCTTCCTTTTCTTTTCTCCTCTTCCTTTTCTTTTCTCCTCTTCCTTTTGTTCCTCCTCTTGTTCCTCCTCCTGCTCCTCCTCCTCTTCCTCCTCTTCTTCCTCCTCCTCCGAACCTTTAGTTCCACGCCGACCAAAATACTGTAGATTGAGGTGGGAACCAGAAATATAGAAATGGAAAGTGAGAAGACTGGAAAACCTATCAGTAGCAACCCAGGTACACGGAAAAAAAATTAATTGAATGAGATATATGAAATTGAACTAGAGATGTGAAAACAAGAGTGAGCCAAGCGTGTGGGTGTGTGTGCGTGGGGGGTGAGAGGGGGGGATGAAGGGGGTGAATATAACGAAGGTGGAGAATTGAATGCATACACAAACAACTGCACTTACATTGGGAGTGTTGGCGGGGGTGTAACTGATGTATTGAATGTAAAATAAAAGCCTTGGAAACATGGCCTGAATTTGAGTGAGTGTGAGAGGGGGTGGATGCGTAGTATGGATGGCCGCCATTGAGAGGAGGGGGAGGGAAATGGAACCAGAGAAGTGATGAATAACTGAGTGGACAACAGACACAAAGGTACAGGCAGACAAATGGTTAGACTCACATAGAAGGACAAATTGACAGGCGCATATGGACAGACAGACGGGCACATACAAACAGACAGACAAATGGACGGACACGTACAGACAGACAGACAAATGGACAGGCACATAAAGACAGACAAGTGGACTGATGCATACGGACAGACAGACAGACAGACAGACACAAATGGACAGACACATATAGACAGAGAGACAGATAAACCCAGACTGACTGACGGGCAAAGACGGCAGATTGACTGAATGACGAAACAGATAGAAAAAAAAAAAGCGATGTAAGCGTAGGAGTGAATGATTAAGCTCTGCTAGATGAAAAAACAGGCTAGAGAAAATACAAACACGAATAAATCATTGAATCAGTGGAATAGGGGAAGGGGAAGTAGGACAAACGAAGGCATGAACTGTATAATAGAATAGTAATAGGGAGAGGCTTAGAGAATATACCAACAGAATAACGAGCTGTAGGGATGGAATAGCGTAGGAAAGAATGGCCAAACTATCGAAAATGAAGCTAATGAATGAAGAAGCAGCGTAATAACGAATAACCAACACGAATGCCCCTGCAGTCTTCATTATCGAGATTTTGTCATTTATCATCACCACCACCACCACCACCACCCATGTATCAGGCAGGTAACAAGAATTAATCAAGTGAATGACATAGAAATAATATGTATGAAAGCTTAAGTGAGTTTTCAAAGCTGAGGTAGGAGAAAAAAGTACGGTAGTGAAGTACGAAGTAGCGAGTAAATTCAGTATCAAGGTGCGCTAGACTGTTCAGAAGGAGCAAAGAAAAAGACATAGAGGGAATTTTAAAGTATATCCTAATAAAAGTTAAGTTAATGTTTGATGAACTAAGAAACTCAGTATGTAAAGAGAATAATACAGGAACTAAGTGAAAATGAGTAAGATATGGGCAAGGAGGAGCTCCCCCCGAGAAAAGAACATTAATAATAATAATAATAATAATAATAATAATAATAATAATAATAATGTGCGCTTGCGGTCAAGAATGGTGAAAACTATGTGAAATAAGCCAGACAAACGGACAGGGGCACCCACGGTGGATTGTTGTATTATTCTTTTTTTCAGCTGAGCCAAGGATGAACTAAACTCTGATGAAAGTACGTCAGAAGACAAATATGTTGTAGTAACTTCAGGTAAACTGGCTAGGTGTCAGAACTGCGTGGCAAACGCATCGTACATGAAGTACTGAACAATTTTTAATCAGCAGAATGAACTAGAGAGAAAAATCCTTGCTAATCTTTAATTTATAACTAAAGAATAGATCTCCAGACCTGTAAATAAACTAAGAAACCAAATTCATAAGAAAAAAAAAAAAAAACACCCCCAGCAGAGCTCCATCCTATCCTCAGGATCCCCCCCGCCCAGCAGATGGTCTCTGTCATGTGTGTGTGTGTGTGTGTTAGAAGGGTGCGTGTGTGGTGGTAGAAGCGTGTGTGTGCGGGGAGTACGAGTAGATGGATAGAGGGAGATGTGTGTTTGTACGTGTGAGTGCGCATGCGTGGTTCCATGTTTAATTTTTTGTGTATCTTAAGTGTGTGGGAGTGTGTGTGTGAGTAGATGATTGTGTTTGGGGGAGGAAGGAGGGAGAAGTGAGGGGTGTCTGAGTGAGTGAGTGAAGGAGAGGGAGGGAGGGTACGTCTTGCAGATGTTTGTGTGTTCTTCCTTCCTCTCTTTCTTGATGTCCTCCTAAGATCGTAGATATTTTCTTCGCCCTGGATGTGTATTTTGCGTTAGGTTTGATATCCCTTACTCCTTTATTATGACGATTAATATTATACCTCATTCCGGATACGAGACGATTTTATTAAGCACAGAATGTTTCTAACAGTGAATTGCATCAAGATTAATCTCAATCTCTCACAGAGCTGACATTTTTATCTTATTCCGGCTTGTCAGACAGCTTTATCAGGCATAAGTGCGACCTCCTGCTCGAAGGATTAAGGCTTAATTTTGTGCTTATTTACCGTTTTAAGGCAATTAACTCTCTAACTGGCGGTAGCAAGAACGAAAAAGAAGAGACGTTACCCTTCTAAAGGAGTTAAGAGGCTAAATCATTACTACACCACCTCTACCACACTCCCAAGCCCCGCCATCCTGTCAAATCCTCGCCATCCTGCCAAAGCTTCCCCCCCTCCCCCACACACCTAGCCCCCCTCTCTCTCAGTCACCTAAAAATTGCCACATTATTCCCGCCTCGCGAGCCGTATAATCTTCAGGTCCACAGTCATTACGCGCGTGTGTTAATACCTTGTTTTTCGCGAGATAAGCGGACCGTTTTTCAGGTGATTGTGGGTGTGATGACCTGAGCTGGTTATGAGGAAAGTCGGCGTGAGGGTGTCAGGCCATGGGGAAATTTCTGTTTAACCTTCAGCCTGTTGACCTTTTTTCTGAATGTGTCAATGACAGCCGCTGCTTTGCAAGGCTTAATTCAGGATTTTTTTTTTTTTTTTTTTTTTTTAGCATCCATTACCGAAATTTGGAAGGCGAGAATGAAATCGTTGTTTCTGTTTTGCCTTTTGCCTCGTTTTGTTTGCTGTTTTGCGGTTTGAAATCAGTGACCGATGCTGCATTACGGTTCGTAGTTCATTTTTTGTTTTGCTTGCGGCACCGTAATTGTTTGTCTGCTCTTACATAAGGAGGCACATATGATATATATATATATATATATATATATATATATATATATATATATATATATATATATATATATTTTTTGCTCAACCTCATTCCATGCTCTTGCTGTTTTCTTAGTGACTGCTACTGCTTTGAAATGCATACTTATTATTTTTTTTTCTGGTACTGAAATCTAGGTGATTATGCACTTGCCCCAGCCTTAGTCATTCTGATTATAAAAAAGGATTAGTGGGAGGAACTGTCCGTCTGTCTGTTGGGATGATTACAAAAATAATGGGAGAAACATAATGTAAAAATTGATGCTTCTCTATAGGGAAGTGTGAGGCGATTAATGTTCCTGCTGGTCTTTCAGTATCATTCCTTTGTGTGTGTGTGTGTGTGTGTGTGTGTGTGTGTGTGTGTGTGTGTCTGTGTGTCTGTGTGTGTGTGTGTGTGTGACTGCTGCTCTGAAATGTCTAGTTCCGGCACCAAAGATATATATGTTATACAGTTGCCTCTTTTTCCGGGTCTACCCATTTCCGTCATTGTCTCTCTGATTCCACAAAAGCTAATGAGTTCAGTGCAGTAATAAAAATAATAATAATAACAGTAATTCGCTGAGGAAGAGGTGCCACGAAATATCCAGTCGCTTATAATTATTACACCTGTAGCCCAACCTGCTGACACTAATCACTTCTCCCCCTCGCTCCACCAGGTAAGACACTGCCGATCTCTATGGGGGTGGTGATGAGAGGGACCTGGTGAAGTTGGTGAGTACTTTGGGGAAATTTTGTGTGTGTATTTTAGTTTTTTGTGCATTTTTCTTTTTTTTTCTTTTTTTTTTTTTTTGTACTTTCTGCCTCGTATGGAATGTTGGTGTGTATGATAAGACATTTTTATTTACTTTTTATTTTCATTTTTTGTGCTCTTCATACCATTGTTACTTATATAATTTGGCGATTTTTCCGTATTTTTAAGGAGTACAAAGTGTTCACTATTTTTGAAGGACTAATGGTTGCAGTGGTCTATATACTGAATTCTTAGTATGGGACATGTTGTAGGTGTAGATTAATAGATGGATATATGTCATTTCGAGTAGGTACGAGGATTTGCTTCAAAAGTAACGTCACAGTTATTTATTTTACACTGCTAAAGGGAAGGCAAACTCCCCCCCCCCCTTTTTTTTAACATAGGTGATCCATATAATAAGGAAATGACGGACTTTGACCTTTCCACCTCGTTTGTTGATTGTGTTATGTAAAGTAAGATGCACTTTAATAATTTCCTTTTCTCACAAGTGACTAATACTGACTGCCATTCATTAGGAGCTTGCCTACATCCTTGCCTACTCTTTTAATAATTTTGCCATAAATCTTCTTAGGCAATATCGCACCAGTCTGCTCTTAGGTAAACCATATTCTTTGTGTGTGTGTGTGTGCTTGCGTTGTACGTGTGTTGCAATAAGCAGATGTTCACACGGATGGGAGAAAATAGTTGGCAGTGAGAATTGCATAAAGCCCAGGAGTGAAAGGCAAACCAGGCTGCACGTATTCATGAGAGCCACGCAAATACTCCATCCAATGGCCTAACAACATTCAATAGTTTTTATTTTTTCATTCTTTCCACCCTAGGGTTTTAGCAGTATGCAGGCTAGAATTCATATATACCTATCTATCTATACTCCCGCTTGACGCTGTGAACATTCAGTGTTATTTGAACCGCTATGAACCCCCCACAGAACCGACGGGACTTTTGCTTGCTACAGAATATCAGGCAGGGTGGCGGAGCTAGGCGGTATTCATGATATTGAAATTCTGACGTTTCGGTAAAAGGTGTCGATTGTTTGATGATGATCCCCCCTCCCCCTTACATCCCCCCTCATCCCCTTTTTCCCAAGCCTCCCTTCTAACCTACTTCCCACCCTCCACCCCCTCCCCGTCCGTCCCAGCTCAGCCTCCCTAATCCCGCATAAAATTCTTTTAATCCTGCACAAAAGAGTTCGAAATCCCACGTCGCGTTTGGAGGCACCTCACAAAATAGAATCAACGTGAATTACCAAATGCTGTGTGAGATGTAGAAACAAAAAGTGTGTGGAAAAAGGAAAAAAAAAAGTGTTCGTATTTTGTCTCTACGAGGGACACAGCGAAGCAAAGATCAAAGCTGGGACTCTGTGTGTATGATCAGCTGGCAGAGAATGTGGGTGTGGGGGAGATGGTTGGGGAATGGGGGAGATGGGGTGGGGTTGGGGGTGAAGAATCTTGTAATTTGGCAAGGATGGGGAGTCAATAATGGTGGAGAAAGTACGGGAAGTTGATGGGACTGGAGGTGCTAAAAGGGATTTTGTATGGGTGGGAATGGGTAAAACAGAACTGTGGGGGAGATATGGTGGAAATGATAAGCTGGGGGAACGGGGATGGGAATGAAAGCGTTGCTATAGAATGTGATGTTTGAGGGGATTTGGCAAGCGTGGGGACCAAAGGAATGGAAGACGGGATGAGATAGGAGGTTGGGATGAATTTGGGATGGGATTGGGGACAACGAATCGTGATATTGCAAGGGATATGGCAAGAGGGGGTAGGAAAGGAACTGGGTGTAAGTGATATGGGTGGGAGATGGGGTGGGAACTGGAGATTGAACCTGGAATAGAGATGGGATTGGGGGCAGAAAAGTCCTGCAGTTTTAGGGGATTTGACTAGTGTAGGGAGAGTTGGGGGAGAAGGGGATGGGGGATGGAGGTTGAGATAGGACTGGGGATGTAATTGTTCGAGATGTAGGAGGAAGTAGGAGGCAGTAGGGATAATGGATGGGATTGTGAGATTGAGATAACGAGATTAGGATGGAATAAACGTTAGAGAATCACGTTGCTGTAAAGAATAAAAGTTTACTGTGTTGAGACGGTGGGGAAGACAGAAGGACTGGGAATGGGAAGCTTGGGATGGAGATGAAATGAGTTAAAAATCGTAGGTAAGAACAGGGAAGCAAATGGGTACAGTAAAGGATGAAGAGGAGATAGGAATTGGTATGCTGCAGTGGGTTTAAAGTTAAAGTGTTGCTGTAAGAGTGAGGGGTCATTGGGGTATGGGGATTCGGGTGTGGGAAAGGGTTTGGAAACGCTATCAAGAGCAAAGAATCGCGTTATTGTAAAAGATTTAGTATCAGTTGACAGGCAGTGGGGGTTGAAAATATATTCATAAATTTTTGCTCTCTCCCATCCAATCCTCGGAGTGGTTGGAACGGAAAGAGGATTAGCGGTCGGGAAGCGGAAGTAGCGTATCGTGTTTTTTAAAATGACGGAAATGGATCGGTTAAGGAGGAAATATGATTGTGGCTTCGAGCAAACCCTTTATTGGGAAAAAATTAGTGCAGTGCAGAACTATAGGGATGGTGTGCAGAAAGGTCTCCAGTTCATAATTATCCTCAGAGTTACGATCATTTATTTTATTTCATTTGACTTTCTTATTTTTACTTGGTGCTGTTAGGTCGTTAGAAATTGACCCTTTCAACTAGGTGACGTACAGGATATATTTTGTAATGTATTCTTACTTCCCGTACGATTTTCCTTTCATTAGAACATACTTTTTCGAAAAGGACGGGTTACATAGAGCCTTTATTAACGCCCTACAGCATTATTTTTTCCTTGAGTAAAGTTATATGGTGGTAGCAAAAAAAAAAAAAAAAAAAAATGAAAAAATACCAAGACCATCTATGTTCGGGGTGTAATCACGAGTAGAAAAGGACCTTCCAAATCTTAATTGCTGAAGGGGTCACTGAAGTTACTCGAAATTGATTTAAGCGCCACCCCCCATCTCTCTCTCTCTCTCTCTCTCTCTCTCTCTCTCTCTATATATATATATATATATATATATATATATATTTTTTTTTACGTTTTTTTTTTTTTTTCGTTACGTAGTTACAATAATTACATCAGAGTTGGGTTAAATGTTGAGGACCTACTCTGCGAACAACGATGCCTTCTGTTGCCGGAATCGAACCCATCATCATCATTATCATCATCATCGTCATCATCATCATCATCATCATCATCATCATCATCATCATCATCATCATCATCATCATCATCTAACCTTTTGCCGTTGTCACATATAGGATTGCTGATAAGGATAGACTAGGAAGAGGGGGAAGAAAACACACGAACAGGCTTAATAATTTCGTTAGAATACTTACAGAAATGAACCAAAAGTGTATCCAAGCAGCCGCCATGCAGAACTTCAAAATCCTCGGCAGTGGTGGGTAATGGTAGAGAATGTGATCGTCTATTCGTATATTTTATTTATTTATTTATTTGGCCCTTTTCCACCTAAGACATTTCATTCCCTTATGTCCCTCTCGCCCCATTTGGACAGTAGATTATAATTACCTTGTTAGTTTGCGTGAAGTCGAATCTGCTTCTTCCCCGCCAGAGGAAAGTACTTCAGACAATGTTAATTTTGGTTTGCCTACCTACCCACCTACTTACATACTTACTTGCGTGCTTACTTACTTGCCTAATACTACTTACACACGAAAGCAGAATAGTACATACTTCCGACAGCATATAGTCATGTTAATTTATTTGCTAATTTACTTATTTGCTTACATAGTCTCGTTTACTTATTTGCTTACTTAGTCTTGTTTACTTATTTGCTTATTTACTTATTTGCTTACTTAGTCTTGTTTACTTATTTGCTTACTTATTTGCTTACTTATTCTTGTTTACTTATTTGCTTACCTGGTTCTAATCCGATTCTACCACGCCTGAGGAACATACATCAAGCAGCTCACGACGACGACAGCTACAACGATGAAAAAGAAGCATACATTTTTCCCAGCGAGATGTTCCCCGAGTCCGACTTTTGTTTCCCTTGGAGGAGCATTATTGATTCCCGTGATGTCTCTTTTGCGTCCAGCGGAGGAGAAAATAGGAAGAAATACGCTGCCGGGGGACTCCTGTTTTTGTGTAATTGGTTGGAATTGGGAGACGGTGTGCTGGGAGAGGGAGAGGGTGGGTAAGGGGAGGGAGAAGGAGAATTGAGGGGACACGGGAGGAAAGGGAAGGAATGGAGGGAGATGGGGAAGAAAAAGCGAGAGTTGGGATGGGAGAGGGAAGGGGAGAGTTGGGGGTTGGGAGAGAAGAGAAACATTGGGGTGGAAGATGGTGGGGAAGAATTGAAGGGATGGGCGAGGGAGGGAGAAGGAGAACTGAGGGGGTTAGGGAAGTGAAGAGGATGATGGATAGTAGGAGGGAAAGGAGGAGTTGTGGGGGGTAGGAGGGAAGGGTTGTTGGTGGGGGAAGGAGGGTAGGGAAAGGAAGAGTTGTAGGTGGGGGAAGGAGGGGGACGGGGAAGGAAGAGAGGATGTGGCTTGGCTTTGTCCAGTGTTCAGTAACCTTCCTTTTCATTTGCTGATGAGGGGGAGGAGGGCTTGTGACGTCTCGAAAGTTACCTGACAGTTACATGTGTTCATCTTTAGTTTTCGTACTGTTGCAGAGCGAAATGCATTTTTTATAAGAAAATTTTTAGTACCTGCATGGCTCGCGTGAATGAATCTTTTGTGTAGGAAGAAGATTTCCCCCCTCCCCTCCATCATATTTGATATTTGCTTGAGAAGTATGTTTGTGTGTGCATTAACATGACTCGTGTCTGACTCTGAGTGCAAATACTGAGAATCATACTTAATTCGAGTGTTTTGAACGTGGATCAGATGTGCAGTTCTGGGTAGCTACCTTACGTATTCTTACCCCTCCATTCATGCGAAGCTGTCGTGGCTTGGTGGTTTACATACTCAGCTCATGATAGGTGTGTTTTGAGCTTAAGGGTCAAACACACACTATGGCGGACAGTTAAAATAGGTGCTGGGAGTATGTCATTTCATACGCATTCTTATGTTCTCACCCCGTCCGTTCATATGGATGACGTATACAAACTCTGACACATAAACATAGCCGACACAATACATCGACTTCAGCATACATCGTTCTTCCTACAGATACCCTTTTTTCTATTCGTACTTCGCCAGCATGAGATAAGGTTAATTCTGACTCCCATTTTCTTCACGGAAAAGGTTTGATCCTGCAGTGTCTCTGTTATGGACTGATACAGACAAATACCATCCATACCCAACACTCCAAGACAAAATCACCAGCATTATCAAATCCCAAAGGCAGAAAGTAAATCAGTAGAGAAATAAATACATGAATAAATAAGTAAATTCATGGATTCCAGGCTGTAACCCATCCGCCCTCCTCCCCCCCCCCTCAACTTTCCTACCCTCCTCCTCCTCTGTCTACCCCACTCTCCTTCCCCTCTATCTTCCCCACCCTCCTCCCCAGTTTCCCCCCCAGTCGTCCCCTATCTTTACTATCATCTTCCCCCGTTGTCATCCCCTCCTTCCCCCGTCTTCTTCTCTCCCTCCCCCGTCTTCTCCCCCTCCTTCCCCGTCTACTCCCCTCCTCCCCCGTCGTTTCCCCCTCCTCCCCCAGTCTTCTCCCCGTCTTCCCAACCCTCTCTCATCTTGCTCTATCTTCCCTTGCCTTTCCCACCCTCCTTCCCATCTTCCCCCCTCCTCCTTCATCTTCCCCCCTCTTCCCATCTTTCCCCCTCCTCCCCCTCATCTCCCCCTCCTCTCCCTTCTTCCCTCTCTCCCCCCCGTCTTCCCCCTTCCCTTCTCCGCCCCCTTCCCACCCTGCTCTTCCCCACCCTCTCATATTAATACTGGTGAGGTAATTGGCTTGCGTCCTCCAACCCGTTCTAGTCCCGCGAAAACTAGGGCTTCAGTGGCCAGCAAATATTTCACAGCCCCGGTCATTTTGGAAATAATCTCTGAAGTTAGTAATAGGTGGCAAAATTAACCGTGATTTACTGTGACCTATGGGGGAATTGAAGAGTGGATTTTTATTTTTAGCTGTTGAAGTGGAATTTGAAGCGTGACGATTGGTTTGGTTATGCTTTGTGTGTGTGTGTGTGTGTGTGTGTGTGAGAGAGAGAGAGAGAGTATGCCTGTTTGATACAATAATGATGATGATGATCCCTTTATCACATTCCACCTTGATGCAGCTTATTCTTTCACTGGTTTCTCAGATGTCTTACACCAATCCAGTTTCTCCATTTCAGCTATTAACCCTGCAGGCTTCAGCGGTGTTGTTTTCCATGCAATTTCGCCATTATAGATTTTCCTACTTTCCATCATTCCAGTTCCCATCGTTCCAGTTCCCATCGTTCCAGTCCCCATCGTTCCAGTCCCCACAATTCCAGCTCCCAACACTCGAATTCCCATCGTTTCATTTCCACAATTTCCAGTTCGTCATTCCAGTTTTCCGTCACCCAAGCGCATTTCAATTCCATCTTTCCAGTTTTCCTTCATTCCAGCTTCCATTATTCCAGCTCCTTGCCATTCCAACTTCCGTCATGCCAGTTCCATCATTCCAGCACCTTCCCAGCATTCCTCCGAGACGTGAATAGTTCGCTCTTTCATCATAGCTCCCTTTGTCCTCCACCTTCTTCTTCGTTCTTCTCTCTCTCTCTCTCTCTCTCTCGCTCTCGCTCTCTTCTCTTCTCTTCTCTTTCTTTCCTTCTCTTTCTCTCCTTCATCCTTTGCTTTGTCAGTTCTTTCTCCTTTGATCAATGTCTGTGTTCCTATTTTTGGATCTTCTTCCTTTTCTTTATTTCTCTCTTTTCCTCTCATTAATTATTTTCCTTTCGTATTATCATCACCCCTTTTTGTGCATTGTTCTTTTCTTTATATTTTTCTTCTTTTTGTGTTTTCTTCCTTTTCGTATATTTATCATCACCTTTTCATCATGCATTTTCTTCTTTATTTTCTTTTCTACTTTTCTGTGTTTTCTTCGTTTTGTATTTTTTTCATCACCCATTTTTGTATATTTTTCTTTCTTGCTTTTTTTTTTTTTTTTTTAAATAATTTCCCCAACCCTGTGCCTTGCTAGTCTTCTATGTCTCTTTCGCACTTCTTTAGTTTTCTTTCTCCTCCTTGTCGTCTTTTTTTCTTGAACTGTCACAATCTTTTCGTATTATTTATTTATTTATTTATTTATTTATTTATCTGACTTTGCTCCGCTTTTCACGGCATGAACCAGTGTCCCCACCCCTTCTCTCTCTCTCTCTCTCTCTCTCTCTCTCTCTCTCTCAATTAACCCATCTCCACCCTCCTCCTCCATTTTCCCATTAACCCCTTGCGCTTGTCTGCATCCCCTTTCTTAATAACACCTTTCACTCTTCCTCCCCCTCTGTTCCTTTCTTTTATTTTTGTTTTACCTTTTTTTACGTCTCTTTCTTTTAATTCAGCTGCCGTGATTCCAGCCTCATTCCAGCTCCTGGGTTTTTCCAGATTCCAAATTCCAGCACTTGGTCATGACAGATTACATATTCCTGCTCTTAACTATTCCATATTACACCATTCTAGCACTTAGTCATATCAGATTCCACATTCCTGCTCCTGGTCATTTTAGATTGTACCATTCCAGCTCTTGGCCATTCCATATTCCACATTCCAGCTCTCAGTCATTCCATATTCCACAGTTCCAGCTCTTATTCCAACGGTCTAGCTTAGACAGATAATACCTAGTATTCCTTCCACCTTATTTTTTCTCATATTTCTTGCCATTCCTTCAGTTCTCATCATTCCAGCTGCCTTGATTCCATTTCTAATCATTCAGCTTGCAGCCATTCCACATTACTCAGTTGTAACTTGTTTTTGCAGACCATTTCATTAATAACTAATTTTACCGATCTTTCTTGTTATTACCTTCTGCTCCTTTGTTCCCTGTTTAGTTTTGAGTATTTCCAGTTACTTCATCATTGTTGAATTTCTGTGTTGCGCGTCCTTTTTACTTCGTCTTTATTCTTATTCCTCTTGTTTCACTTTCCATTTTATAGTACAGTATATTCCTCAGGTAACGCGGTAATTTTCTTTTTCCTTTTCTACTTTATCCTTCAAAATAACTTCCTGCCTTTTTTTTATTCAATATTATTTTCTCCTGACACTTGGAATATTTTGACTTCTAGACTTTCAAAAAAATCCATTGTAAATCCTTTTCTCACCAAGTGTTTAATGGAAATGTTACCAGCTGGTCATATCTGGAACAGCTCTCTTTCCCACACATCTCACTCACCCCATCCGTCTCTCTCACCCCATCCATCTTCCTCACCCCATTTCTTCCGCCTCTCTCCACGCCCATCATCTCCCCCTCTTGCTCCACACACCCGATCAAGCCTCACTTTGCCTCGCTCGATGGAAATGTTCCTCCCACCCTCGTTGCCGTCCACTAAATATTTCCCGTCCATTTCATTCATCCCATTCTTGCCCACCTATTAACCTCGCCCACTCATCCATTTCCCACCCCCCACTCATCCATCATTCAATCCATCCACCCTTCTCTGCTCCGCTTTCTTCCTATTTGATAAATTTTCTCTCCCCTTCTCACGCACCCCATTCTTGTTCACCTATTTTTCGACCAACCCGTCCACCTCTCACCCCACCCATCCATTACTTACTTTACTCATCCTACTTACTCAGCAATTAACCCATGTCTCTCTCAAGTGATTACTCCCCCCCCCACCCCATTTTTTAACCTGTTATTCTTCACTTCATATTGCCCACCTGGTCTCTGAACTTATCTTCCTCACCCATCTCACCCATTTTAGTCTTGTCCACCCATTAACCGCAGTTCCCCATTTTACTCACTCCTTAATCTATTCTTGTCCCGTTTCTTCACCATATCTTGTGCACCCATCTTGCCCACCGCCTCTTGCATCCCTTCTCCCTTCATCCTGCACACCCACCCCTTCTGCAGACCATCTCCCACATCCCATCCCCATCATCGTGTTCATCTTCCCTATACCTATTTTCATCATATCTCTTGTCATCCCCTCCACCCTGCGCATCTCCCTTAATCCATTTTTTTTTTTTTTTCAGTGACCCATCCTGTCCTCCCATTCAGCCCATCAGTCCCCCCTATCACTCCACCTTCTTTATCCATCTTCTCTACTCATCCTTTCCATGATGTCCTTCACCTCGTCTTGCCATTCCTTCCACCTCACCCATATTTCTCACCTACTTTCTCTCCCTCCCCCTTTCCTTCCACCGATGTTTTCCTGTTCCCATGTACAAATTATCCCCCATTATCTCAGTGCCCCCATCCTTTATCCATTCATTAACCGCATCCATCAGTCCCAGCACCCATCCTTCCCCATTTTTTTGTGCCACCTCACCTGATGACCCGTCCAGTTTTGGTTTTCTTTTTAAATGTGTTTGAGGACAAGTTCTTCGCATCTGAGAAAAAAATAACGAACCTTCCCCACCCGTTAGGTTCGCCCCATTTAGTATATCCATCCACCAGACCCAATTATTTGCCCAACCTGTTTCTTCGCACTCAGCTTCTCTCACTCTCTTTGCAGTCCAAATCTGATAAACACTTAATATTACAGTTGTTGGTGGTGGTGATCCTGGTTCCATCAGTCTCAGGTTCCCATGCACAATTTTTTCCAACCATCTCACTCACCCATTACCTCACACATCACTCACTCTGTTCATTAATTCTCCTCATTTTCATCCACTCATCAGATTTTTTCCACTTTTTTCAGTTTCCCATTTTGTTTGTCTGGCCTACCATTTATCTGATCATATCTTGTCCAGACATCCTGTTTTATTTACCCATTAACCTAACTCATTACTAACCCATCCTCTAACTCCATTTTTTCCACTTATCCTGTTAGCCCAAAATGTGTATCCATTCTGCCCGTCATCTCAATCCATCCATTTTAGCCATCCACTTCATTCATCCTTCTTTTCCTACTTATCTTTCCTCACTCTGCCCATCCTTTCTCACCCCATCCTGTCCAACCATCCATTCCACCCATCCGTCTACCCTCACCTCTCTATCTTTTCTCACCCCACCCATCTTTTCCCACCCCTCTTCCTTCCTCCTCCAATCTGGCGAGACCCGATCAAGTCTCCCTGTGCCCCGGTCGATGGTAATGTCTGGACCACCGTCATTCCCCTCACCCCAACAGCGCCGCGACATGAAAACAATCTCCTTGCCTCCCCATACACAGCTGCCAGGATGAGGCTGGGGTGATATTGGCATGTGTGTGGAGGATGGGCTGGTGTGTGTGTGTGTGTGTGTGTGTGTGTGTGTTTGGGTAGATGTTTGTATCAGTAGGTGTTTTCTTATGAGTTCGTGCATGCGTGCCTGTGTTTTTGTGCTCGTGTGTGTGTATGTGTGTGTACGTGAACTTGCGTGTGTCATATGTGTGGAATGTTTGCAGTCAACCGCGATTCGTCCAGCTTCTGCTTATTTCACACTTGGGGGAATTAGGAATTCAGTGTTTGGTCGACTGTGCAAGGACAACCACCTTTTGCTCCATTTGTAGTAAAGGGCAGACGGATCATCAGACTGAATGGCTGAAGTTTGAAGTGAATTTCATTATAGAATCACCCATTAGTTCACGCCTTGCTAATGGAATGGCGGCTGGGCAAGAGTGTGAGAATTGTGGTACGAAGAATGGCAACAGAGGTACCTAAATATTTTTAAAGTTACTTGAACAAAAAATATAATCTAGTAAAGGATTTATCTTTTTCAGTATATTTACTCATGCGTAGTAGAAGTATATATAACACAAACATTCTCCCTGTATTCAATAAAGATATAAAAGGAAATATGAGTAACGGAATCGTGTCGTCGCTCTGGCTTTTCATTGTATTCTACATCAAAGGACGAAAGCGTGTTTACTATCCTGAATATCATATGTACGACAGCCTATATATTTTTCATTTTTACTCACCGAAGTTATATTATACAGCGTCATCTTGAATTCCTGGTAGCAGAGCATTATAATAACAAAACATGGAGGAAGAGTCAGGATAGTATGTTTCTGTAGAATTTCACGTCGTCTGCTTCTCACATTCCAATACGTACAGGCTAATAATCGTAAGCAGATAGGAGTTTATGTTTCCCTGACCATAGATTATTCTTTTTGATATGATGCGTCTGGGGGAGGGGAGAATGACGGACGAACCTAAATTGTGAAGCAGACACTGTGGAACATAATTATACCAGGTAGTGAACTTTTGACCGTGCCTGAACAATGCGTAGGTTGTCAGAATAAGTGCAACGATAATTTTGGTGACATCTCATATAATTGTTTTCATTTCTAATATCCAGGTGCTTACTTTACGATCTAGCGCACCCCATCAGGTAATCGGAAATAGGGTTAAAATTGATGATGATGATGATGATGATGATGATGAATTACCTCACTTCACTTCACTTGATCCCTCTCTGTCTTCACGGAGAGTGGCATCGTGAGTGGTGACACAGAATTTCGCTTCAGAATGTATATTTTAAAGTTAGTAGATAAACGTACTCTGAACGTACTGTACCTACGTGTATTATGACCCCTTCCTCCCTCTCCCCCCTGCTGCCCCCATCACCTTTATTATCTTATCTCCCGCCCTCCCCCCCCCCTCTCTCTCTCTCTCTCTCCTTCAGAGTGGGACAGCACAATGCCAAGGAAACTGAAAAAGACAGAACATAACTAAAAAACCTCTTCAGTTTTATAGTTTTTTTTCTTTTTTTTCGCGTTCTTTTTCCCCCACCCCCTGGGGGAGCCTGATGATGAATATGGCTTAAGTTCTCCCTCTAGCGTTTCAGAGAGAGAGAGAGGGGGGGGGTGGCAGACACATAAGCCGAGACAAAGACAGACAGACAAACAGACTCGAGACAACGACCCACTGACATATTTCCAGATATATTTGCGATGTTTCCACTTGGCCTGGCCTGACCCCCTGCCTCCCGACTCCTCGTCCTTGGGCAAACTCCTGGTCCTCATGAGCGTTTGGTTCCTCTTGAATGACTTAGACTCTCACTCCTACTGCTTCCTTGCTGTGTTGTCCCTACATTGTTATTCGACACGTTTTTCCACGAGTGTATCCCCTCCTCTTAACTCTCTCAGCCCTCCACCATGACTCTCAGATGAATAAAATCGTCTGGTGTCGGAATAAAGCACTAGAGTTGTCCCGGCCGTGAAAGGGCTAATAATAATGTTGTCAGAGCTCTGTGACTCCCTCTCAGATCAAATCTTCTAGGGTTAGGTGTATTAAAATAAGAGTTCTCCCCGACCGTTTAAGGGTTAATACTGCCATGGTTTTCGAAAATACGCTTAAACATTTCAGAACGCATTTTCACCTATGTGTATGTGGACGATCAGGGCAGGGCCTTGAAAACTCACCACCATCCCCTGCCTCCTCTTTCGCGTCACCCACTCCTGCTCTGTTTCTCCCATCCCATTCCCCGACTTTTTCTGCTGTTCTCGTTACCCTTTCATCCGTTCTTCCTATCCTTTCCCTGTCACTGTTCATCCGTCTCTTTCACTCATCCTTCCTCCTCCTCCTGTTTTTCATGTCACTTTACTTTTTCCTTCCTGTCACCCTTCCTCCTTTTTTCTTCACGTCTCATCCCCTCCTCCTCTTCCTTCCCCTGTCATCTGCTCCACCTTTCCCTGTCTTTCCCTCGTTTTTCCTTCCTTCCATTCCTTCTGCTTCCCTTCTAAACATTTCGTCCGTCTGTCTATCCTGCAGTCTCCAAACAATTGTATAAATCTGACAAGAGAGTTTTCGAACTGGAGGTGTTAGATACAGCCTTCATTAACCTTTTCGCTGTTACGGTGCATTGAATAAAATTGTCCGGAGATAACAAGGAATAGAAAATATGTCGTTGGATTCGAGACGTAAAATATACGAGTGCTTTGTCAAAATAGCTTAGTACAGGAAGTCCCTCTGTATTTTCAGTCCCAAACGTCTTTTTATTTTACACTTTTTTCTTTTGTCTGCGGTCAGAAAATAATGCTGGTGGTTTCAGAACTCCGACAAATTAGTCAACTGTTTGTCAATTCCCCTCGCGTATCCCGCCGTGGAAAAATGACCAGCTGTAGCATAATTGAGCTCCCCTCAACCTCCCTCGCCTCCCCCCCTCCCCGCGCCGTAGTGCGCTTATTTTTTTGCCCAGTAGTTTCGGTAATTGGAGGGAAATTAAACGCTTTTGTTGTGCGAACTTGAGTGCGGCTCTAAAGTTTGTGGAGTGTAGACTAAATGAGAGGGAACAGTGGGGGAGAGGGGGCATGATTAATTTGTACAGCCGCGAATATTTGTGGAATGCAGTACCGCATATTTTTCACAGAGAATGCTGGAACACTGCTTTTCAGTATAATATACATATATATATATATATATATATATATATATATATATATATATATATATATATATATATATATATATATATATATATATATATATATATATATATATATATATATATATATATATATATATATATATATATATTACACAAGGACGCAGTGACAGTGGAATCTCTACATATGTAGTAGACGGACAGAACAATGAGTAGTCATATAGATTATTAGATAAAGGGAGATAGAGGTATTTTCATTATAGGGTCACATTAACCATTGACTGTACGTCTGCATCCCAGAACCATTAACTTCTCTCATGGAAATAGGCTTTCTTCAAGTGAATAAGATCGTACTGTGTCACCCTGACATCCGCAGAGAACGTCAACCGCATAAAGAGGCTACTACTCAAGAATCCCATTGAACACCGGTCTCACCCATGTGCAAGTAGGCAGGCATGGACTTTGGCTCCTGTGGTATTACTCTCAGGTAAACAGAATCGCCTGACATTAGTTGGATTAAAATACTCTAGTTGTTCTGACCATAAGAAGGTTAACTCCATCACATTGATGACGTCCTTCAGCATTTGTCCTTGCTGTCTTCAGACGATTATGCTCAGGCTTTGGATGGACTGGGAGAGGCTATATATTTTTGACCCAGCGCTTGTAATACAAATTTTTCTTAATTGGAATAAAATCGTTTGGGGCTGCAAGAAAAAAGGTCACCACACTAAAAAAAAATTGACACTTCAAGGTCCTGTAACGCACTCTCACTTGAAATAAAATTCTCTGCCGTTAGAGTTTCCCCGACCGTGAGAGGGTAAGGATGATGCCATTGTTTCTGAATAGCCTATCACATGTCGTCCTACCTCCCCTTTATCGGCAGTCCGTTGTCTCCTCATCCTAACTTCGGTATGTGTGTGTGTATGAGATAGATAAACAGATAGACGAATACATACGTAAAATACATGCATACAGAGAGAGAGAGAGAGAGAGAGAGAGAGAGAGAGAGAAATTACTAGTGCAAACACTGTTAATAGGAAAAATGAGTCAACACATTACAGCTAATAGGATTACTGCCTTTCAAAGTTATCTCGTTAATTGACTATTTTTTCGGCTGTTTACTGCAACAAAATGATGGTAATGCAATCCTGGACGTGCAATATGATACCAGTTGCCGCTTCCTCCCTTAACCCCTTCAGCTTCAGGAGGTCATTTGCATATTACTACTATAGTCCTTTTAGCGTAACCAGCTTCAGGAGGTCATTTGCATATTACTACTATAGTCCTTTTAGCGTAACTTGGTCAAAATTTTTGTCCTTTGGTGCTGTATTTCATGTAGCTTAGTGTTAGAATTAGTATTGTGGCTCTTCATCGATTCCGTAGCACTTCATCCTGCTTTTATTTATACTGCTTTTATTTTTAACGTGGCCCAGATTTTCATCATTTTCCTTCTTCGCGTGGGTCAGTGGTAGGATAAGACAATGCTGTAGCTCTGCATCCCATCCATAACACCTCTTCATGACTAGCATCATAATCCAGTGTCGGGCTATTGTTACACCTCGGCATTCAAGGTGAGGAGACGGCAATATTAGGTCAGGTGAATGTAGAGCAGGGTTTAGCACCAAATTCCAGTGCCAGTCTCATGTTACAACTGAGTGCTAAAGGTGGAGAGCTGGCAAATTACTGGACGATGTTAATGAACTTTTGACAGGTTTTTTCGAACTGTACGGGATAGATGTAGCCTTTATTAATATCTTTAGTAAATAAATCTTTCCTGAATCAAGTAAAATTGTTTAAGTGTCACCATATTGAAGGGGTCAGCCAGGGAAGACGATTTTATTCATATATATATATATATATATATATATATATATATATATATATATATATATATATATATATATATATATATATATATATATATATATATATATATATATATAAAACCCAGCCAGTTTAAAATCTCTCTTCTCAGCTGAATAAAATCGTCCAGAGTATAAACAATAAAACTTGCGTGTCATAGTACCGTAGAGGTTGACGCTGCAGTTGGGCATTATTCGTGGACTTTCGTTATGGATAAAATGTATGGCGTTACACGATGCTTTACAACGATTATAAAGTATGAAGCTGAATGACAGATGTGCGTCATAAGTTTAATATGAAAAATTACACCATCTGAGAGAGAGAGAGAGAGAGAGAGAGAGAGAGGGAGAGAGAGAGAAAGAATATTGTGTGGATGGTTTCCCTGATTGAGTGGAACCAAAAAAATCTGAAAACTTAATTTATGGTAAAACATTTATAATCATCGTCTGACATCTGCTGCCGAGGCCTTAATGAGTGTCAGGTTGTACTAATGGATGTGCCGGAGTGCTCACTAATTACTTTGAAATTGGCGCGCAAGTGTAATTTATGAGTATCTTCCCGGTGGATCTGCACTAAGGCGCAGCGTGACTCCGCCCCATTAATCATACTCGCTGATGGAGGTCGAAATCATTGATCCTGTGCATAATTTCTCCCTCTTAGTTTTCTCGCCCGACGCAATTTTACCGTGACTTAATATATTTCTCCTCGCGATATGTTTTTTTCTTTTTCTTTTTAGTTTGTGTTAGATGGGAAATGTGTAATTATAACTGAAAAAAAAAAATCCAAAATCCCTATCACTATTTCGGAAATTAATTTTAATGCTGATATGGTGAAAACTAATCAGTCACCCATCATACTTCTCACTACCCTAATTACTTTAAAGGGCCAAAAAATTATAAGTACCAAAAATAATGACACTAATTCATACAAACAACAGTAAGAATAATTATAAAAGAATAGCAACAAAATAATGATAACACTGGTCAATAAATATCATACAATTTTCAGGTAGGAGTTAGTTTCAAACGAGGGTATCTAAATTTCACAATGTAGGCTAAATTCCAGTCCTTACAATTACGAAAATTCTGTGAAAATTAATTGATGCAGTGTGGGGAATAGAAATTGTTGCTGCTTATTTGTGCTATTACTAGATTGTTTTATTCAGCTTAGAAAGACGTCTGTAAATGAATGGATGAATGAAGGATATATATGTTCAGTCCTGCCTGGAAAGTCTTTCATTGTGTTCTAACCCCCCCCCCCCAGGGGAAAAAAAAAAAAAAAAAAAAAAAAAGTCTGGTAAGAGCAAGGTCAAAATCAAATGCATGAACACTCACGGTGACGTCCTCTCAGTGTAATCCGACCTTCGTTTTTCCATCTAACACAGTGACTGTTTCATTCTGAGTACTGGAGCCTGAGGGTGTCTCTACTGGTACAATTAAGCCATTTATAGCCGAAACAGTTTTTAGTTTTCTATTCTATGTGATGTCAGACGATTCTATTCACCTGAGTAATTCACGGGATATTCAGTGATTATGCAGTCACCGTTAAGCGTCTTGTAATCCCAACTCATGTATTCTGTTCCAGCTAGCACCAGACGATTTTGGTCAGCTGAGAATGAGTCATAGGAGCCTGAGAATGTAAATAACGCGTGCAGTATCAGCAGCTTTGAAGTACGGCTCCCTGTTCACGCAGAGCTCAGAGCGCCATGCATAATGGATCACATGGATAAGCCCTCTCGCATACTTGTTCATTCCATGCCTGTCATGACTGAGTGTTGGTATAGATTTATGAGGCACTAGTTGACATGAATGTGTGTGTGTGCGTGTGTAGCTTTTTCTTCTATTTTTTTTTAGGTCAGTATTGCCCGTATTTTCTCTGCAATAATTCCAAGTGTGTAGGGATTGTAAGTTCCTCTTCATGTGTTCAAGTGTTCGTGCTTATCTAGACTTTGGTCATGCGTTTGTGCGTATTTGTTGTCCCTTTTTAATGTGTGCTTCTTCTTCGTCCGTACTTTTCTTTATGTCCGTGTGCTGTTTTCCGAGTGTTTATGTTTATGTACCTTTTCCAGTATTGTGTTTTTTTTTAGGTTTGAGAGAGAGAGAGAGAGAGAGAGAGAGAGAGAGAGAGAGAGAGAGAGAGAAATAGCTTTAATTAATGTTTTTGTGGGTCCCCATGAATTATTCTATGTATCTTGTATTCTGTTCAATGGTTTCTCATTTATAGTCCTTCATTTACCACCATTAAGTATTCGGCCGAAGTGTCGGGTATGTCAGTGTTTGAATAATATCGCTACGTGTACGCGAATGAACTAAATAAATATCACTTGTATTATTGAAAGGAAAAACGTCGCTGTTTCTTAGTTGGAGATGAATAGGAGAAAAGAATAGCACTGTTTCGTAGGGTAAATTTATGGCGACTCATTTAGTGTTCAGTTTATTGGATTTATTTGTCTGAACGGTGTCTCCTGCTTGACTGGACCCCCCTTTTCCGTGGAAGGAGAATGGTGGTCAGAACTCACTCTTCCTCATCCTGGCGAAGTGTGAATCGGAGTGAAGTGTCTGTAGTAGGAGTGAAGGTCAGTCTCGTATAATGCTGTGTGTGTGTGTGTGTGTGTGTGTGTGTGTGTGTGTGTGTGTGTGTGTGTGTGTGTCCCTTTCTAATAATATTGTTTGAAGGAGCCTAATGACATTTCGTCTTTCGACCTTTCCTTTTGTGGTTTTGGTTTGATGATTAATAAATAATAATAATAATAATAATAATAATAATAATGATGATGTTCATGATGATGATGATGATGATGATGATGATGATCGAGGAGGAGAAGGAGATGAAGGAGAAGGAAAAGGTGATTAAGCAAAAGGAGACGGAGAAGAAGAAGAAACGTAGAGACAGACAGGCAAGGGGACACACGCAAAGAGAGGGATTAGAGAGCGAAGATGAGAGGGGAGAAGGACTGGAATGAAGAAAATGTAGGTGAAGGAGAATGATAAATGGTAATCAGTATAGAAACAAAGAGAGAGAGAGCGAGAGAGACGGAATATATAACACCTTGACTACGACGAACTGCACTGTATACTTTTTTCATCCTTGCTTTTTCATTTCCAGTCGATTTTGTTCATCATAGGATTGACTTTTCGAAGAGGAGAGGGTTAGATGCAGCCTTTATTAACCTCTTCACTACAAAGGCGTTCTCTCAAGATGAAGAAAATCGTCTAGAAATTTTGGAAACTGGCTAAGGAGGTTAAGAGCAGGACGTAACACCAAGAAAACCGAAAAAGAAGAAGAAAAAATGAGTGTGACGGGAGAAAACGGGGTCAGTGTTAAATTTCATGTAACAGACCTAAAATACTCAGCCTCAGATGAATAAAATCGTCTGTTGTTGGCTGGAATTGAGTGCTAGAGTTTTCCCGACCATGTGAGAGTCAGTGGTAGCAGTATTGGCACTTGGGCTTCTATGACTCAGTGCTAAATGAAGTCTTGTGTCGTTAACAGGAATAATATGAGAAAATGTGCCACCACGAGAGGGTTAACGTGAGAGAAAACGTAGGAGAAATTTGGAAAAAAGGAGAAATAGGAACAAGAGCACAAAGGAAATAGGAAACTGGAATAAGTGAAATACTCGTATATAAAGAGAAGTCATGAAGATAAGGGTACACTTTAATACTGAGGGATTCTTGGAGGGGAAAAGAAAAGGGGAACTTAAGTGGTAGAGCTTAAATGCTGCCAGAAGGATGTGAAATTAGAGGATGAGAGAGAAAGGGGAAGAGGAGGGGATAAGACTGTTTCAGGTAGATAGATAGATTCATAGATAGATTGATAGGTAGATGAATATATAGGTTGATTACCGTAGAAAGAGAGAGAGAGAGAGAGAGAGAGAAATTCCCTCCTGCCTGTAATAATGAACCACCATCAGCACGTGACCCAATAAAAACATCAATACCACACATAAGCATCAGTTACCATTCTTTCCTCCTTTACTGTTACTCGGCTTTTTCCTATTTCAATCTCTCTGTCATCCTCATGGTCGGGACAGCTCCGTTATTCATTCCGTTGTTCATGGTCCCTTCCTTGCCTTCCTGTTTACTTCCATGGTTCTTCCCTTACCCTCCTGCTTGCTTCCATGGTCCTTCCCTTGCCATCCAATTTACATGCTTGTTCCTTCCCATACCTTCCAGCTTACTTCCATGGTTCTTCCCTTGCCCTCCTGTTTGCTTCCATGGTTCTTCCCTTACCTTCCTGTTTACTTCCATGGTTCTTCCCTTACCTTCCAGTTTACCTCCATGGTCCTACCCCTACCTTTCCATTTGCTTCCATTGTCCTTCCTTTATCTTCCCATTTACTTCCATGGCCCTTCACTTCCCACTCTGTTACCTACTTTCCCTTCTTTTCTTTCTTCTCATTCTCTTTTCTTCGGACCCTTCTTCTCCCCTCTCCTTCCGTTCCCTCCCCTGCCATCCCCTCTCTCCTGTAGGCCCCAACACACCCCAGTCCACCCCTGCCATTACCTCTATATGACACACGCGACAGGCCGACAAAGTATAATAAAGGAGTGTCCCCTAATATTACTTTTTTTCCTCCGTTGTCACCCCTCCCCGTCCCCCAATCACCCAGGGGAAAATATAAAAAATGGACAAATGGTCTGGATATATTACAAGCACGTGCTGCCGGATGAACTCTATATATTGGACCCAGAATACATTGATTTACTAGAATGGGAATTTGTTGAGAATTGAGAGGATTGTTGGTTAGAGTAGTGGTTAATTGTGAAGATGAGGACAGCGTTCATAGACGAGTGCTAAGAGTATTGTCTTCATTTTCCCTTGTTTTGCTTGGGGTTGTTATCAAGAAGATGGTGGCATAAGAATATAGCTAATGAATACATAAACGTAATCGCCTGGAAATAACAAAAATTAATTGAAATATGGTCATCATCTTACCAGTTGACATGAAGCTCTTAGTAATAGTTTTTATTTATGTATTTTATTTTTACTATCTGTCTGAGGAGCAAAATCCGTGTTTATGAAGGATCGTGACTAATTTCCACATTGAACAAGTCTCCATACTAGTTCACTGTTGATAGAAATCATTTTGTCTTTTGTACATTTCACTTAAATGGCCATTCTAGTTTGGTTGTTAAGTGCATGGCAGCTGTACCAGTAATGACAAAAGAATAAGCATGGACTCTAAGCACAATTTAAGTTCTATAAGACTTGTAAATATAGAGATTGAAGCTTAAGCTGGGCAACAAACACGTAGCTCAATTTATTCAGACAGGGACCTTTGCGGACTGGCACGTGGACCAAAGTATAACTGGGAAACTGGCTGGAGAATTGAGATGGGGGTTGAGGGGAGTGGAGGTGAGGGCTGGAGGTGGGGGATATGGAGGTGGGAGGGAATGAAGGTGAGGGTTCAGGGGGAGGGAGTGAAGTAAGGATGGGGAATGTCAGATTAATAATTCACAGAGATCGGGGAGCGGTGGTGATAATAACGATGGAGGGGAATTGGAGGAGTGAGGGAGGAAGAAACATGATGGTGTGAGGGAGGGAGAGGCATGGAGAGGTGATAAGGTGTGAGGGAGGAAGAAGTGTGGAGATCTGAGTGAAAGTCGTCAGGGTGTGAAAAAAAAAAAAAAAAAAAAAAAAAAAAAAAACTTAGAGGTACGGAAAACGAACATAGCTGGTGTGAAAAGGAGAAATACGTGGAGATTTTAGGGAAGAAAGAGACATGGAAAAGTGATGACAAAGAGAGGGATATGAATGAATAGCATACAGTGTGAACGGCACGAGGAATGTGAGAAGAGCGAGGAAGTTTACGGGAAAGGAGGGGAAGGGGGAGAAAAGGCGTAGAAATGATTAGGATCCATTATAAACACGATTCCACTTATAATGAGATTGGATGTTTTATGATTACAGCCTTTTTTTATAATTGTTGTTGCCACCAGATAATTTTAAGAGAGGACCCTAGTTCTTTCATTTTACCTTGGATCAATTTTTTTTTTCTTGGTAGCTCATTGGCAGAGAAAGACAAATGTACAACTCTACATCCTTTTACATAACACTTCTTACATCCTTTTACATAAAACTTCTTTTTGATTAGCACCATATAATAGTGTTAATCTCTTGTTACATCTCATTATTCAAGAAGGAGAGAAGGACATTTTCAGCTGAGTTGAAGTGATCAGAGTATAGTAATGAAGGGGTTGATGAGGAATATGTATGTAGCCACCGATCCAAAAAGTTTCATGTGTTGAATATAGTCGTCTGGGAAGAGTACTGTGATGAAGACATTATTGTATTGAAAAAGTTCACGCTCATGTTGGCGACTCTTTCAAACTAATGCCAGTCGCTTGTACTCAACCTAGAATGAGTCACCGGAGCCTGAGAGTTCAATATTTCATCAACCCCACTCATTGTCGGAACAGTTCTATTACTGTATTCCAACTATACTGCTTTGACTCGAACTAGGCCAAAAATTTACGTCTCCATTTTGAATGCTGGGTTGAATCAAGAGATGACACTAGAATATACCGCTAGTCAGGAGTTAGTGTTATAGACCGAATGTAAAGCCACTGAATTATGTGAAGTAAGCCATAAAAGGACGAAAATCTGGACCAGGTTAGAGTGAAAGCACAATAGCATCAGATGATTCTGTTCAGCTGAGAGTGAGTCACAGGAGCTTGAGAGTTTTCATACACCTAATACACTCCTACCTTTTGTGTGTATTGTGTGTGCGGTACTCGGCTCCCTTAAGTACACCTCAGGGTTTTGTGCTGCGAGCTCTGTACACGAAGTAATTCACTCCACTTGGCTTGCTGTCAGCTTAGGAATTCCCTTTATGCTCTTTGTCTTTCTGGGGCTGTGTTGTATAATTCAGTTTTTACCTTTACTTTCCTTAATCACTTTTGGTTCAACGTTACCTGCTGAATATCTTAACGCTTTGAATATGGTGATTTATTTTTGCTCCTGCCAGATTTTTCATTCAGGGTAGGTGATTGCCATTAATTATCGACCTGTAGTATTTAAGGGTTTATTGTCCCTATTGCGATGTTGGAGTTAAGATGTTTTTTTCTCATTTTAAAGCCCTTCCAATTTTATCTTGCATAATACGCACGCACTCACCTCCCCCCAACAAACACACACATACGAGAGAGAGAGAGAGAGAGAGAGAGAATGCCATTACCCTTTCCTAGTATTTTTTCAACGCTAACTTGCATAATATTGTTGTTTTTGTCCAAGTATTCCCCATCCAGTTTTAACTATAGTACAGGTCATGCCGTTTGCTCTCTTCCCCCAGGTCCATCACGTGTTAATTATGTTCACAGTTATTCAGCAGCTCCGTACAGGGGCCGTAGAATTGTTGTGTGCTGGGCTGGGTAAATTAATGAACAGGTGCCGTGCGTGCTGTGTCGTGGGTACAGGCTTACTGATTCATGGTTGTTTTCTGGGCTTAGCATGTATCGTAAGCCGTTGCGCGTGTACAGGGTGTCACGGGGGGAAAGGGCGGCACTTTGGGAAATGATAGATGAGTGAATTCTAAGCTAAAAATACTCTATCAGCACGTGTCCAAATCTCAGCCGTTACGTAGCAACAGTTACTGATGAACTTATGGGTGAAATTGGTCTTTCTCATAATTCGCCAATAAGGTCATCATTGTGTAGTTCTTTAATGATTGAGATTTGGCCACATGTTGAAACAGCACTTCTTTTTTCCGGCATAGAATTCACTCATCTATCATTTCCCTATGTTAAACCCCTTCCTCCCGGGACACCCAGTATACCGCATGTAACATATAACACACACAAGCTCCTATGACACCTTCTCGGGAAAATAAAATCGTGTGGCGTCTGTTGGGTCTTATTTTCTTTGGCTTGACAGATTTCGGAACCCCTCTGCCTCAGCGTATTTATTTTGCCTGTTAATCAGTCGTTTTTTCCTGTATGATGCCACTGTATCGTTAATTCTCACTTCCTTGACGAACTTCCAGCTGTATAAAATCGTCTGGGGTTAGCGGGAATAGCATATCAGTTGTCCCGACCTTGAGGAGGGTTGAGGGTACAGCTGAATAAAATCGTCTGGCTATTTGGATTACAGTAGTCCAGTTGCACGAACCATCAAAGGGTTAATTGGTATCAGTTAACTCAGACTCGTTATAACCGTCCCTCACTCTGGTAAAATCGTCTGGCGTTAGCTGGAATTGAATGCTAGAGTTATCCCGACCAAGAGTTTATTACGAGAGACCTCATTGTGTATAAACAATAAAAGATCAACGAAAAACAAAGGCACAAAAATAGAGGAAATAATAATAAAACACGCGAGATTGATTTCCTTTATTCCCACTTTTACTGACATATCCGTAACCTCTTTAGTTACTGACAGGCCCTTATTTACGGTGTTCTGACTTTCATTTTGTATTTTCGCTTTCCGTACGCCCTTTTCAGAAAACTGACAGTGCTTTGTTTATTTTGCTCTCTGTTTTCACTTTTGTTTGATCTGTATGTAATCTTTTATTCGATATTGCCGAGTTTTAATTTACCCTGCTCTCTTTATTAAATTTTCTTCGTCCTTCGTCCTCTAGGATTATAGATATTGCAAAACCTTCATTTATCGTACATTGAGGTATCTTTTCTTTCTTTTCTCGCGTTTTTTATTTTTTTTTAACCTTCTGGTACTAGTTATTGGCACGTCTTTATTTGTCTTTTTCTGTCATCTGTTTGCCGCACTCTCCTTTGCTGAATTTCTCCCCCCGCCCCCTCCAAAAAAAAGTCATAAAGTTGTTGTTTTTTTCATTTTGTTTTCTTTGAGCTAAGAGTCAAATGAGATTAATAACCGATGGGACAAAGAGAAAGGGAAAGATCCATGACAAGAAAAAACTGTTATCATAGGTTGGTAGTTGATTTGCTTTGTTTTCTCTGAACGAACAAACAAGAATAAAATGCGATCGACGAATGAAAGGGGCAAAACCATGGCGGCTGCTGATAATTTCCTTTTTATAGCATCCACTACGCGACTTCTTGTGCTGTTTCAAGCGAGGCAACCATAATAAAACTGTAACATTATTTTTTCTCATAATATTTTCCTTGAACTAGCTGGCATAAAAAAAAAAAAAAACTATCATGAAACGAAGTAACTCAGGTTGTATATTGATTTCTTTATTTTTCTTCGAACGAACTGACATAAAATAAACTGCCAATTGGGAGAGTAGGAAACGAGTGGAAACAAGGTAACTGAATTTCTGTATTTCATTTCTCACATCAGAGCTTCCGGTTCGCGATTGCGTTGTGGGGAGACGGGATTAATCTCCAATCGGCTTTCCTTTCCAGTTAAGATACAATAAACTATTTTTCATACTTTTTTCCCTACCATTAATCTCGTTAAATGCAATACCTCTGGGAAATGGCATTTATTGGGGATTTGTAGACACGAGTGACGTAAAGATACAGTCACTTTGACCTGTTGAGCCATTTTTCATATCAGGGTTCTTTTGTGACAGGGTTTGGCCCAAAAAAATAGTTGAGATTGCAGAGGCAGGACTAAACGTATCTGGTCTTGTGCAGCGGCTTGAATTGTGAATAGACGAAGTTTATTGTATTTTCATGTGTGTGTGTGTGTGTGTGTGTTTCTCAAGTTAATATATTTTCCACCCTTTGTCTGTATGCTTGTCTCTCTGTGTATGACTTAAATGTATGACAAAACGATTTGAATTCTCTGGCATTCGTCTCAGTAAAGGTCAGTAAACACACACACACACACACACACACACACACACACACACACACACACACACACACACACACACACACACGTGCGTACACGCGCGCGCGCAACATAGATAAACTTTCCTCATCTATAACGGGCAAAAAGAAGTCTGTAATTGAGTCCGATTGGCAGTATATAATAGTAATCAGTGACTCCACCAGCTGCCACCAAGGCTGTGAGAGAGAGAGAGAGAGAGAGAGAGAGAGAGAGAATCAGCTGTTTCTTTCAGTGACCCCTGTCACGAATCAATTCGCGACATTTCCTTTTTGTGAGAAGCCACGAACTATTAGTGGAAAACTCACTGTGTATCGCTCAGTTAACCGTTTCTCTCTCCATTTCGGGGTATACTTTTCAAATAATTCGTCACTTTCAAAAGTGACCGATTTAATGCACGTCACTAAGTGCGCTACTGAGCGATACAATTGTTTCTTTATCGTTCGCCTCTACTTGCATAAACCGTTAGCCACGCCTTCTTCCGGTGGCTCGTGCTTCCTGCCCATACATTATTTGAAGTCAGTCTTGTGTTTGCTGTGGCGGAGAAAGGTTCTGTGCTCAGAAGTGGAGAGGTCAGCTAGCACCCCAAGCTCCACTAGACAGTTAATCCAGTCCTCCCACCTTAGTGGTGATACATAGCATTCATCGACTGGTATTTCTTTTGTGTATTTTGTAGTTTTAAGAGCTTAGTTAAGGTGTTTTTCCCTAGGCGTAAGTATTTAGCTTCTGTGTGAGTGAGCGAGTGCGTCTCATTGATTTGATTTGAAATGTAATGTTAAATTTATTTTTGTAATTAATAAATTTAACAGTTCTATTTCTTGAGCTTAATGTAGAGTAAATCTTGTTTCATTTCTCCATAATTAAGCTTATTTTCCATACAGCTCCTAGCTTGCATAAACGTTTACTATTCATAACTGGTACTTAGACCAGTCTTGTTGTATTAACTTAAAATCCGTTGTGCCAGGAGTTAATGCATCAGCAAGAACCTGATGTTATTATTATTAGTATTAGTTATTTATTGTCAGGGGTGATGTAACTTTCTCCAGAGGCTGGCAGTACAGTGGTTCAGCAATTGTGAGTAATTAGTCTCTGCTGAGTACTGTTGAGAAAGTTTATGAATTCTCGTTCTCAGAGAATCGTGCTAAGCCAGCGTAAAGTAATCGTTGCTTGATGTAGCAAGACAATCATTGTCTCTGCTCTTCAATATTATTGAATATTATTATCAATTTAAATAATATTTAACCATTTATATTTCAAAATTACCGTGATATATAAAAACCCCGTGACAATTGGCGACCTCATTCCAGGATATTAACTCCTAGCTCTAAAGCTATTCACGAGATAGTGCTCACTCATTCATATTTAGGTATTTATCATTAAAGTTTATAGGCACAAGCTTACTGGTGTTTACCGTTAATTTAGCAAGTGAGTTTTTGCTTTATAAATCAATAGAGTACTTAACTCTAGTTTATTTTTGGTAACGCCAGACGATTTTATTCGCTCCTGGGAAGTCGGCGTACCCATTGTGTTTATTATTGAGTCTTCCCAGTCATTTACATTTTTGATTTATTTTTGCCAGTTAACTAGATAAGACTGGTCACCACTAGCTTGTGTCTGTACTCTTTACTTGTGTCATTAGTATTCGTCGCTAAGCAGTCAGTACTCAATTTCGGTTTGCTTAATAAATTAGCGCCATGGCTACTACTGTATTTTTACAGGAAGCCAAAGATATGGGTCTTTCGGACCCAACCGAAATTAAAGAGTATATACTCTCACGGCATAATCAGGAACAGCAGCGCGAGAATGATGCCCGTGAAGAGCGTAAGATTCAGCGCGAATACGAGCGAGAACAGCGTGAGGAACGCGAAAAGGAGCGCGAGTACGAGCGAGAACAGCGCGAATACGAGCGTGAACAACGAGACAAAGAACGAGAACATGAACTTGAAGTGCTGAAGCTCAAGCGAGATTCCTTGGCTTCAGACACGTCTGGTGCAGTTGGTCTAAGCTCCACGAGCGTTCTCCCTGCACATGTCCTAGCGACTCCACGCATCAAGCTTCCTTCATACAAGGAAAGCGAGCGAATCGAGCCGTACATAGCTCGTTTTGAGGACATGGCAGACTTATATCAACTGGATGAGGCAGCTAAGCGGCTTCAGTTTCTTAGCCTATTTGAGGGCCCTGCCCTCGATATTCTCCACAGAATTCGTGGAGACAATCTCACATATGAGATGATGAAAGCTGCACTCATTAAGGCGTATGGTCTCACAGTAGACGACGCCAAAGTTCAGTTCATGCGAGCTCGTCTCCAAGACAAGGAGACAGCTGTTCAGTTCCTTGATCGTCTCACAGCTTACTTAAATGAGTGGATGGAGAAAGATGAAACTCCTTCCGCACGCGTGAGGGATAATTGACCTTATGCTGCGTACACAGCTAGAGAGGTCGTGGCCTGCTGAGCTCATAGCACAGCTTAAGATCTGCCAGGTGAAAGATGCCAGCCAAATGGCAGAGAAGGCTGACGCATTCTTTACTGCATACGGGTATCAAGCTCGTAAGCAAAACACCTGGAGCAGAAAAGATACTGCTAAGTCTGGGAAGCCGTCTCAGACTGAATCCCAGCACCAAGGCCGTTCTCAGAGTAATGGCCAAGGTCCAAAACCGCAGTGGAAGGACCAGGGGCAAAACACTCAGAAACCTGAGTGGAAGAGGTACAACAAGTACCCTAACCAGCAGCAGTATCAGCCACGCAACCGACCGACGGGACAAACTTTTCACCACCAGCTCAAAAGAGGCAGGAAGCGAAATGCAGCCTTCATTCCTCAGCAGCAGCTTGGTGGTCACGTCCCTACCAGTGTGGGTACTTCCCCACAGTTCACTAGTCCCCACAGTGACAGTGAACCCCCCTCCACAGATGGCCAATGTTCCATCTTATAATTCACAAGGCACAATGTTTGCCACATCAATTCAGCAGCCTCATGAGTGGCTAGCTGCTTCCTCTGAGGCCCTCCCACAGGTGACAGTACCTTCCTTGTTCAGCCAGGGTTTGTGGGAGGCATTCCTGTGAAGGTCCTGAGAGACAATGGTTCCTCAGGTTGCTCTGTTAAGCAGAGTTTAGTTCGGCCTGAGCAGTATACAGGTCGACAGATCCATCACAAAGCTTATTGATGGATCAGTGAGATTGTTCCCTGAGGCATGTATCCAGGTGGCATCTCCATTTTATACTGGTACGACACTTGCGGTTGTCATGCCAGAGCCTCTATTTGACTTAATAGTAGGCAATATTAATGGAGTCGAGGATAATTGCTCCGATGGCGCCACTCAGACTTCGGCTGCTGCGGTAACACGAGCCATGGCTGAGGCTCCAGATTGTGTCACCCCAGTGATCATTGAATCGCCGCAAGATCTGATGTGCAGTCAACTTGTTGTACAAGAACAACATTCTGACCCGACACTTGCTACCGTGCGGAACAAACAAAAGGGTCAAGTGATTAAGTATTCACGGGGAGGTCGAGCCAAGTTCCTTCGCAAACAAGGACGGCTCTACCGTGAGTCACGAACACCCGAGGGCGAGGTTCGACTGCAGTTTGTCGTTCCCGCCAAGTACCGCCCAGCAGTGTTACAATGGGGTCATTGTCCAGCCTCAGGAGGTCACCTGGGCAAAAGGAAGACCCAGGGCCGTATCCGAGCTGACTTTTTCTGGCCAGGGATGGGACGGGACATAGATAGTTTTGTCCGTTCTTGCAGTGTGTGCCAAAGTATCACCACTAATCAGGGACATGCCCTTCCTGTGCCATTTGTAACTACACCTGTAATCTCTGAGTCAGTTGAGAGACAGGGTAGTGGTGAAGTGGGTGCAGACCTGACGTCTCGCCCATTGGCCCCACAGGACACATTATGTCCAGGGCCTGTACATACATATTATGTACCGTAAGTTAAGGGGGAAGTTGAGAGGCGACTTGAGGCTATGGAAGACCCAAGTTTGCATAAGGATTCTCAGCTTCCCGGTACTAAAAGTACTGTAGGTTAAGGGGGAAGTTCGAGAGAGAACTCCGCAGTGGCGACTTGAGGCTATGGAAGACCCAAGTTTGCACAAGGTTTCTCAGCTCTCCGATATTAATATAAGTACTGTAGGTTGAGGCACAGGTTGAGGACCCGTGTGCGGTTCGAGGCTATGGAAGACCCGAGTTTGCACAGGGATTCTCAACTTGTCGAAACATAATTGTGTGCTATAATTAATGGCGACCTCGAATGTACGTCGTAGCACTGACTGCTAGGCAGAGAGAGTAATTGTAACTTAATAAGAATTTTGTCTCATTGACACTTTTGATGCTCCACCTCAATTGGTTTTGCAGGTTCAGCAATGGGTGTAGCAGTTTTGCTGTGCGGACCAGCTGATCGTCTGCCGCACGCTGCCGCCTCTTCTCCTCTGCCTCCGTCGTCGCCATAATATTTACTATGTCATTTTACACGTAGGTACAGTTACACTACAACTGTCACACCTACACCGTGTATTACATACACCACGCTACACAACAATTAGTTGTCAGTGTAAATGTAGCGAATTTTCGCTCAGTTTGACCTGAGTACAGGATTTTCACCGTCGTCACGGAGTTTTTCCCTCAAGCTTGCTTCTATTAACGTAAATACGAGGTTTTTCGCTCACTGACGACTGCGACTTTCTCCTGTAGCAGGATAGCATACACACCACAGTGTGAATCTTGTGTGACTGAGTTAGGATTTATATGTATGTATATTGAAATCTTTCTTCTGAAGGAAGAAAGATTTAATTTTCATGGGGCGTAATGTCACGAATCAATTCGCGACATTTCCTTTTTGTGAGAAGCCACGAACTATTAGTGGAAAACTCACTGTGTATCGCTCAGTTAACCGTTTCTCTCTCCATTTCGGGGTATACTTTTCAAATAATTCGTCACTTTCAAAAGTGACCGATTTAATGCACGTCACTAAGTGCGCTACTGAGCGATACAATTGTTTCTTTATCGTTCGCCTCTACTTGCATAAACCGTTAGCCACGCCTTCTTCCGGTGGCTCGTGCTTCCTGCCCATACATTATTTGAAGTCAGTCTTGTGTTTGCTGTGGCGGAGAAAGGTTCTGTGCTCAGAAGTGGAGAGGTCAGCTAGCACCCCAAGCTCCACTAGACAGTTAATCCAGTCCTCCCACCTTAGTGGTGATACATAGCATTCATCGACTGGTATTTCTTTTGTGTATTTTGTAGTTTTAAGAGCTTAGTTAAGGTGTTTTCCCTAGGCGTAAGTATTTAGCTTCTGTGTGAGTGAGCGAGTGCGTCTCATTGATTTGATTTGAAATGTAATGTTAAATTTATTTTTGTAATTAATAAATTTAACAGTTCTATTTCTTGAGCTTAATGTAGAGTAAATCTTGTTTCATTTCTCCATAATTAAGCTTATTTTCCATACAGCTCCTAGCTTGCATAAACGTTTACTATTCATAACTGGTACTTAGACCAGTCTTGTTGTATTAACTTAAAATCCGTTGTGCCAGGAGTTAATGCATCAGCAAGAACCTGATGTTATTATTATTATTAGTATTAGTTATTTATTGTCAGGGGTGATGTAACTTTCTCCAGAGGCTGGCAGTACAGTGGTTCAGCAATTGTGAGTAATTAGTCTCTGCTGAGTACTGTTGAGAAAGTTTATGAATTCTCGTTCTCAGAGAATCGTGCTAAGCCAGCGTAAAGTAATCGTTGCTTGATGTAGCAAGACAATCATTGTCTCTGCTCTTCAATATTATTGAATATTATTATCAATTTAAATAATATTTAACCATTTATATTTCAAAATTACCGTGATATATAAAAAACCCCGTGACAACCCCTATCATAGACTGAATAAAGAAAAAAAAATATCCCTCTCCTTCCTGCTCCTCGATCTTAATGTAGTGTACTGTAAGTGTTGCCTCCGTCTGACACTCCTTCCTTTACGAAAATTCTGTCTCCAGCCGCCTGTTGGATTGGATCTTTTTCCTGCCGATTACTTTCCTTGCTTTACAAAAAAATAAAAAAATCACCCCAGCCTCATCCTCCAGTATAACATGGAGGAAAATTTGGTCCACAATTGTGATTTCCCTCCTCGACCAAAATTCTGTTTCTAGGCTTCTGCACCTCCTCCGTCATCACCCTCTCCATCATCTCACCTCTGACACTTCATTATCCCCTGCGTCTTCCGTCTCGCGTCCTTCATTAATTGGCTTTCTCCTGTTCAGGCTTCATTATCTCCTCTCCTTAATTCCCCCTTTATGGCACTGCGTGGCTATTCTCGCTCCCCTCTCCCCTCGCCCTCATCGCATTCTTTGTTTTCCCCTTGCCTTATAGCTGCTGTATCTCCCTTGTCATCTTCCTGCGGCTATTTTCGATTTCCTTTTGCCCGTCATTTTTCATCATGATTCTCTTTCGCATGTTCATTTATTTTGCTTTTGTGCGACGTTATATTTATTTAGACTCTCTCTCTCTCTCTCTCTCTCTCTCTCTCTCTCTCTCTTCATCATATAAAGAGAGAGAGAGAGAGATGCACGTGCGAATCATATTTTAACAAAATGGCAAATGGAGTTGCGTAATTTTTTAAGAAGATTTTTAAAATATCGAGTATCATCAAAAATGACATTTCACAATTTATATCCTATGATATCACCCTTTCTAGTGTAATGATATTCACCAGGGACTGCATAATGCACACATCATCATACGACTGTAACAGAGATGTCAGTACAGTATTAAAAGCAGTATCAACACACACACACACACACACACACACACACACACACACACACACACACACACACACCACAAACAAATATTGCATATACTGTACCTGAATTCATCTCAATTCACGTAGCAGACTCTCCACTACCTCCTCCAGCCTGTGATTGGAGAAATACAGAGAGGGAGAAAAATATAAATCCCACGTACATTACAGACTACTTTCCCCGAGTGGATTTTTCCTTTATCTGGCTACGAACAGTCAATTTCATTCGAGTTATGTGAATAATATAACGATTATAACGTGGAAATAGCTAAAATTGAAAGATCTAAGAGCTGCGTGAAACCTTGCTCCCAACTGAATTAAGGGACCTCAGGATCCGAAGAATTTTTCATTGTAATTCTCTTTCTCTTGCTCCTTCATATTTTTACCTCCTATCGGTGCCATCACATGAAGGCGTCCATCTTCAGCACCGATATGTATGGACCGGCTAACGGGAGAGGCCAAAGCTAGGTGGAGCCAGGATTTCGAAGCCTTGGATGACGTGTGGATGATTGAGTGGTCTTTTTTCTTCATTTTCCATGGGGGTTTGAGGGATCAGAATTAGGATGTTTTGCTTTTCTTTTTCTGGGCCGTACTTACTCCGTCCCTTAGTAGGATCCGGGTTATGATGATGATGATGGATGATGATGATGTTGATGATGATGATGATGATGATGATGATCGTCCTGGGGTGAAACGGTTAACGGGCCTCCAAGGTATAGAGGACGAAGACGCATCTCTCTCAGTCTTTCAGCTTAACTGTTATCTCTTCATATGCCTCTCTGCAATTTGCCAGATTATAGCCTATCTTTGTTTCATTGGCTGATTATCCTCGTCAGTTTTTTTTCCACAAACTTTTCTATTTTTCTACCCATCCTTTTATATCACCCACGAAGTCTGCGGTTTTAAAGACATTAGTGTACGTAAAAGGCATCAAGGACCTGACTGTGCTTGAACACTGATGCTAATAGTGCTATGAAAATTTGGGTAGGGTACTCTTTGGTGAAGCTAATGAGCCATTTTTATCCAGGATTTTTTGCACACATTTATTTCATATGTAAAAAGCTCACATGTTAAGATATAAAAATTGACTGACTGACCGACTAACCGTCTAATCACATTTATTTCATATGTAAGAAGTTCACATGTTAAAATATAAAAATTGACTGACTGACTGACCGACCGACTATCTTAATTATCAGTCTCTGTGTCTATCCGTGTATATCTGGTTTTCCTTTTTTATTTGTTTGATAACCTGTTACTCTCTGTCCACCGGTCTGTATCTGTATACGAGGTATGTAAATAATCTGTGTATCTATATCTGTATATATGTTTGTAAATGTTTATCTGTCTTTCTGTCTCTGTCTGTCTTTGCCATTTTTGTCTTTCTTGATGAATATGTGTATGTATGTATGTATGCGTATTTTTATAATATACATTAATACATCTTTCCATGAACATCGGCCTGACGTTTCCAGGTAAACTCTACTAACCTTTTGGCGTCCAGTTAGCGGTAACACGGTAGCCGGGTCACAGATCCTATCAGGGGGGCTCATCTTCACCTTCTGCTTCCTACCTGGCTTCATCTTACCTCTCCTTCATCCCACTTGTGCTTCACTTTACCTGTGCTTCATCTTACATGTCTTTAATCCTACTTCTGCTTCACCTTACCTGTACTTCATCTCACCTATCTTTCGCATTGCGCTGCCCATCATTTTCCATTTTATTTTTATTTATAATTATTGCCCTCATTCATCCTAGTAATTTTTATTTAATCCCTACAGTATTTTTAACTGTCTTCAATTTGTTTTCCTTTTATTTTTTATATTATGCCTTCGCTTTCGTTATTTTACCCTGCACTTTTTTTTCTGGTAGTCATAATTTTGTTTTGTCCAATAATTAGAACTATTTTGGGATAGTTTTGTCACATAGTTTTTGTCTGGTCTCTTCTCTGCCTCCTGTCTTTCCCTCATCTACTGTTATTCTGCTTTCCTCTGCTCTTTATCACTTGCTGCGGCTTTCCTTTTCGCCTCTTTATTCTGTCTCTTTATCGTTTCCATTTATTTTCTCTATCTAATCTCGTCTCCTTCTCTCACGACTGCCCTCCTATTCATCTCCTTGTCGTGTTCTGTTTACTGACTTTTAAAAATCTGCTTTTATTCTTTTCTTTCTCAATCCTTTCGCAGTATTTTTTGTCTTCTCGTAGCTGTTGATCGCCTCTGTTCGTTTCCTACTCTTTTTCTTCACTTTATTCATTCACCCGCGCGTCTTTCTCTCCATTTACCACCCTACTTTTAATTTGTGTTCTTTTTATAATTCTGATCCTCTCTTTTGTCCTCTTCACGGTTTCCTCTTACCTCCTTCATTTCACGCTCCACACACTCTGTTCCTCCTCTCAGCCCTCCTCCTCATTCCTTCTGCTTTGCCTTCCGTCTCTCTCTCTCTCTCTCTCTCTCTCCTCCTCCTCCTCCTCCTCCTCCTCTCCTCTCCTCTCCTCTCCTCTCCCTTCTTCCTCCTCCTCCTCTCCTCTCCTCTCCTCTCTCCTTCTTCCTCCTCCTCCTCCTCATTTCCAGTTCCCGCTGTAACAGTAACTCTTGATATCCCCGTCTCTCTCCCTCTGGTATTTTTCCTCCTTCATCTCACTTTCCCTCCATTCCCACTCTTCCCCTCTCCTCCCGTTCTGTCCTCCATATATGCACTCATTCCTCCTTTTTTTCCCCCTTCACTAAGATGGCGTTACAGTAATTCACTCTAGCTAAGAACTGACGATTTTATTCAGCCTGGGTCCATATTCTCATTGGTTACGGAAGCTCCCTAATACCATTTCCTTTACGATTTATTTTCAGGATGCAGCGAGATAATACCAATTTGTTTGTTATGCTGAGTATGGTGGTACATGAGTGATTGAAATGACACAAGAGAGGATGGTCAGGAGTAATATGGAAAATAAATCGCTCAGCAAAAGGTGTTAGGGAGCTTCCATACCCGACGGGATTGCGGGTCTTGCAGTGAAGTGCAAAGTAAAAAGTCCCAAGCTGAATAAAATCGTCCAGAGGTAGGAAGAGTAGGGGAAAAAAAAATGGTATTTATTTTTATCTCTTCTTTATCTCTTCTTCCCTATCCCCACTTCTCTTCATTTTCTCACAATTCCTATCCCTTACTGTCTCCCTTTATCCCTCCCTCTTATCTTCCCGTATCCAACTTCTGTCTCTTTTCTCCCTATCCTTATCCCTTCTTGTTTCTCCTTATTTCTCCTACTTCTCTTCTCTTCTCACCTTTTTCTCCCATCCCTATCCCTTCTTTCCCTTTATCTCTCCCACTTCTCTGCCTTTCCCAGCGTCTCTCTCTTATCGTAATCTCCCTTTCCCCTCTTGTCTCTCCTTGTCGTCCCACTTTTCCTTTTCTTACCTCTCTTATTCCCTTCCCTGACTCGGTTGTTCCTCCCGCATTCGTTTTCCTTCGCTCTAGTTTTTTCCTCTTTTTTCCCTTCCATCGCTCCTTCCATCCTTACCATCTAAATCCTCTTTCCTCCTCTCCTCACTCCTTCCTACCTTCCTTTCTCTCCTTTTCCCTCCTTCCTTTCCCCTTTTCCTCCTCCTCTCCCTCGTCTACCTGGAGGGCATACCTCAGGGCCAAGTGGTCGAGTTGTCTCCCTCCATCCTCTCCTTGCCTCGATCCTTTGCCTCTTCTCCTCCTCTTCCTCACCTCATCTTCCTCTCCTTCTCTCTCTTTCTTCCCTGTTTACCACACTCTTACCTCCATACTTTCCTTTTTTTTGCTCCCTCTCTTCCTCTATCTTTTCTTCCTAAATTCCTCCTGCCTTCCTCCCCTTCTTCTTTAAATATCGTTTTTCTTCTTTCCGTTCCTTATTCCTTCTTTTCTTCTTTCCATTTTCTTTTTTTCCCTCCCTCCTCACCCCTTCCCTCTCTACCTAAGGGCATACCTGGGGGCTTGAGGGGTCGAGTTGCTTCCCTTCCTCTTCTTGCGTTTTCATCTTTATCTCCTTCCTGTACTTTTTTTTTTTCTCTCTCCGTCATTCTGTCTGTCTATTTATCAGTTAATCTATCTCTGTCTGTCTGTCTGTCTGTCTCTGTCTATATCGAGCTATGTGTCTGTGTATTTCTGTATCTGTCCATTTTTCTCTGCCTTAATCTGTTTTCTCTATGTTCCTCCTAACTTCCTCCTTATCATCCTTCCCACTGTTCTTTCATTTTTTTTTTTTTTTTTTTTTTTTTTTAACTACCTTCCCCCCTTGCTTCCCTTCTCTTACCCCCTCCCCTCAAGCCTCCCTCTCCTCCCCTACCAAGTACCTGAAGGGGGGGGTTGCAGTAGCCACCTGAGAGCCTGAGGGGTCGCCTTGCTACCGCGGTTGAGGTGGGTACATTTTGGCCCTAATCAAGCGTGATGGCGGCCGCGGGGTGGGGGGTGAGGGGGGGTTGAAGGGGAGGGCGGAGGGGAGAGGGGGTAATAAGGGACGATGGAAGGGAGAAGGAGAGGGAGAGGTGTAGGAGGGAGGGAAGGTGGATGGTGTGAGAGAAGAGAGATGCAGCGATGGAGAACAGATAAAAAGAGGGAGTGAGAAGAGGGGGAGAGGAGGGAATTCGGGTGGAAAGAGGGAGGGGAGGATGGAGAGAAGTAGAATGAAGGAAAGGTGGAAAAATTAATTAATGAAAGAAAGGTGGATAGACTAAGGGAAGGGAAGGAAAGAGAGGAAGGTATGATGAAAGGAGGGAGGGAGATGGAGGGTTGGATAATGTAAAAAGAGGAGAGAGGAGTAATAGGATTGATGGAGGAAATTTGGATGGATGGAAGTAATGAGAGAGGGAGGAAGAAAAGGGAAGTTGGATGGAGGGAGAGGAGGAGAGGGAAGGAGAGAAGGATGGGCGCAGAGGAGGACGGGGAGAAAATGTAAGTAGAAATGAAAGAAAGTACCGATTATATGGAAAGAAATATGGGAAGTCAGACGGGGTGGGGGGGGGGAGGATAGGAAGTGGTTGGATAAATAGGAAAATGAAGAAGACGTGGGTAACAACATAATAAAAAAGTAAATCAGGAGAAAATTATATATGAGAAAAAAAGGAAAGAGCTTAAGGAATGAAGGGGATAGACAGTGAACACGAAGTTGCTGCTGCTGTTGTTTTTATTTTTGCTGCTGCTATTGTTGTCGTTCTTGCCATGACCCGAGGCTCAACTGGACATGAACGCGAGGGATCACAGAAATCCGGCCACTTCACCCAGCCACTTTCAGATCTTTTGTTGAGGTTATGTTGAAGGTTTGTCTGTGTTGTAAGAGAGTTGCGCATGAGGCGAGTGTGTCTGGTGTGAGGGACTGGGGCTTGTTGTGTTGCTGGAGTGAGGCACATGAGGAAAGTACAGGTGTGCGCCGATGAGAGGGGTGCCATTAAAGTCGTAGTGTTTGTCTGTGTTGTGAGAACAAGGTACATAAGGAGAGTGTTCGGTGTGGGGGTGCGAGGGTTTGTTTGTGACTAAGGTATTGTACATCAGACAAGTGCTAAGTTGAAAGGGGTGACAGAGGACTAAAGGTGTTTGTGGTGTTTGAGTGAGGCGTAATTGTGGTGTGAGGGGCAGCACTATAATCTTAGGATGCATGTGTGCTGTTAAAGTATAGTGCGTGAGATGAGTCAGTGTGTTATAGTAAACTGGGTGATTTTACAGAGATGGCAGAGTAGAGAGCTCTTAAGACTGCGCTTAATATTGATACTAAAACAAGGGTGATGGCCTCAACGTAATCTGGTAAGGTGAACCCTTGTCTTAGGAAAGGACGAGGCATGTAGGATAGAGACATGAAGAATGGCTGAGGGTTTACACGCAGAGGGTAAAAAGAAGTGGTTGTTGGTAAGTGAGAAAGTGGATGGAGAGTGGAATAGAAAAAATGGTGACGAGGTAGGCAGAAGTAGAGAGAGAGGGGGGGGGGATATCGGACAGCTGGAGGGAAGCAAGACAGAAGAGAGGAACAGCCAGACAACAGCGAAGAAAATGGAGAAGAGAAAAAAAACTAAAAAATTCAGGGGAAGAAAAATACAAAAAGGGAAAGTAAAAAAGAAAGACAAAGAGGCATGTACACCGACATTCTGGGTGGTCGTTTTTATATTACTTATTGTGGAAATAGAGAGAGAGAGAGGACGGAATAAGGAAAATAGAGATTCTCACAGAGGAAGAGGAATGAAGGAGAGAAAATGAGGGTAAAAAGGAAGCGAGCAGGGAGAAGCCAAGAGGTGAAGGACGTGTCTGGAGGTGAGAGAGAGAGAGAGAGAATGTTTACCACTTCCTCCTAATCACACTCACCTTATCCAAATAAAACTCTAGTATTAGCAAGAATATCAGTCGAAATGACGTCCTCGTACTGAAGTTGTCAAGAGCTAATGTGGACAGAATATACCTCCTTCATGTGGAAGTGTATTAGTCTCTCTCTCTCTCTCTCTTTCTCTCTCTCTCTCTCTCTCCTCGTCTGCAACCTTTCCCACTAGCCTCATGACCTTTGACCCCCACACCCTCAAAACCACAACCCTCCAAATCCCTGACCTGGAAGTGACCCCCGTATCGCGTCGCATTTCCACACCTCCACAACGGGCAAAAAATAAAAAAATAAATAAAAATAAATAAATAAATAATAATAATTATAAAGCTAAATAAATCGATTAATAAGAACAGTAATAATAATAATAATAATAATACAAAGAAGAAGCTATAGTTTATGGCCAAGGATGTCAATTGTAATAATAATAATAATAATAATAATATTAATAATAATAATAATAAGAAAGAAGAAGAAGCAATAGTTTCTGGCCAAGGATGTCAATTATCTTTTATTCCTTCTGCTTCACAACTATTTATAAGGTGCGGGGCATCTCTAGTAGCGGCCCTGTCCGTCTGTCACTCTCTAACGTTTATTTCTGAAACGAGGTGCCTCACTCCCGTAGAATGTAACGAACATACCATAGTAGGGTCCTGAAGGGAACATACCATAGTAGGGTCCTGAAGCTCCCGCATCTGTCTAGATCCTTTGTTCTCGGGGTAAGATCTCTATTAATAGTGTGGTTAATGAAGGTTTTAGCTAACTTCTATTTGGTAAAGTCTCTTAGCTGAATAAAATAGTCTGATAGCAAGAATAAAGTGGGTCAGCGTAGAAAAGGCATTATATATGTTTCTCCTACTTTACGAACTCACAATGGTACAACAAGATTACTTTTCTGAAGCTGCCTGCTGGAAAATATACCCTAAGCTTGTTTTCTTATGTAACCCAGATTTGTGTGTGTGTGTGTGTGTGTGTGTGTGTGTGTGTGTGTGTGTGTGTGTGTGTGTGTGTGTGTGTGTACGTTTCTTTAGTGTGTTGTCATAAAGTTTAATCATTTTTTTTTTATCATCCCTAACTCGACCATCTTTTTTTATTATACCTGTACCTCATTTTTTTACCTTCAACCTGAAAAAGTCATAGGAGGGTGTTATCACTGGGATCATTAGGTGTCCGTCCATAGAGCAGGGCGGCTGGGCGGGCGTAGAGATTTGTTTGTTTGTTTGTTTTTTTCTGGACCAGAACGCGGAAGGTGTTCACTATAGAGTCATGAAATTTCACAAAGTTATTGGTCGTATAGTGAACTGGTGCCATTTGATAGGTAGAATGCTATGTCTTAGGTAGCTTTTTTTTTGTTTGTTTATTGAAAGAATAAAAAAACATAATTTTTCCAGGTATATGAATGCGACCTGCGCAAGGAATCTGAAGGGCCCAGGTTATGTGTCCTTAAGGCGTTCTCCTTACGCCCACCTTTAAAAGAAAAGATGGAGGGAGGGGAGGGACCGTGAGGGCTGTTCTGCGCGTGGTTAGGTGTGCAGGGAGGTGGGCGTATGTGCTTGGTCAGAAGAAGGGTTGCAACAGCGTAGCACTGCGTATGTTTTTATTGTTTTAGCACTCCCGCAACTGAGCTGCTCTCTGAATTCCTCTTTTTAGCACTCGTAACTCTGGATTGCTCTTTTTAGTACTCCCGTAACTCTGGAGTGCCGTTTTTAACACTTCCGCAGCTCTGGATTGCTCTTTTTTAACACTCCTAACTCTTGATTGCTGTTTGTAGCACTGTGAGCCTTGGATCTCACTCCTCAGCGCTCTCGTAATCCTAAAGCTTTCTCTTCAGCTCTCCTTACTCATGGATCGCTCTCATTCGTACTCTTTAACTATGGATCGCCCTTTTTGGAACTCTCTTAACTGTGGATCGCACTCTTTAGTACTCCCTTAACTACGAATCACTCTCATTAGCACTCCTTCAACTCTGGAACGCTCTCTTGAGCACTCCTCGTATCCAGAATTACTATTTTTAATCACTCCTGTCCATCTGCTTTGCGTTTTGTCACCCTCGTAATTCTAAATCGCTCTCATTAGCACTTCCATGACTGTGGAGCGCTCTCTGTAGCACCCACATAACTCAGGACTGCTCTGTATAACACTTCATAGCTCGGGGTGATTAGAAAATAGCCGAAGAAAACAAAAGCCGAAGACGAAAAGAAAGAGCATGGAAAACAAAGCCCAGAAAGAGGAAGCCTGAAAAAGAGGGTGGAGGGGGGGAATGGAGCGCCCGCCCAAGAAGAATGGAACCTCAAAAAATGGAAACCGACAGAGATAAAAGTTTTGGCCGGCGTCGGTGTAGCGTTTCTCGCGGTTCAGATTCATTCTGGAAAAGATTTTAAAGCCTGCCTGGAATAATAAGTGGCGCACCTACCTACCTGCCTACCTACGTACCCTCACTTCTTCCCTTTCCTCCCTCATCTCCAGTTTTCTTCCCTAACCCCTCCATATATCTACTGTATCTGTAATTTTATCTGTCTGTCTATCTATCTATCTATCTCTGTCTGTCTGTCTCTCTCTCTCTCTCTACTGTGTGTGTGTGTGTGTGTATATATATATATATATATATATATATATATATATATCGTATAATGCCGCCACGATTATGTAACTTACCTGCCTTTCGTCTCCTCACCCCCCTCCCCTCCAGCCTTCTTCCTCATCCCTACCCTTCTCCCTAAGAAAAACATAGGATTGTATTATTAATGAACAGAATCTCAAACTCTGTGGCACATTATTTCCTACAGTGCAGTGAATATTTTCGTTGCCTGCTGCGACTAACGCTTAATTTAACATTAAAAGCCACTTACTATTCGAGGTCAATAATGCATTACGATTTTAATAAGTTATTTGTAATCTACTTTCATGATGGTAACAAATGTTCATTTGTTTTGGCAGTCAGAACGAGCATAAGGAAAATTTATATAATGCAGCTTTCTGGCATTTGAGAATTCAAATGCTAAAATATGAGTTACCATATCGCTCTTGACAGCAGAATCATCAGTATTTATGAAACTTCAGCTCGAGGACATTTGTTTCGGGTTGTTTCATCTAACTTGTTTGAGTTTGCACAAAGACCCTTGACAGTGGAAGAGTTTATTGGATATCGTTTTTAACCTGTTGAATGTGAGATGTTTCCCCAAGGTTAAAAAGAAATCATCAAAGGCAGCAAGGATGTACTAGAGGAAAAAAAAATCGTCATCGAAGATGGGGACTTTAAACATCAGTACAGTCACTGTACTTTAGCCCTGATTTTCGTCCTTTTGTAGCTTACATCACGTATCTCAGTGGCAGAAAAAGACATTGCTACGGCTGTACATCCTTTCCAAGGTACTTCGTAACTAGCATCGTATGCTAGTGTTTATCTCTTCTTACAGCTCAGCATTCAAGAAGGAGAAATGGCAATTTCATCCCAATTAAAAGTGAACGGAGTAAACTATTGTGGCCATTGTCAAGAAGGAGAAATGGCAATTTCATCCCAATTAAAAGTGAACGGAGTAAACTATTGTGGCCATTGCCCGTGACACTGAATGGTTATCAAAATTTTACAAGATATCACCTGATTTATAAAATAACCACAACACTGACTCTGACACCCGAGAGTTTATATTAATTATTGTAATGGCTGTTGGAGTGTCAGTTATAACACGCACCTTTACTCATTCACGTTCATTTATTATGAATTAACTTCTAATACCTTTTCAAACAAAGAAAACGTATTTGTTATATATGAACGCCTGTATATATATACATACATATATATATATATATATATATATATATATATATATATATATATATATATATATATATATATATATATGCCAATGATGACGATGATGACAGTTATGACGATGACGACTATGATGATGATGGTGAGGAGGACGAGGAGGATTAACGTACGTAGGGGAGAGATTAGGTCGAGATAATTCTAATAATAATGATGACGATGGCGACAATGATCTTGTTGCTGATGATAAATGATGATGACGGCAGTGATGATAACAACGAAGATTTAACCTGTATTTTCTTTTTTCACCATCTACAGTATAATCCATCTGGGCGACTTGAATGCTTATAAACTTGTCAAGTATTGCGTGTGGCGGCGTTGTTGGTGTGCTGGGGAGTTGCAAATGTTTCACTGCAGGTAATTTACGGGGCCAGTAGGACGGGTGGCTCATGACTTATTCAGCCCCGTCGCCCCGTGTCCCCAGCTACATTTATTCCCATGAAAATACTCTCTCAGGATCATAGAAATTTTTGCCTCTGGACTACGAAGCGTCTGTGTCTGGCCGACTTTTGAGGGATGGAGGAGGAGGAAGAGGAGGAGGAAGAAAAGAAAAAGGAAGAGGAGGAGGATTTGACTTTAAGAAAAAATGCCTGTCAACAGCTAGAGGAACTTTGGATTGGATGTGGGAAGGAGGAGTAAGTTTAGCATTGATTTACACTGCAGCGGGGTCTTTAAGGCGGACATCTCGCTCATACCAGTCCACAGTTGTCTCCAAGAATACAGCAGGCAGCAGTCAATTTTACACCCAGATCCCCAGTTCCATTTCTTTCCTAAATTTGTTGGCCTGGAAATAGTCGCCTCAAATCATGGAAATTTTACGCTTTCCTCCCGAGCATCCGTCATGTACAATTATTGGGTCTGGTGTGGGAAGAAAGGAGAAATGCCTATATACCATTATTATTATTTTTTTTTTTTTTGTATTGGGAAAAATGAAGGAGATTAATCAATGTCTGCCAACTGATATAGAAGACTTAAGGGGGAAAATTAGGTAATATAAGTCGTCAGTGGATAGCAGGAAAAATATATAGAAAAAAAAAAAGTGGTGGAATTCGTGAGTTAAACCTTGAAGAAAAAAAAAAATGGCCTTATAGGGTTGTAAGATTAGGATAGAAGTGCAATGGAATGGAAACAGAAAATAAAAGCTAGAACAGAAGTGTAGTTAGAATTAAAATAGTAACATCGTCCTGTCAGTGAAGCGCATCATTTGTCTGTTTTGTTTTCCTGTTTGTCGTTTACTTTCCTGTGTCGTTTATTTTCCTTATGTTTATTTTCCTGTTTGTCTTTTATTTGCCTGTTGTCCATTTTCCTGATGTTTATTTTCCTGTTTTTTTCCCGTTTGTCGTATATTTTCCTGTCGTTTATTTTCCAAATGTTTATTTTCCCTACGTGTCAAGTGGGGTTGGTGGAGGATTAGTGCCCCTCCCTGTAAAACAATTAACTCTAAGCCCTTGGCCACCCCGTTTGGGATACATGGCGTCTGGCAATGAATGAATGAATGAATGATTATTTTCCTGTGTGTCGTTTGATGTTTATTTGCTAGTTGATCTTTTTTTTCCTTGCTTGTCGTTTATTTCCCTGTGTCGTTTATTTTCGTGATGTATATTTTCGTGATGTTTAATTTCCCGTACTTCATTTATTTACCTGTGTGCCGGCTATTTTCCTCTTTTTCGTTTTCCTGTTTGTTCAGTTCACATCCTGTCCAGTATCATCCGTGATCGTTAGCCTGACTGGAAGCCCAAACATGTTTAGAAGGTCGGGCTTTGGGAATAACAGGGTCTTTGTTCAGTTGGCTCTCTGCTGGGAAGGTTGGAGTAGTAGCCAGCCCCTTCACCTCGACGACGACTTTTTGATTTCCTTCTAGCTTAGGGTCAGACTATTTTATTCAGCCTGGGAAACTCTCTTAGTGAATGGGTTAACGAGGGTACATTTGGCCCATTCACCCCAAGGACGAACTGTTTATTATGTTGTGGTTAATGTTAGGTTTTTGCATTTAGGTTAGAATATACCCGCGTAGTGAAGGGATGATTGAATCTTCAGTATAATCCCTCCTGTTATGAAATATCTCCAGTGCTGAATAAAATCGTCTGTGTAGTGGATGAGAGAAGGGATTAATCGTATCCTTCTCCCTTCCACATGGCCTCCTCCCTTCATAACCCCTTTGCCCCATCCCCCAAGTAACCTCAAACCAGTCATTCGTTCTGACAACCTTACACAGACACGCCTCCCCTTCTCCTCCCCTCCCCTCCCTTCCCCTCTTTTCCACCTGTCAACACACCGTTTCCCTGTCTTTTATCCCTCAACTCCTCCCCCCTCCCATAGTCTTTCATCCCTCAGCGTCCCTCCACACTATCTTTCACCCCACAACCGCCTTCAACTTTTATTTCGCCCCTCACCCTCTCCCATTTCTTTCATCCTTCAACCCCTCCTCTGTTTTTCACCCCCTCAGCCCTCTATCCCTGTCAGTTTCATTCTTCTTCCCTCTCACTCCTCTTCCCTCTTGTCTCTCATCTCCCTCCTCATTCTTCCACTGCTTAGTCCTCCTCCGCTCTTCATTTCCCTCTCCCTTCACCCTTCCCATTGCCCTCTCTCACCTCCCTCCCCTTCCCTCCACCCGTATTCTTCCACAACGTTCTCCCTCCCCTGCCATCCAGCCTCCCTTTCCTTTTACCTCTCCTTCCACCCTCATTTCCTCCATATTTCCTCCTCGCTTCTCTCCATCCCCACCTCCCTTCGGCCCCCCCACTCCTCCACCCAGACCAGACCAGGCGATTAATCTCTCAGTCCAGATTAGTTACGAATGCAGCGAGCACTGAATGTATCTCACTCAATTTTCATATGTGGCATTTCAGCTGTAATGTTTTACTGACTGTCCTTGGTGTCGTATTTTTTTTCATTTGTAATTTTGTGTCGTCGCTCCGTGTTTCTATTTGTAACATAATATTGCAATGTAATGACACAATCGTTGAATGTGTGTAATATATTGCCTGTGCTACCACCTTTTCTGCAAGTGATATTATTGCTCTCTCTCTCTCTCTCTCTCTCTCTCTCTCTCTCTCTCTCTCTCTCTCAAGACTTACCTGACTCAAATCGTTGGGAAATCACTGAAGTGGAAGACTAGAGTTATTCCCATCGTGAAAGGGTTAACTAGTGATGGTGGTATTGACCCTAGCTCCTATGACTCACTCACCTAAAAAAAATCGTCTGGGATTGGCTGGAATGACAGTCAGTTGAATACAGAATTATTTTAAGTCCAGGCAAGCTTCTTAGTTTTTCGCCTTTTTCATTTATCTCAGACCTTTTGCTCAACATAATTTATTTATTTTTTTAATAACGACTAAGAGGATTTCGCCAAAGACTGATTTCTGGGAATAGGTGGAGTGCGTGGTGTTGGGGACGAGAGAGAGAGAGAGAGAGAGCGAATCCTATCAGTTGGTCACGGACAGCTGGTCTGCAGTCTGCGGTCCGTGATGGTCTACAGGAATACAGCCACATCACTGGTTATTCAGCCCATACAGTCATACACAGAAGTTCGTTTACTGGCTGGTGTTCTGGGTGGCATTGAATATTTCGTTGCACGTTTTTCTTGACGATTTTTAAGTTCTGATCCTTGAAACTTGTATGTATGTTGTATTTTTTGGAACGGCGTTGATTTAGTGATGTATAATGACAAAAAAAGTGTAATGTACAGAATAAATAGCTGAGGAAGAGGGATTGCGAAGTTTCCTGTGCCATCTAGAAAAGTCTTAGTAATCCACCACCTTTACTTCTCACTTCCCTCTGCTGGCCAATATCCTTAAGATGAGAGAGGCTTGATACGTTTCTCTGCCCATAGATTATATTCTATTTGATATGATGCGTCGTCCGCTTATCCTGTTCGACCTCTCCATCTCTCCTCTTGCTCTTAACTCTCCTCTGTCTTCATCTCTTCTGTCCTTAAGTTTTCTTTTTTTTTCTCCCTATTCATCCATCATCTCTTCCTCTCTCCCTTGTCCCCCTCCTGCTCTCTCTCTCATCCTCTCCCATGTCCTCATCTCTTCCTCCTCTCCCTTCATTCTACAACCCTTCATCTCTCCCTTACCCCACCCTCCTCTCACCACTGACCTCTCCCTTATCCTTTTCTCCCCACTTTCCTCCCCTCTTCCTCTTACCTTCCCTCACCTTACCTTCATATCTGCCTCCCATCCCTCCTCGCTTTCTTCTTCTTCCATCCCTTGTCTCTCTTCTTCCCATTCTTCATCTCTTCCTCACCCTATCCTTTCCCCTCACCTCTTTTCCCCTTATTCTTTTCTTCACTTCCCTTCTGCCATCCCCATTACCTCACTTCCTCTCCCATCTGCCCCCTTCCCTTTCACATCTCCCCTCCCCTTCCTTTCACATTCCTTTCTGCTTACCTTTCCTCCACTTTCCATTCACCTCGCCTCCTTTTCTTCCCTCATCTCCTCTCCCCTCGCCAGACATCCATTATGCTGATGTCTGTACTGATGTCCCCACACCCAAACCCCTGCCAGGTCAATACATGTACGGAATTAGAGTCTTCCTTGGTTTGCAGCTTATTATCTTAGTTTCTTTTCCATCGCAGTGTATATATATTTTTAATGAATTTGTATTATTCAATTTGGTTTTCTTTTTTGTTTTTTTCAGTTTTGGTGGATTGTTTTTCGTTTATTTCCATTTTCAGTTTCCTTTTTTTTCAGTGAACTGGAGTTTTGAGACTTCTTTCTGGTTTTATTTTCCTTTTTCTTTTCAGCATCAATTTTTGTATGGATTTTTATTTGTCTCATTTTCGTTTCGACATTCCTTGCTCCCTCTCGTCCATTTGTCCACGTTCCCCTCTTCCTCTCTTTCGTCCCATCCTTTTTTTTTTTTTTATTATTATTATTATTTTTTTTTGCCTTTCGCCCCACTGCCTTTCCTCCCTCTTTCTTTCCTTCTTCGCAAATAGATTTCTCCCTCACCTAATGCCTCTCCCCATCGCTTATTCACTTCCTTCCCCATCATCACTTTCTCTTGTCTTCCCTTCTCATTTCTCTTCGCGCTTATCCCTCTTTAACTCTTGTCTTCCCCATCCTCTCTCTCTCTCTCTCTCTCTCTCTCTCTCTCTCTCTCTCTCTCTCTCTCTCTCTCGTCTACCTTCACGCTTCCCACTTATTCCCTTTCTCTCCCATCCTCTCCCTCTCTTGTCACTCCTTCCTTCCCTTTCATCCATCTCTCCTCCCGTCCCCTTCCTCTTCCATCATCTGCCTCTCTTATCTTCCTTTCTTCCGTCCCTCTCACGCGTCTCCCATCCCTCTCTCGCTGGTCCCCTCCCAACCCCCTTCCTCCCACCTTTCCCTGCCAGACGTCATTATGTTGATGCTCCATATTGATGTCCCCTCACCCGAAACTCTGCCACGTCAATGCATCAAGGCAGGAGGGGCACCGTGCTGCCTCAGTTCCTCGTTTGTTTACCTTATTACTTTCCTTCTTTTCATCGAGTCGTCGTCCTCGTCCTCGTCCTCCTCGTCCTCGTCCTCCTCCTCTTCTTCCTCCTCCTCCTCCTCCTCGTATCCGTAAGCAACTGAGAGTAAAATGGGTGTCCTTTATTCTGTGGCGGAAGAGGAAGAGCTTTTTTTTTTTTTTTTTTTTTTTTTTTTTTTTTTTAATGTTCCAGGGGGAGTTGATACCACTTCTTTTTCCACTTATTTGACCTTCTCCCTCTTACCTACTTATCCTTACACTTGTCTTGCCTTCTTCTTGCTCTTTCACACTGTCTTGATTTCTTCCTCTTTTCAATCTTCTTTATGAATTTTCTTGCCTTCTTTTACCTCATTCTTTACTTTCCTCCTTTCTTAGCCCTTCACCCACGTATCTTCTTCCACTCCTCTTGCCTTCTTTCCTCTTAAGTTCTTCCACAAATATTACTTTTTCCGTTTCTCGTACTTTTTTCAGTTTCTTTAACCATTCTTCATTTTTCCCTACTTTTTTTTTTTTTTTTTTTTCAGAAAGTTTCCATACTGCATTGATACCTTCACTGCTTAATTTTTTTTCTTTCAGTACTCACTTTTTTTCCTTTTTTTTTTTTTTTTTTTTTAGCCCCCCTGCTTCGTCTTTTTATCTTATACTCTTCTTTTCCACTTCTGTGTCCTCGTTCATCTTTTCGTACTTTTTTTTTTTCCCGGTATCTTAACGTCTTCCACTTCTCATAATTTGTTCTTCGTACTCGTTTACTATCTTTTTACAGTACTTAGTTTCTTCTACACACACACACACACACACACACACACACACACACACACACACACACACACACACACACACACACACACTTCTTCGCCAGACTTACAATTTTGTCTTCTTGAATATCCCCCAAGAAAACACATTCCAATCTCGACCGCCACATCCATTGCGTCATCCACAGAACGTTTTCACTAATTTACGCTTTAAGTTGTGTGTAAGACTGCGCGTTCATACATTCATCTTCACTCCTTCACTCGTACATCTATCAGACATCTAACAATCAAACTAGACAGAACAAGTACAAGACATAAGACCAAAGAAAAGAAGTTGACAGTAATTGACGGATATGAAGATTTGTTTACTGTGCAGATTAATAACCCCGTCTGTTCAGTGACCTGTTTTTATTTTCATTCTAATACCAGGTAATTTTCATGGACTATAGGAGTATACTTTTTCCAGTTCGAGGGTTTAGATATATCCTTCATTAACCCCTTCAGTGCCGGCGAGCTTCTGAAATTATGTGAAACGAAGGAAAGGGCGCCACTGTATTCAAGGGCTTTGAGATCCACAATAAATACTTCCCAGGGCTTTTTATGCAAACTGTTTGGCATTTTAACTTAGCAAAACAACAGTGATCGACGAAGCAGGAGGAGGAAGAGGAAGGAAGGAAAAATGTTAGTCCTAATTAATAAACTTCAACTTCCCTGGCCACACAATAGCTCAGAAAAAACCACAGATCTCGAGAAACAATAGAGAAAGTTTTTGAGTTTTGTTTTTTCTCTCTCAAGGAGGGAGGGGGGGGAGGTTTCTTTTTTTTTTTAGGGAAGGGATTCAGAAGGTGAAGTGAGGCAATAAATTTTTTTTTTGGAAAGTTCTCTCTCTCTCTCTCTCTCTCTCTCTCTCTCTCTCTCTCTCTCTCTCTCTCTCTCTCTCTCTTATATCCTTTCTGCTGTCTTTTCTGTTTCTTCTTCTCTTTTTTCTCATCTTTTCCTCTCTTCTCTGTTCACTTCTCTTCTCCCACCCTTTTTTCTCTTATCTGTTTCATTATTTTGTGCTTCATTTCCACCCCACTTTTTCCTTTCCAGTTCATTGTGTCTTCTCCCCTTGTATTTTTTTTTTTTAATTCTTCAATTTCCTCTTGCACTCCTTCATTTTCTTATCCAATTCAGTCTATCTTTAACTTCCCTTCGTTCTCTGTTCAATTCCTCCATCTTCCTCTCCACGTCAGTCTTCCACTTCAGTTTCTTTTCGTTCTTTTTCTCCCACTCCTCTGTCTTCATGACCTCAGTCTTTCTCTCTTCCACATCCCTTTATTCTGTCACTTCAGCTCCTTCTCTTAATCTCCGCCTCAGTTTTTCTCTTCCATTTGCCTTGATTCTGTCTCCTCCACTCATAACATTTTTACCACCCCAGTCTGTCTTCCATATCCAATTATTCTACCTCTACACATCCCTCTATTCTGCCTTATCCACTCTTATACTCTTTGGAGGTTTCGAAATGAAAGCTATTACCCCACCTAATTACTTTGATTTTAAGTTCATTCACTTTAACTCGGCAAAGGTTTTCGTCCCTTTGCAGCTCATTTCCCGTAGTTAAATATCAGAACAAGACATTATATACGGCCCTGCATCCGTTCCACAGCACTTTTTCGTGACTAACACCATGTTCTGGTGCAGTCATCTTGCAACAGCTCAGTGTTGAGGATGGAAAGGTGACGGTTTTTCTCATAGTTACAGTGCACAGAGTGTAGTTTTGTAAGATCACTGTTGGTTTTGACATTATTTCGCGTCAGTATAAAGACACTGTTGGCTGCTTGGTCTGACAGCCTGTGTTTTAGTTACCTCCGCCAACGAAGTTGGCGGAGGTTATGTATTCACTTATGTTTGCCTGTCTGTCTGTTTGTCCAGACGATATCTCCAAAAGTTCTCAGTGAATTTAAATGAAATTAGGTGGAAGATGGGCCATGGGTCAAAAAAAGAAGTTATTAAATTTTGGGCAGGATCCGGATCCGGATCCTGTGTATAATATCTCCAAAAGTTCTCGTTGAATTTCAATAAAATTTTGTGAAAGAGTGGGCGATGGGTCAAGGAACGATTGATTAAAGTTGGGGATGGATCTGCAGCCTACGTATTCCATACAGTATCTCCACGGATCCGGATCGGGATTCATTTTAACTGCATTGGCGGAAGTTTGCGCGCTCTGAGTACTTTCTAGTTCTAGTTAAATCCAAACAATTATATTCAGCTCAGGAGAGACTTTTCGAGATGAAGGGATTTTACAAAGCCTTCATTAACCCCCTTCACTGTTGCGATGTTTGATGTGGTGAATTAAAGCGTCTGGTGGGAACAGAAATGAAATAATAAATACATCATCGGACAGAATGGGTTAATCACGACTGAATTTTGCCACCTCTTTCCCCCACTGAGAAATCCTCATTATTGTTCGTTGCTGAAGAGGGGACGCCTTCAATTGGTGGCACCAATATAACGGAGTAGTGGAGCTGCACAGTTATACAAACGTCCCTCACTCCCACACTATCCCCCGACAGGAGGATGGTGGGGTGCAGGAGGGAGACAGCTTCAGCATGGAGTCCACTGGGATCACACTTACATGAACCTGGGGCTGCAACAACAACATCTCCTCCTCCTCCTCAAGTTAGAGAGGTTCAAGCGGTTTTTATATAGTTCTTTGACACAGTGTTATGAAATTACTGACCACAAATGCACCTTATCCTTCCCCCCCTCCCCCTTCCCCCCCGTCTCTCCACGAAATTATTCTCTCTCATTTCCAACTCAGCGCATACCTCATTAAACTCCACACTACCTTTGATAACTCTCCTGCACACACTTCCTGGTTCTTTCGTCCTTGTGATTTTCATCGTATTTTCTTAGTTCCATTATTCTTTCTCTCTTATCTCTCCTGTGTGTCTGTCTCCCTCCTCTTATTCTCTCTCTCTCTCTCTCTCTCTCTCTCTCTCTCTCCAATATTACGTTTTTCCCTTCTACTCTTCATTCTCTTCATCTTATTCTCTTCATATCTGTCTTCCTCAGATTCCTTAATTAATACAAACACTTGTTTTTCTTTTCTGATTTTGGAGATTTGTGTTTTTAAGCCTTTCTTTCAGCATGTTTGTTTTCTCTTTGCCCCCCTTTCACCCTCCGTCTATCCTCCCTCCTTCCCTCTCTTCTTCCATCATCTCCCTCCCACCTCCCTCCTCTCCTTCTTCTTGTCTCTCTCCCATTTACATCCATTTACTCCTTGATTTTTACCTCCTTCCCCCTTGTCCCCACCATTTCTCTCTCACCTTTTCCCCCTCTCCCCTTCCCAATTCTTCTTTACCCCTCTCACTGTCTCTCGATTACTCACTGTCTTTCCCTTCCTCACGCACTCACTCCTCCTCCTCTTTTCTTCCTCCTCTTTTCCCTTCCCCTGTCTTAACTACTCATTATCTCTCTCTCTCTTCCTCTGTTTTCCCTACATTTCAGTCCATCTCCTCTCCTTAACCTCTCTCCTGTCTAAAATCCTTTCCCCTCTCCTCTCTCACTCCTCTCCCCCTTCCCCTTCGTCTCTCCTCCTTTCCCCCATTTTCTTTTCCTACTCTTTTCCCTCTCGCTCTTTCCTTTTTCCAACTCACTTTCTCCCCTCCTCCCTTCTCACGCCCCTTCTCCCCATTCCTCTTTCCCCTCTCCCTTCCTCTCCTTTCTTCCTCATCTCCATCCCTTCCCCGTCTTCCCTTCCCCCAGTTCTTTACATCTGTTATATTGGAGAGAGACACAAGGCGAGACAAAAATGCTTTATGAAAATTAGGAGGCTTGGAGGCGGAGAGGGGGTGGGCGGGAAGGGGTTGGTAATCTGGAAGAGGAAGAGGAGGAGGAAGAAGAGAGATAACGAAGGTAGATGGAAAAGAGGGAAATGAGTAACAGGAAAGAGGGGAGGAAGAGGAGGCAGGTGGAGGTGAAAGAGAAAGGTGAGGAGGTAGAGGAAATGAGGGAAGGGAAACGGAGGAAGGAGGAGAGAGAGGAAAACTCGGGAGAGGGAGAGGAGAGGAAAGGAGTAGTATGACGAGGAGGAGTGAAAGGAAAACACCATGAACACGCTTCCAGTACACTCCTATACCCTGTTCCTGTCACATCCATGCTACAGATGCAAAGGATATCTGATATTTACTCCAATATAACTCCTGACGAGGTGTTGGGGCACAGGCTAAGGTAGTTGTACAGGTATTTCAGAACATATACAGACTTATGGTTGACATCCGCCCTCATCATCATCATTAGAGTTGTCTGGAATGCCTTCTTAGTATTTCCTCTCTCCTTTTCTTAGCCCATTCAACTTAGAAGACACACCAAGGCGGATCTGTTGTTTCAGTCATCTTAACTTAGAGAAGACACTTACATGCACATCTCTTGCTTCAGTCATCTTAACTTAGAAACACACTTAAATGCAGAGTATTGTTTCGGTTATCATAGCAATGCCTTCAAACAAATTATTCTCAGTTAGACATTAAGTATCCTTGGTGACAAAGGAGGAAGAAGAGCAGACAACAACACGTTTATTGATCCTTTCGAGGCTGTTTATTAGAATAGAGTAGGTTGTAATTCCCTTAACTATTCCGTGAGTTGGAGACAAGAATAGAAAGTCATTTACCTGACATACCTTATAATTAATCTCAGCCTTTCAAAAACAATCGAGTGTCACAAAGTAAAAAGCAGGTAATTTGATTCCTTACATCGGTCAAGCTGTAAATGACTTTCAAACCTTCAAAATTACGTTCATCTTCAGCCTGCGTCTCTCGTCACAGGCCGACTAGACTGAGGGTTTTCAATAGCCGGGAGTGGTGGTAAGTGGAGATTGTGGCCTTAATGCGAGCCTGATTATGCGTGAGTAATGTGGAAGAAGGAGAGGGGCAGCGAGGAGGTTGGGGGCCGTGGTGGAGGAAGGTGGAGGGATTGGGTGATGAGAGAAGTGTGGAATAAGGAGAGGCGAGGGAAGTGGAGGTGGTGGTGGAGATTGGTGGAGGGATGGGGTGCTGGGAGGAGTGTGGAATGAGGAGAGAAATGGTGGTGGTGAGGGCGGTGGTGGAAGGTGATTGCGAGATGAGGAGTGTGCGAGATGGAGTAGTGGAAAAGAGTGGAGTGATACAGTGAAAGGTAGAAATGGCGAGGTGGATGGAGATGGAGGGAGGGTGAAATGCAGGGTGAGAGAAGCCAAGAAAGTGGAGTGATAGCAAAGCGGAAAAATAGAGAGGCAAAGTATATGGAAGAATACAGGAAAAGTTAAACGAAGTGACAAAAGAAAGTGGAGAAATGTAGAGAGACAAAGAAGAAGGAAAGAAAAAGGAAGGGAACTGGAGAAACAGAGACTGGAAGTAGAAAGAAAGGGAAACAGAAGAGGAAACGGAAGTAAAGCGAGATAGATTGAAGTGGATAGGGAGAGATGGGTAGATGAAGGTGAAGTGGAAGGAGAGAGAAGATTAATGGGGGAGGGATGGCGAGGTTAACTGAGGGAGAGGGTGAGAGATGGAAATAAACGAGCGAGATTGAAGATAGTGGCACAGAGTGAGAGGAATAGAATGGAGAAGAAAGATCAAGTGTGGGAGGGATCAGGGAGTGAGAAGATAACTTAGCCTATTTTACTTGTGTATATACAAGTGTTAATGTATGCAAGGTGAATATATGTAAATCTGGATATTTAGAGGATTTAGTAGACATGGCTGTGTTTAACTGTGATATTTATAGTAGTAGTAGTAATAATAATAATGTTTCACGCTACTATACTCTGAATCGTGTGGGTAGTATCCATAACTCAGACTGTAAAACACTAGTACGGGAAACTTATTGAATTCCAGTGAAATGAACCATATATTCATTCACTGGCAATCATACATTGAAAGAAAAAAATATATATGAATGCCATATTGAGATGAAATCCTTTGTGTGTGTGTGTGTGTGTGTGTTGGTATGCGAGGAAAGCGGCTGATAAAGTGGGCCTTAACGTAATTTACTGTATATTGTTTTATTAAAGGTGTATTGTATTATAAAGTGGTATGAGTATTTACATTTCTTGCAAACTTTGTAATAACTGTCTACCTACCTATCTATCTCTTTATCTATCTGTATGCCTCTTGATCTGTTTATTTAGGTATTTATTTACTTATCTGTTTATTTATTTACATAGATACTTTATTTTGCAAAACACTGAAACCATTTGTCAGCGTATTCGAGAATTGTATAAACGACGACTGCTTTCTTCGCTTTTCCATTGTTATACTTCCTGAACATGCCAAAACTATGAGTACTTCAGTTTTCAAGGACTGTGCCCACCTCAGACGCCATTGTAGTTTCGTTGTGTCTGCAGTACCGTGCCAGTTTAGAAATAACATAAAAGTTCAGTGTGTTCCTCGCGACGCTCCTCCCTTGTTCAGTGTGTAGGTTTTGGTGGCCAGAGAAACAGGAAAAGTGTCGGGAGGTCATAGTGGCATCGTGTGTGTGTGTGTGTGTGTGTGTGTGTGTGTGTGTGTGTGTGTGTGCCTGTACAGTACGTACGTAAGCACGGTGGTTCATTTTCAGTTTTATTGAAGCTGCACTGTATTTAAATGATCTCTATCGGAAGCTAACAGCCTGGCGGGATTATAATTCAATATTCATAGAACAACAAATTTAGCTGGACACAAAAACGCACTCTTGTCTGGGTAGAGTGGGAACGATGGTAGGGGAAAGAGAGGGGACGGGGAAGAGAAAGGGGAGGGATAGAGGGAAGGAAGTGAAGCAAAGAGAAGGGAGGACGGAGGAAACAAGAAAGAAAGAAGGTGAAAGATGAAATAGAAAGGAGAATGTAAAAAAGGTAAAAAATGAAAGGGAAGGAGGAGAGAAAAACGAAGGGAAAAACAGGAAAGATAGTGGGGACGAGAGGGAAGTGGAGGAAGTGGAAAGGGAAAGACAGGAGCGGGGGGGTGGGGAATAGGATGGAGAGAGATTAAGGCGGGGGAGGAAATAAAGCGACGAGAAGAGAAGTAAAACCGAAATAACAAAAGGGAGAAGGGACAGGGAAGAGAAGGGAAAGGAAACGAAATGAGGGAAAAGAGGATAGGGAGGGAACGGAGACGAAAGAGGGAAGAAAAAGAAGGAAGATCAAAGAAGACGGAAGAGGGAGGAGATAGGGAAAGGGATGGAAATAGATACGTGAGGTAAAGAGAGACTGTCATATCTTGCATCAGATTGAATGATGGTTAAAAAAAAAAAAATGTCATTATATTGAAAAGATTACGCCTGCGAAAAGGGGGACTGTGATTGGCTGTCTGGAAGTATGGTGGGTGGGGCTGTGTCGTGTGTATCAATACTGAGGTGAGAAAAGAAATATATAGTTTTTGTGTGATTTTTTTTTTTTTTTTTTTTTGGGGGGGGGGGTTATCGGCGGATAAACAAGGAAACTAGAGAAGGAAAGAAGACTAGGACTGTTTTATTTATTTTTTTTTCTGGGGAGGAGATCGTAGTACAAATAGGAAGATTGAGACGCAAAGACGACGATGAAAAGGGTTTGTTTTTTGCTGCTGCTATGATATTCTTTCTCGTGAGTGGGAGAGCATCCAAAGATAAGGAAATTCATAGGACAGACATAAATATACGAATAAAGTGATTCTTGTACTGGGAGCAGAGATGGTTAAAAATGTGAAGCAGAGTGGAAAATGGCCGATGGGAAGAGAGAAGGACGAAAGAAATGAAGAACGGAAGGTGAGAGGATGGAAAGGTTAAAATTGAAAGAAATGGAAAGAGGAACACGATTAAGGAGTAACGCATGAAGCAGAGGGAGAAAAAAGAAAGACAGGAAATACTGAAGGAAAAATAAGGATAAGATGAAAGACGAGAAGAACGATGATGATGAAATGGAAAAGGCTTGAGCTTAGAAAAATGGGAAGGGGGAGATTGATAAAAAATAATGGGGTGAATTAGCGAGAAGTTAGACAGTAGAAGAATTAAATGGAATAATGGATAAAGGATAGAATTAAAAAAAATAAAATGCTCGCTAAGAAGTGGGAACGACTTGAGTTGAAAAAATCGGGGAGAGTTGTTAGTTGAGAAAGAAAATTTGAACTGGGGGAAAGTAAGCAGGGTGAGGTTGAAAGAGAATGATGGAAGGAAGATAGGATGAGAGAAAGGAGGGATGATAGCGTAAAGTTGATGGAAAGAACGAAGGGAAGAAAAATATTTGATGTGAAATAAAAGCTAAAGCAGGAAGAAGGAACTAATATAAAAAGTGGTGGGGAGGAGATGGAATGAAAAAAAGGGGATGGATGATAGATGAAAGTAGACGGTTGGAATATAAAAGTACATGGAAAGGACGAAGTTCAGAGACGGGGAAGGGGAAAAAATAATTGTTTTGAAATAGAAGATATAGCGACGAGAAGGAACAGGCAGAAAAAAATGGAATGGTCGAGAAGAGAAAGGATGAATGGATGGAAAGATGAATGATGAGAGAAGGGATGAAAAGAGTTTGAAAGAAGATGACGTTTGCTGCATGGGAAAGGAAAGGTGACGGCAAGATAGGGGGGGGGGGATGGGAAACAGTGGAAAAGGATAGGATAAAAAAAAAGGTTTGAATGGAGATGACGACTGGCTGATGGGAAAGGAAAAATGGCTGGGAGACAAGGGAGACACAAGAGAGAAAAAAAATAGTGGAAAAGGGCAGGATGAAAGAGGTGAAAAATTATCAGAGAGAAGAAACAAAGGGCATCATTGAAAAGTAGTAAAGTAAATAATTGATACGAGTAGAAGATAAAAGTGTGGAGAGAGAGAGAGAGAGGGGACTTCAGTGTATCCAGGGCACTCCGAATTTTTACTCGCAATTCTGATGATGGCGGAAAGTCGAACTAATATGGGGAAGAAAAAGTTTCTGAAGATGAAGTGATGAAACGGGGGAAAGGAAAACGGAGGAAGAAAGACGGGAAATGGTGGGAAGAAGGAAAGGATGGGTAATCGACAAGGAAATAAGGAGAATGTTTGTGAGAAGAATACGAAAGGATGTGTAATCGAGAGGGAAATAGGGAAAATGTTTGGTGAGAAGAATACTAGTGGGAAGGAGACGATCGACGAGAAATGAAAAATGATTCGGAGGAAGGAGAGAAGAAAGGCTGAAGGTGAGTATGAGCCAGTGCTTACTTTAACACTTAGTAAATATGTTTCGAAATAGAACTTAAAATATCCCTGACAAATTATACTTTAAATTTGGTGAAGCTGGAAAATCATCTTAATAGTAACATTGTAAATTAGTTTCCATAATATACTGTGGAGTTTTAGAGTTAGATTTATGAAGATAAGAGCTAGCTTCTGAGAATCTAGTAAGACTGGCTAAATTATCAATCTCGCTTCTGGGAATGATGGTGGGGAGATTGGCTGGGGAGACTGACGAACGATGAGAGAGTAGGAAAGATCATTGAGTAGACTGAGAATGGAAATATAACAAAATTGTCCAAGTGGGGAAAGGAAGGGGGGAGGATGGGTAGGAGAAAGGACGGTAGGGAGGAAAGGGAGGAACAGAGCGAGGAATAGATTGGTAGCAGAGGGGGAGGAACCAAAAAGTGTAAAGACATGTAGAGAAGGAGGGATTAGTTGAGGAAAGGAAGGAAAGGGGAGGGAGAGGTGACGTGATGAGGAGAAGGAAACTGATAGAGGAAAGGGAAGAAGATAGGGGATAATCGGTAGGTAAAGGTAGGAGGAAGAGGGAATGGGTAGGATAAATGGGATGTAAGAAGGGAGGAAATAAGTGATGAAGAAATACTGAGAGGGAAGTAAAATAGTTACGGTAGTGTCAAGACAAAGTTAGGTACTGTGAGAGAGAGGAGGAAGAGAGGGAAAGAGTAGGGTGGGGAGGAGTGGGGTGTGTGAGGGATAGTTGGTGATGTGAGAAAGAGGAGGAAGATGGGGAGAGAGAAGGGTAGGGAGGAGAGGGGAGTAGTTGAGGTGATGGTGATGGATGGAGGTTTCCTTGACAGCTGTAGGCACACTCTATCCACCCTCCTCATCCATCTGCTCTGCTCACCCATCTCCCTTCAGTACATATACCCGTCTCTAGCCCCATCCATCTCTCTTGCCCATCTGTATGTCCATTTTATTTATATGCATTCCGTTGTGTTCCTCTCTCTCTTTCAAAAGTTAACATTAAACCTTTTTGTACATTCATCTCTATCTCTCAGCCCATCTACAGTAATAATCATATTTCTACATTTATTTCTTTACCCATATATGCATCGATCTCTGCCACCTATAATTATGTTGATTATACATCTGCATTACATTTCTTTATTGATCTGTTTACTTATCTTCCCAGTGAATTAATCTCGACATTGAACCATTCCTGCATCTTAGCTGTATGATTTCACCAGATTATACATTTACCTAATTTCTTCACTCATGTCTCTACCTATATATACATTGATCTCATACATTTCTCTCCATTCCTCTTGATGTGTGCATATTGGCATGCATTTTCTCAGTATATATATTCATTGACAGCAGACTGAAAATAGTTATTCACTATAACTTTTTACTTGCCAGTTATAACCCTCCTCTCTCCCTCTCTTCTCCCTGTTTGCGTTCTTGACATACATGTTTATCTACCTATATGCCAACATTCTCTCCGAATTGCTTGCCTACCTATGTACGTTCCGGCTTTCCTAATTGCTTACCTATTTACCGTCCAAGCTACCTGCCTCCTGCAAGGCTACAGACCTCTCCTATTCCTTCCCCTCGTCGGTTCTTCATCTGCATTGTCTGCATCATACGGTTTTGTATCGTAATTTCTTCCCCCTCATCTCACGCCTCCATCCCTTCCTTCCTGTACTCCTCTTCCGCCCCCCCTCCCACTCCCCTCCGTCAGTCATTTCTCCCCCTCATTTTCCCCTTTCCTCTTTCTCCTCAACCCCCTGTCTTTCTTCCACATTCTCTCACCCCCTTCTTTAATTCCTTCTTTCCTTTTTCCCCATTTCTTGAACTCATTCTCCCTTCCTCCCTACACCCCTCTTTCTTCCTCCTTCTCTCCCTCCGTCTTTCCCTCCCCTAGTCTTTCTCAGCCACACACTGTAATGGAAACCCGAGGAGAAAGAGACAGTGCTAATATTTTCCACCCACCCACTCCCCTACTCCGCCTGTGTTGTCATTGATTGTGTCCCATATATACTCACGGAGAGAGAGAGAGAGAGAGAGAGAGAGAGAGAGAGAGAGAGAGAGAGAGAGAGAGAGACGTAGGAAGGGAGAAGGGAGAGGGAACCAGGAGGGTAATGGGTAGGGAAAGAGTGTGGGAGGGAAGGGACAAGGAGAAACGGGGAGATGGAGAGAATGTCAGGATAAAAGAGAGTTGGGAAGGAGAGACTGGCCAGGGAGAGAGAGAAGGTGAAGAGTAGTGAAAGGAGAACGGGGACCTTCAAAACAGTGGAGGATAGTGAAGACTGATAGGGAGTTATGGATTAAAAGAAAAAAAGAAAAGAAAAAGGTGTTGGAGAGAGACGGGTGGAAGAAAAAGGGAGGAAGAAAAGAACGAGGAGCAGGAATTCAAAACAAATTCTTTCTTGGGCACATCCGCGTCGGTGAAAATAAACATGATTAAAGGAAAACCGTAAACCATGCCCTGAATTCTACAAAAGGAACACGAAAGAAGAGAAGAGGAGAATGAGATGGAGAGTGAAGGTGCAAACATGGGCCTCAATTCTCTGCCAAGGTATAAAGATAAGGGGTGGGAGTAGGGGGTTAAGATGAGGGAGGGGAGAGTTAAAGTACAGGCGTGGGTTCCCATTTCTTGTCTTCTCTCCCCTCACCTCTTGAATCTGTGCCCATTCCTCTGCACTGGTCTTATCTCCCTTTTTCCTTGCACTTTCTGATTTTATGTCCACCGTAAGTTTCCCCAATTCATATTAACCATCCACTTTCATAGTTTCATCATACCCCTTCTCCCTTCTTCAGTCTTATCTCTTGGTCCTCCACTCATCTCCCTTCTTCTTCGCCTTACCAGCCACTTGTAGGTCCCATATTTCTATCTTCTTCTTTCAGCTTATCATCGACCTATTCTCCCAGTCAGTCTATCCTTTCCTTCTATTCCTTTCTTTTATCGTTCACATTTCTTTTGTCGTTCTTTCCTTCGTTCCTCCTTTCATGTAGTCCTTCCTTCCTTTCTTCCTTCCTTCCTTCCTTTCGTCTTCTTTCTTTCTTCCTTCCTTCCTTCCTTTCGTCTTCTTTCTTCCATTCAGTCCTTCCTTCCTCCTTTCCTCTTTCCATTCAGTCCTTCCTTCCTTCCTTCCTCTATTCTTTCCTCCTTCCTTCCTTCCTTGCTTCCTTCCTCTATTCTTTCCTCTTCCTTTCCTTTCCATTTTTGTTTCCTTTCTTCCTCCAGTTTTTCCATTCTTTGTTCTTTTTATCTTCCGATTATTCAGTCTCGTCTTTGAACACCATCTCATCTCATATTACCCCTATTCACATTTTATCTCGACTCTTTCAGTTCCCACTGCCTTCACACTCATTCTCTTCACTCCTAAGCTCATTCTTTACACTTACTCTACACACTCATTCTTTTCGTTTCCCTTCGTAGTCTGTCTCGCTACACACACACACACACACACACACACACACACACACACACACACCTCGATACTTCACTTCCTTTTTTCTTCACCTTCATCATATTTTCTATTTCCTCCATATTTTGTACTTCCTGTCTCGTCTTTCTCTCCAGTCTCTCACTCTTACACTTTCTCTCCCTCTCTTCTCTCGCTTTGTTTTCTTTTATCTTCCTCCTCCACCTCCTCCTCTTCTCCCTTTTTCCCTCCCTCCTTCCTGTCTGTCCTTCACCCTCTCTTCCTTTTTCATTTTCCTCTCCTCCTCTTTGCATTTTCACACTTTATTAAACCGAGCTTATAAACGGAAATGGTGGCAGAGAGAAGGGAAGGGGTTTGGTAGAGGAGAGAGAGAGAGAGGAGAACAAGAGAGGGCAAAGAGAGGATAAAAGGAGAGGAGAGAGAGAGGAAAAGGGGAAAAAGAGAGGAAAAAGGGAAATGAGAGGGGAAAGAGAGGAAAAGGGGAAATAGAGAGGGGAAAGAGGAAAAGGGGAAAAAGAGAGGAGAAAAGAGGAAAGTGATTTGGTGGACGGGAAATGTACGTAAAGGGGGGAAATGAGAGACGGAAGGTGGGAGGATGATGGGAGGAAAAGGAAATATAAAGAAAAAGGAGGATGGGAGGGAGGAGGATTAGGGGAAAGAGTGAGGGAGGAGGAAAGTAAAGAGAGAGGGAGAAAAGGAAAGGGAAAGGGAGGAGGAAAAGATAGGGAGAAGGAGAGTAGGGAGCATGAGAAGTGAGGGAAGCTCCTCCACGATATATCAAAATCCTGAAGACAAAGGAGGGGAAAGGAATCATAAGGTCTGTTGCTATCCGGAAAAGGGAAGGAGGGAGAATAGGGCGGTGGAGAAGGGAGAAGGGAAGAGAATAGGGCTATAGAAAAGGGAGAAGGGAAGAGAATAGGGCTATAGAAAAGGGAGAAGGGAAGAGAATAGGGTGATAGAAAAGAGTGAAAGGAAGCGAATAGGGCGATAGAAAAGCGAGAAGGGAAGAAAATAAGGCGATAGAAAAGTGACGTTAAGAGAATAGGACGCTAAAATGGGAGGAAGGAAAGAATAGGAAAGGGAGAAGAGAATAGAATTATAGAAGAACGAAAAGAGAATAGGGTACTAGAAAATGGAGAAGGGAATATAGTAGGACGATAGGGAGAAGTGAAGAAAATAGGACGATAAACAAGGGAGAAGGGAATAGAAAGGGGAGGAGAGAAGGGGCATTGAAAAGGGTGGTAGAGTAAGGGGCTAGAAGAGGGAAGAATTAAGAACATAGGAAAAGAGGAAGAGAAAAGGGCGATAGAAAAGGGAACGAAGAATGAGTTTAGAAGGAGAAAGAATGAGTGATATACAATGAGTGCGGTGGTAGATGGAGGGAGAAGAGAGAAATGGGCAGAAGAAAAAATGATGGAAAAGGGAAAAGTAAAGAAAAGGAAAGAGTAAAGATCAGAAACATAAAGCAATGGAAGGAAGAATACAGGTCAGTAGGAAAGGACGGAAATGAAAAGGCAGTAGAAGGGAAGGGAAGAAACGACGAAAGAGGAATATTGAGATGATAAAGTAGTGGAAAAATGAGAGACTGGAAGACGGCAGTAGGAGGATGAAAAATATTCACTTTTAGTTTATGCATTTTCCATCTGTTTTCATCCATTTGTTTTTTCTACACTTTCCTTATTTTTTCGTTCACCCGTATCCCATGTCTTCCCTTTCCCTCGCCAGCTGCTCACTTTTACGTTTTAGACCTTCAGTTTCCTGTTTTTTTGTTTTTTTCATTAATTTTTTTCATCTTTATTCTTCACTGGCCTTATATTTTAGTCCACTTATGTTCATTTCTCCCCCTCCTCCACATCTGTTTTTCGTTTAGTCCATCCTTGTTTTTCTCTTCCACTCGTCGTTACCTGTTATCTTCCTTTGTCATCTGTTCCATTTTTTCTGACACCATTTCCCTTCTACTTCCATTCACCTTTGCCTTTTTTTTTTCCACATTTTTCTTCTTTCCTCCTTGCACAACTCTTTACTTTCGCCTTTTTGTTCTTTATTCGCTTGCCTATTCCTTCTTAGTCCTTTATTTTTATTTGCCCTCTTCCTTCACCTGTCATAACGTCTTACTGTTTCGCTCTTTCAACTTCTTTGCCTATTCATCTGTTCAACTTTGTCTTTCAGTTCTTCGTTCAAGTGTACGTTGTCCCTCTTTCTTAAGCTCACTTTCTCTCTCTGCCTTCCCTCATATTTTCTCGTCACTCACCATTGTAGATAAGTCACTCATTCCCGTCTTTCCCTAACCTCCTCCATTCCATTTTACCTTGTCTTTCATCATTTGTCTTCCTCCCCCCCCCCTTTTTTTTTTTTCTTGCACTTACCTTTTCCTGTTATTTATTCACCCTGGTCATTTTCTTTAATTCTTCCACTCATTCTCGCCTTCTCTTCCTCTTCCATCTTCCTCAGCCCGTCCCTCCATTTCGTTTGTCATCCCTTTTCTTTGTCCTCCACTTACTTTAACCTTTTAGTCTTACAGTTTTTGTTTTCCCTTTTCCTTTATTCATTTACCTCTGTCAGTTAGTCTTTCGTCCTGTCCTTTTTCCTCCGTTCGCTTTAGCCTTTTGTTCTTTCACTTTTTTTTTTTTTTTTTTTTTCTTCACGAATCTCCTTTATCAACTAGTCTTTCATTTTTGTCTTCCCTTTCCTTTATCCCATACCCACATTAATCTATTAGTCTTTTATAACTTCCTTCTTCCTTTTCCTTTTTCGTCAGCCCACTTTAATCCTTTAGTCTTTTACTCTTTGTCTTCTTCGTGCTCTGCCTCTGAAATCGATGCCTCCACACTCAGCTGCTAAATGAATTACCCTGACCTCCCATCCACTCTCACGGACCCAGCCTTGCTTTGCTCTGAGGCTGTTGTGTATATTTTTCATTTTCCTTTTTTTTTAACACCCAGACTCTCATGACTTTCTTTTAGCTGACATAAATCGTTTGGGAGCATCCCATCTCCCAAAACAGCATCCCGTCTCCCAAAACAGCATCCTGTCTCCCAAAATATCACCTTATCTCCCAGAACGGCATCCCATCTCCCAAAACAGCATCCCATCTCCCAAAACATCACCTCGTCTCTCAAAGCAGCATCTCATCTCCCGGGCATCCTTCCGTATCCCAAAGCGGCATCCCATCTGCAATACAAACTTCCTCTCGACCTGCAAATCCTGGACAAGGTGTGTGTGTGTGTGTGTGTGTGTGTGTGTTAAGTACTCCCATTTAAGTCTGTGCGAGTGTGTATGCATTATTCCAGACTACAAAGGGAAAAGTTACAAAAGGCTTAGCTCTCGAAAACTCTCCGTGATGTCAAATTACTAGACGCTTTAATGCATTACGTAGCCTAATTGTATTTGCCCCCCCTTGTTTCATAGGCACCGTGTTTGTAGTGAGGCTTCATGGACGGTAGGTGGCGCCTGTGTTCCCGCCCTTTGTCGCCAGTAGAGTAAAGGACGGAGGCCTAGTTTAGTTTGTATTTCGTTTCATCCTTTTTTTCTTGTTTTTTCTGCGTTTATATACCTTACGTGTTTATTCTCTGACTAGGCTGGTAGATGTGTTTCTCTCTCTCTCTCTCTCTCTCTCTCTCTCTCTCTCACGCTAACAGGGTAAAGGATATATGCCATGCTCTGTTTGTCCTTTACATCTTTTTGTTCACTCTTTAAATTTTCTCCACGTGTAACTTTTAACATTTTTTTTTTTTTTAACAAGGGTGGCAGTTGGGGCCATATTCTTTCTCTGTCGCCAGTAGAATAAAAGATCAGAGTGCTTGTTCTGTTTCTTTTGCTTCAGTTTATCATTTTTTTCTTCGTATTTTCTCCACAGTCATATCTTCCAATATATATGTTTCGGCTTGGCTTGTAGATAGTGTCCTTGTTCTTCTCGCCACCAGCACAGGAAAAGGATAAAGGTCGTCCTTGACACTATTCTTTTTCGTGTATAGTGTTTCCTCTTTATATATCTTTTTATGCGTATGGCCTTTTGGACAAGGATGATAGATGGCGCTTGTGTTCTTTGTCGCTAGTAGAATAAAAGGATAGATTATAGATCCTTTACGAGTTTCTTTGTAATATTTTCCCTCATATCTGCTTACATACGATCTGTTTGACTCTCCTATATGCTGTTTTATGGATTTTCTTAATTTTTTTACGTATATCCTTTTAAACATATTCCTTTAACCATTTGGAGCAACATTTCTGGTCAGAGGCTTGTTGTTCTTTATTTTTTTTTCTCTCTTTTTCTACATAAACCTTTATATACATGATTTAACGACTTGGTACGCCATTTCTTGCTGCCTATATTGTGCTTTTCCTTCGTTTTATATATATATATATATATATATATATATATATATATATATATATATATATATATATATATATATATATTTGAGGGGGGCATTTTCTCCATACTTTCTATTTTTTTTTTTTTATTGTCATGCCATTGTGTTACACGAATTTTGTATTTTTTTTTTCAATCCTTTATTATACGCGTGGCTTCTAAGACTTGCTGTAGCGCTATTTTTTGGTGCTTTTTTCGTCCTTACACTTTTTTTTTTTATAACTTATGTTCTTCCTATCGTCTGTTTCATGTTTGCATTTGCCTTGTGTATAATTCGTAGTTTTTCTGCATATGCCATTTTCTGGAACCCATTTCATCACTTCCATACATTTTTTTTTATTTTTTTTGCCAGTGTCACCTTCACCCGTCGAACTGTTATAAATCGCTTTCATTCTTTCTTATCACTTCTCCCCAACTTAGGCAACTTCTCATCGTATCTTGTCGCCGCTTGCCATCCCTTAATTTCAAGCTCCCCTTTAGCGTCACTCTCCACCGATCTTCTTCTCACCCCACCACACTCTCCCCCTCCACCAGTCTCTCTCTCTCACCACCACCACAACACTCTCTCTCTCTCTCTCTCTCTCTCCACCATTTACTCTCTGCACTTCACTCACTTCTCCGTCCTTCAACACTCATTCCAAAATAACACAAGCTCCACGCCAACACTCGCTGCACCTCATCACCATTCCTAAGCACACAACACACAGCACTGCCCGATCCACTGCTTGTTTGCTCCTCATTACCAATACATCGCACTCTCCAGCGTTTCAGCGCTTGTTCTCATCACAGTTCGTTTCCTTTCATCACAGTTCATTTCCCTTCATCACAGTTCATTTCCCTTCATCACATACCGGTCTTCATGCCGAGCGTAGGGCCGCACTGTCACCAGCCTAAGACTTTTCCTTTTTTTTTGGGGGGGGGGGGTATACGCTAATATTATCATTTATTTATGTTAGCTGTGTCGCTAATCATGACTTAAGTGAAATCGAAGCACCTTTTGTGTATATTTTCGTATTGCCGGCTAATTTTATCTTCTCTTTGTAAACTTTGTCGATAATGAAGACTTAGGTGAAATCTAAGAGAATATTGCGTTGTATGTAGAACAGATCTCCGTGGAAGAGATGCTGGAAGGCGAATAAAGTTCACTCGCCTACGGTGCCAAGTCACTGCTTAATGCATGGGTCACACCACATCCATCACCGCCACCACCACCCACCCTCACCTGTCACCACTACACCATCACCCACCTTCCGCTTTCACCACCACACCATCACCCACTCTCACCTTTCGCCGTCACCATCACCACCGCATTCGGCTTTCACCACCAGTCTCCCTCACCGCCACTAGCACATTAATCTTGCTCAAGTTTAACTAGTTCTTCACTGTCTTTACTCCCGGTACCCCGCAAACTTTGTAATATGATTTATGCTAAGCTTTTCATTCTCCTGCCCAGTTCACGGACCACCTCGTAAATCATGATCCTTTCGCATCTCTTCCTTCCCCTCTTCCTCTCTTCCGCCCTTCTTCGGTCTCGTCTCCAGGGTTTCATCTTTCTTCCCCTTCCGTCATTTTCGTGGTTTCAGTCATCCATTGCCTTCCTTGCTTTTCATTTTTCATTTAGGGTTTCAGTTGGCCTTTCATTTTTCATTTAGGTTTTTAGTTGCCCCCCCCCCTTTTTTTTTTTTTGCACCTCATCCAATCATTTTTTTTTTTTTTTTTTTTTTTTTTTTTTTCCGCACCTCTTTCGTCTGCAGAATGTTGTCACCTTTGTACCTTATTCAAACAGTTTTTTACTCTTAATTATTTCCATTCTCAGCCCTAGTATCTCTCCATCAGCTAATAGCATCCTACCAATGTACATGTCGTCCCTCACCTATCACTTCGCTGATTATCCTGCATTCTTCGTCGTGTGCTCGTACTATAGAGCAGAGAGGTGTAGGTGTAGCACGTCTGTAAAGAAAAATCCAGATGGTTAGGTCTGTGAGGTGGGGCCAGGATTCCAGGGCTTGAATGGTATATGGATATTGATCTGAATATTTTCTCTGGATATGCTTTTGACAATTCTTCCGCTTTTGTACTCTGTCCTTGTTTTTGGACGCTATCTAAGCCCAGCCTTAGGTGCGTAAAAAGGACAGGACGACGAAGACAACGACGACGAATATGGAACCCTCAGTATAGTGCAGTTATCCTCTCGTCTTACATTTGTGTGTGCTGTTCTCGTATCCTTGTCACCTTTCCCTGCTTCCTTACCATCCCCGTTCTCTGTCTTTGCTTCATCATTCACCCTGATCGTTTTGCTGGTTGGAAATTCACTTCACTGGTCCCTTGTCATGCTCCATCATCATTTTACTTTTTGTTTCTTTCCATTTATCTTCTCTCTCTCTCTCTCTCTCTCTCTCTCTCTCTCTCTCTCTCTCTGTCTTCGAGATCTCCCAGTCCTCAGATATCGGTAACTCTTCACCTCTTTCCCCTGCTTTCTTTCCATGTCATCTCACCGCCTTTTTCCTCCTTGACTGATCTCATTTTGTTTCTTCCTCCCGTCCTCATCTCCATTGTCGTTACCTCCTCTTTTCTCCTCAGTTCTCTCTCCCTCCACTTCCTTCCGCTTCGATCATTATATCACTTCCTTCCCCCTATCCTCTCGGTTTTCTCTTTTGTCTTTGTCTTTCATTCTCTGCTTTCACTTTCCCCTTAATCGTCCGTTTCCTCAACTTCCCCAGCGTTCTTTCTCTGTCATCGTCCTCCTTTTTCCTCGGTATGTTTCAACCTCTTCGTTTTTCCTGCCATCATCGCTCTCTGTTAACATACCCGTTCCTCCTATTGTTTCTTTCGCTTCCATTTATTCCCATGACTATCTCCCCAACTTGTATCTCCCCCCTCTTCATCTTCATTTTATATCTTTCCAATTTATTGCTTCCCTGTATCACCTCTCTTTTCAGTTTTCCCTCCCTCTTTAATAATTTCTTCCTCTTAAAACCTATTTCCCTTTTCAATTCCTTCCCCCTCTTCATTCTCCTCCTTTTATCATCATCCTCTTCTCTCCCCAGTTTTCCCGCTATCCCCTTTCTTCACCCCAGCCTCATCTCCCTCCCGCCTGTAATTTCTCACATGCTGCTGGGGCAATCTTTCTCTCCTTACCCCGACCCTGTTTTGCTTCGTGTGTGTTAGGCAAATGTTTCTGTAATTATCGCCCGTGCTGAGGGCTGGGCGCTTCTCGTCTGCTTGTCGCTTAATGAAGATACATAAGACTTCCATGAGGCGGATTACTAATGTGAAAAATATTACCATGAAGCTGAAAAGGTACACCAGTGAAGTTGGGAAGAATTTATGACTTAAATAGGTTGAAGAACGCTTTACATTCCAGTCGTATGGAGAAAACACATATATATATTTTTAGTTGCTAGGTATTTAGTGCAATCGGAATGTAAACATTTGATGGAGGACTTGGATCATGCACAGGAGCAATCAGCCTGATACCGAGGCAGTTACTGAATGAATGTTTGCTGCTGGAACGAATAGGTATATATTGATTGAAAACTTTTATAGGAAGGGATGTGAGTTGATGAAGTCGTGTTGGTGTTTGGGGGGATAGGTGAGGGAGTGGATGTGTGTGGGGTGTGGGGGACCCTCGTGTGCGTATGTGCGAGCGTGTGTGTGTGTGAATAACAGGTAAGCTTATATGAAATTTATGGCTATATTTATGTGCTTTAATTAAAAAAAATGTTTTAACATTATATGTTCAGGATTTTCGTTCGGAAGTTGAAGACTTTATACCTTAACTGGTGAAAAAGTTTTAAGTAATTATCCCATGCTTTCCATTAAGAATCATTAATTACTCACACGAATTAATTTTCAGGTATAATTCCACTGCTTCCCGCACCCGTGTACTGTGTAATATTTAGTGATCGTGAATATAGTGGTATAAGGCAGGAAAACAAAAATATTTCAGCAAGCAATCTCTTCACACGCCCAGGCACGTCAAGTTTTCCCATCACGTTTTAACTGCTTCCTGGACGCAAATTTCCGAGCTAGAAGTTGGGCAGTTTTTGTCTTAGCCAGGATAGTCTAGTTTTTGCCAGGTTATTCTCGACTAGATTAGGTTTGGTTAGTTTAGGTTAATTGTGATGAGATTACGGCACGTTGGCTTAGATTAGGTCTGGTTAGATTTGATTAGGGACGATTAGGTAAGGTTGGGATTAAATGTAGTTAGTGTGATCATCCTAAGTAGAAGTAAGTCTTGCTCGCTGTGCCGGAATTGCGTACGGTACAGAAATAACGCTTGCGACCTTCACAGCTCATTCATGATCCTCGTCTCCTATGAAATCGTCATTCAGTCTCTTCTAATGGCATGATACTGTAGTTGACACCGCTCAGTTTGTCCCTCGCAGCCCTTGTCAGTCGTCTTCTCGTAAACATTCCTTGCCTATGACGCTAACAAATAGTGACCGATTTGTTTTTTATTGGTGTTATTTCCAGATTATTTAACTCAGATTTGAAGAGTTTTTTTCTTTTCAAACCGAAGAACTGATTTTTTCTTCATTTTACTGATATTGTTTTGTTTAGAATTGGAGTTTTTTTCTTTTCGACCTGAAACGATTATAACAAGAGCCTCCATTATCTCCTTCGTCGAGAAAGGTTTCCCATACGGTGAAAAATCATTTGGAGGTAACAAGAATACACCTTAAACGAGGTCATCTTACAGACATGTAAACATTGTGCAAAATGCAACTCTTTCCTAAGGTTATCAAATTTTCATCAAACGTCCTTTCTGTCTCTTCATCCCTGGTGTTTCACTCCTTTCTCAGCCTCTTACAGACTCTAATAATTTACCTCAACCACACAAAACTGGGGAGGAGATGAGAGCATGCCACAAACCTTCCAGTTTCCATTTCACAGTGTCCATCAACCTCTGACTTCTTCCTACCGTCTTAAGTAACTACATACAACCTCCGTTTTATCCAGCATAGCAACTTCTTCAGCTTTCTGGCACATATAACAAATCCTCATCACAATAACCCCCCCCCCCCCCGTAATTTCCCGTAACGCCACACAACCCCCTCTCAACCTCCTCCTCCCTCGCTCCTCTCAGCTCGGCAGTTCCTCCCAACCTCCATCACATTCATTACCGCATTTTTCCAACCCCCTTGCACCTGCCCCAACCCCTCACAACCTCCAGCCTCCCCTCACAACCTTTTACAACATCCAGCCTCCTCTCACAGTCTCCTACAACCTCCATCTCATCCTCCTGCTCCTCTCAGCTCTCGCCAAACGTTGTCACCTCGCCCGACAAGCAATTTCAAACACTTCAAAAACTCACCCCGGATTTTCGCAGTGCAATTTTGGGCTCAGTGGTAAATACCCGATGCACTTTGAAGCGAATTACTCAGAGGAAGAAGAGAGGAGAGGAGAGGAAGAGCGAAGGAAGGTGGAGGTAGATGAGGCGGGGTAGTGGAGGAGGAGGAGTGGTTGAGAGGAACAGGAGCAAGAGGCGTGTTTGAAGAGAAGGAAGGGGAAAACAGATGATGTGAAGGGTTTGAGGAAGAGGGAACAGGTGAGAAGAGAAAAAAGAAGAGGAGAGTTTGAAGAAAAGTAAGATGGAAATGGGTGATGCTGAGGACGAGTGGAGGACGAGGGAAAGGGGGAGAGGAAGAGGAGAGTTTAAGGAGAAGGATGGGGTTAAGAAATTTGAAAATGGATGAGGCGGAATGAAGGAAGAGGGGAGTGGATAAGGAGAGGAGGGCAATGGATGAGGAGCGGACTTGAGAAGGAAGATGTTACATAAGGCAGTAAAAGTAGTGGGGGAGGGGAGAGGAGAACAGTAAGAGAAAGTGAAAATGGATGAAGAGGCTGGAGGATAATTGAAGAGGAATGGATGAGAGGAAAGTGCGGAGAGGATCACTGCATATGAAGAGAGAGAGAGAAGGAGAGAGAGAGAGAGAGAGATGCACAGTTACACAGACGACACAGTTAAAGAAAACTCAGTCACAGAAGTAAGAGAAATGGATAGCACAACAGAAAGCTCTCTTCCACACCCTCTAAACCCTAAAGGGAAGCTAAGAATCAAAGTAAAAATCTTCACCAGGGGGCGCCCGGGATTGAACCAGGGACCTCTCGATCTGCAGTCGAATGCTCTACCACTGAGCTACACCCCCATCACAAGGGAGATAGACACAGAGAGAGAGAGATAGAGAGAGAGGGAGAGACGCAAAGTGAGTGAATGAAAAAAAAAAGAAAAAAGGTAAGAGAGGAAAGTTGGATAGATGAAAAGGAGAGAGAGAGAGAAAGAGGGGGATTAAGATGAAAAAGATTGAGACCAGAGCAAAGTGAATAAATGAGAGAGGAGGCGAGAGAAGAATTAGGTGGATTCAAGGAAGTGAGAGTAGATAGGAAGGAAGAGGAGGACGAAGGAGAAAAGAAATGAGAAAAATGTAGTGATGAAAACAGGAAGAGGAAATGAACAAGAGAGAACAGAGCAGATGAGAGGAGAGGAGAAAGGAAAGATGGAAAAGAATGGGAAGAGAAATTGGGGAACTCTGATTATGAGGAAGACCAGAGGAGTAGAAATAAAGGAGAGTGGGTGGAACAAAGTAAAGTAAAAGAGTAATGATTGGAAGGAAAGGGAAAAGTGTTAAGAAAGGAGGGAGACGACCAGAGGGAGTTATGTAAGAAAGAATGAAAAAAAGTTAATGAGAGAGAGAGAGAGGAGGGGGGGATAAGGAAGCGAAAGCCTGAGCGTGGAGGTATAAAAAAGAGGATTCAGCAAGGGGAGGAGGAGGTGGTGAATGAAGAAGGCAGAAGTTGAAAAATCGGTGGGGAGAAGCAAAGAGGAGGGGAAGCGTCAGAGAGGAAGGGAAAGATATTATGTGTGTGTGTGTGTGTGTTTAGTGCTTGAAGTGCGTGTCTGCGTGTGCGTGTCAGCATGTGTATAAATGTAAAAGAAAGTTTCAGGAAGAGAGGGTAATAAAAGGGAATACCAAATTGCCCGAAAGTCATTGTTTTTTGCCTCATACACACAAATGGTCTTTTAGAAGCAAGAGTACACTATGTGGACTTTGCATTAAATATTCAAACGATAATCGCTGTTCCAAGGCTTTGTTTACTCCTGTTGTCTTCAGTACTTGTTGATGTTTGCTGTCTTGAGAGAGAGAGAGAGAGAGAGAGAGAGAGAGAGAGAGAGAGAGAGAGAGAGACGCTTTCCTTGTCACTTACGCTTACAGTCCCCTTGTATTGTTCATTTTACCCCCCTTATCTCTCTGTTTGTCTATCTATCTATTAGTCTAGCTGTCTATCAATATTTGTTTACCTTTGTCTGTCAGTCTGTCTGCTTTCTGTCACTCTTATCTTTCAAGTATTTGTTTGTCCATCTCTCATTCTCTCACTGTACTGTATCACTACCTCTGCCCATATCTCTGTCTCTTACCTCTACTGTCTGCCTCTCCCCCCTCCTTCCTCTCCTTCCTTCACCCAGTGTCCGGAATATATGCAGATACTTTCCACAACTTTAAATGGCCGAGTCCAATTTGACCCGAGGGGTATTTAATTAAAGGCCCCAAACCACTCCATCTGTCCGACATTTAAAGAGTACAAGATTATGGGAGGAGGAGGAGGAGATGGAGGAGGAGGAGGAGGAAGAAGCGGAGGAGTTGTAGGAAGTGGGAGATATAAAAAGATAGACGAAGAGGGAAGCTGGAAGTGCAGAGGAAGGAGAATACGACAAAGGAAAATTAAGAAACGAGACATAAAGAAGGAAGAGAAAGCAAGGAAAATGGAGAAACTAGGGAGGGGAAGGAAACTGAGGTGAAGAGGAAGAGGAGGAGAGAAATCGAGAAGTATTCAGAGAGGACGGGTAGAAAAAGGAGATGATGTGGGGAACGGAGGATGAATATAAGGGAAATGAAGAATCGAGAATTAAAAGGGAAGATAACAGTTTTTCAAATAATGTTAGAGAGAGAGAGAGACTACCATGGTAACTGGCCTGCGGTTCATCACTCATCTCTCTCTCTCTCTTACGGTTCAAGTCTCCTCGTATTAGCATTTTAATTGTTCTAGCATAATGAAGTTTGCAATTACCGTGTTTTGTCTAGTGAACTCTTAATTAGGGTAGTTGGACTTTATCCTCATTGCGATTGGTAGGCCTAGTAGGTTTATCATCTTTTTTTTTTTTTAATGCAAGTTTTTGTTTGAGATTTTTGTCGGCATCGTTATTACCTTTTTCATCGTCTTCATTTTCATTTTCTTCCATTCCTTGTTTTCATTTTTTTCAGAGCCTTTACTTCTGCCCTCTCTCTCTCTCTCTCTCTCTCTCTCTGTCTCTCTGTCTCTCTCTCTCTCTCTCTCTCTCTCTCTCTCTCTCTCTCTTTTTTTTTTTTTTTTTTTTTTTTTACGCCGAAGTGTGGAGTGCTGCTTTTTTCCCCCGTTTTTTTTTTTTTTTTTTCTTCTAAATGCCTTTTCAGTTTGGCCTTATTCCGTTATTTTTTCATATTTTTTCAACACTTCACTTCAGACTTGGCACGGTTGTCTTGAGCCGTTAACCCGAGTCACCTTTTTCATTTTTTGTGTTTAGACTTTTAAAGGAAATTATGGGGTGACGTATTAAGCCATACAAACACTCAAAATTTAAGATCTTGTGTTTTTATGTGTTTTATTCATCATGGCAATTCTTACACAAACGTGTCAGTATATTTTAGCTGTGTGGAGATCGTCTTGTGTTGTCTTGGGAATGTTGGCAATCTTGTTTGTACTGTCTTCACTATTATCTCTTTTTTTTTTTCTCATCCCCATTACTACCTTTATCTCCGTCTGAATCTCCATCTGTCTCATTTCTCACCTTACCTATCTCCATCTCCATCTGTCTCTTATCTCTCATTCTCTGTCTGTATCTCCATCTCCATCTTTCTCTTATCTCTCTTTCCATATCTGTATCAGTGTCTTCATCTTACTTCATCCTTGATTATTAATTTAACCCCATCTGTACGTTGACGCTTTTTTTTTTTCCACCTACCGCCAGACGATTGTGTTCGAGGGAAGGGTTAGGAACAGTCTCCATCAACCCATACATTGGAGTGACATTTTTGCATAATATATTCCCGTATATTCCAGACGATTTTCTCAGTTCAAGATGGCCTTTTGTCGTGAGTGGGTGTAATTTCCTTTCTTTTTTCCCTTAATAAAAGCTTTCTAGCCTAATCGTTCTGTAAAATATATATAGTCTTCAAATTTTTAGCTTTATCTAAGTCTTTGGCAACTTACTTTTTTTTTTTTAATTGATATTCTGCTTTCTCTTCGTATTCGTTTTTTCTTCTTTCGTTCCGTTTCGTATCTGATGTCTTCATTTGCATTCTCATCTTGTAATGTCCTTAAATTATCCTTCCCTTTCCGCTCACCCTCATTTCGTCTCACATCATCCTTTACATGCAAAATCTTTACCTATTTTCCTTCACTTGCTTCTGTTTGTTTCGCATCTGTGGATTACATTGCATTTCATTTTTGTTATATACACCGGTTTCCGTGTTCCGTTTTTTCTTTGCTTTCGTATTACATGCTGATTATTTCATTCTTATTCTTGTTCCACCACTTCGCCAATTCTGTTCCTTTTCTGTTTTATACCAGTTTCTTTCTGCCGTGTTTTTTTTTTTCCACTTATGTTTTCTGTTTGGTATGTGTTATTTCTGTTTTTATGTTTTAGTTTGCTCAAGTATTCACTGTCTAACTTTTTGAGGTCTTTAATGATCCTGTTTGATAGCACCGTTTCGTTGTCCATTCTCACTTTACACTTTTCTCTTTCTCTTAGCTATTCCGACACTCTTACTCTCTTTGTTTTTCGTCTTTCCAGTACATTCAGTCTTTTCCTCTTTTGTATTGTTCCTGTTCCATCCTTTTTTTTCCCATTTCATCACCTTTGCTTTCTCCTCATTCATGCTCTTTTTCTTAGCGATCTCCCTTAATATCTTACCGGTATCTTGTTATCTATTTCATTCTTCTTAAATCTCCATATTCTTTCGTTCCGTCCATCACCTTTTTTCTTCCTCTCACCTTTTCTCTAATTCTTTCTCAGTTCGCTCAACATTTTTCTCTCCTATCCCGTCATCTTTCGTTTGGTTCAGTTTCTTCCTCTCTATGTCTGGATCACAATTTTTCTTTCTTTTTCTCTTATCCTCATATATTGCATGTATCTTTTCTCAGACCCCCTCTTTCCTTACATCCTTTCTTCCTTCATTTCTTCCTTCCTTTCTTCATTCTTTTTTCCTTCCTTCATTTCTCGCTTCCTTCCTGCTTTCCTTCTTTCTTCCCTTTCTTTGTTCCCTTTTTTCCTTCCTTCCTTCCTTTATTCTTTGTCTATACTTCTTTGTTCTCTTTTTATTTCATTTTTTCCTTTTCCCGCTTTTTAATTTTTTCCTTTATATTTCTTCTCGTAATTCCTCAGTCCCCCCTCCTCTCCCTTTTCATATTCAACTTTTCTTTCTCTTTCATTTACTCCTGCTCTTTCTCTTCCTCGTGTTTTTCCATCAGTTTTTCCTCTCTATTCTTCTCCCCTCCATCCTCGTCTATCACAATTTCCACACTCAGGCACATGTTATCCCTCCCTCTGTATTCCTCCTCGTCCCTTCCTCGTTTTCTCTCCCTCCTCTCCCCTTCCTCCTCTTCCCTTCCTCGTTTTCCCTTCCTCCTCTTCCCATCCTCCACTTCCCTTCCTCCTCTTTCCGTTCTCATGTTCCCTTCCTTCTCTTCCGCCGTTCATCTCTTTACCCGTTCTTCTTTCTCCTTCCTTACTTTCCCTGTTTCCCCGTCACCTTTCGCTTCTCGTTTATTCCCCCTGTTTTCCCTTCCCACCTAAAATCATCACTTCCTTACCAGACTCTTTTCCCCATATCTCTGTTCTTTTTTAATTAGTAGTACCATTGGGGACCTCGCCCTAACTGATTCCTCTAAGAATTCCCCACCTCAAAATCCTCCACCAAACCTTCACGTTCTCAACTTCACCTGTCATTTCCGTCGTCCTCCTTCACCCATCCCCACCCCCACCCCCTTCACCCACCCCACCCCCTTTCTCCACTCCCTTCCCCGCCAACAAGACAACACTCCCCATAAAGGTCAACCCAGGCAATCACAAACCCATCACGGAAACCATTGACTCGGTGGGGGGGGGGGATGAGTTGAAAGGGAGGGGGAGGGACGTCAGCTACAAGGGCCATGGTCTCGTCGGCTTCAGACTTTCTTAACACCTTTCTTAGTAGCGATTTATCTTGATTGTTTCACTTTATTTCCTTCTTCTGTGTTATAATTCTTTTAAAAATCGATAAGACTGGAACATCATCTCTGCCTTAGCATTTTTTTTTTCTGGCTTTTTCACCTTGTTGTTCTAGTGTACGGTACGTTATTTATATATTCTTCACAGTCGACGTAGTTTACAGAGTACCACAGACAAGAATGTAACTTAAAAATAAACTAGTTCTTTCTCGTCAACTTGGCCCAGATTTTCGTCCTTTTGTACCTTATTTTACATAGCTCGGTGGCAGAGAACGACAATACTGTGGTTCCGTATCCTTACCATGGCTCTTCTTCGTGACTGGCACCATATTCTAGTATCAGGCTTTTGTTATAACCAGCATTCAAGACGAAGAGGTGGCAGTTTTTGGCCAAGTTTAAGTAAAAGGATTATAGTAAGGAAAAAATGCTTGGGAGTCTGCTAGGAAGACGAGAATGCGACCCTAGGCTCCGTATTTTCTTAGTCTCTTTAGTGTGACTTATTATTTTCCATTTTTTTCTTGCTGTTAACATTTCTAATCTGCATAGGAAATATTTCTCGTATTAAAGCAGTTTGTGAAGACCCAGTATGAAACCTCACCTTCGAAGTCTCTCTCATCAGCTGGTGCGCTATTGCTAATTTTTGCCATTTATATTGCATAGGTTGATATGAACTAGATAAATAACATCTGGAAAGTTGGGAACAAGTAAATCGCCAAGGAATAAGTGCTCCGGAAACACTGTAACATCTGATCCTTACCATTTTATCTCTGTAAATGACGGGTTATTTTTTCTTGTCATCCGCATCATATCGGTATCGAAGGAAGAGAACATTTAAGTGTGATATGCAACATAAATCGCCGAGAAAGAGGTGTTACGGTCTCCTGTGCCACATAGAATACACCCCTTCACAGTCTCGCCTCCCAGATCACCTACCAAAAATTATATAGCCAATGAAAAAAGCGGAAAGGCGTGTTGTGGGTTGGCATTGGCCGGGAGGAGAAAGCGATGGGTCGTTTGAGATACTAGGGAGTGTTGTGTCGATTTTTATGAATGAAGGGACGTGCGAGAGAGAGAGAGAGAGAGAGAGAGAGAGCGAGAGAGAGCGTGCTTCATACTGCCATCACGTAAAAATACTTCATGCAGCACCTTCCTTTACTTCAGCCAGCAGAGAAGAGTTGGCTATCATTTTCTCTCGGCTGCTCCCCAAATCCTCCCTTCGGACCCAAAGAAAATGGATAGCCTGTAACCCGACATAAATTTCCCTCAGAGTATAGAGGTGGTTATACGCCATTATCGATATGTCTTCGTCACGTTATATGCTTCCTTACACACACACACTCACTTGATTATACACGCCCACTACATGCCCTTAGACTCTCTCTCTCTCGCGCACACACACACACACACACACACACACACACACACACACACACACACACACACACACACACACACACACACACACTTCTCATATAACTCTCTTGACTGCTTTCTTGTCCTTCCTTCCCTTCTCAGAGTTCCTTATTCTTTCCTTCTCTCTGAATTTTCTTTCTCCCTTCTCACCCTTCTCTTACTACTCTTCCTTTCTTTCTCGCTCTCCTCTCCTCTCCCTGCTCACTTTCCTCTTCTCTCCCTTCTTTCTCGTTCTCCTCTCCTCTCCCTCCCTTTTCGCTCTCCTCTCCCTCTCTTCTCGCTCTGCTCACCCTCTCTTCTCATTCTCCTCAGCTCTCCCTCCCTTCTCTTTCTGCCCACTCACCTTCTTTTCTATTCTTTCAGTTCCTTTTATATCCCTCCGTATCATCTTTTTCAATTCCTTGCAGTATCTTCCGTTTCTGTCCTGTTTTCTCTTGAATTTGGCTCAGTTTAGCTACATTTACTTGCCATGATTTCATTCCTTGCTCATATGTTTTCTTATATCATGGTGATAGACATAATTCCACTAATAATCTTTACATCAACAGGATAATGTGATATGAGAAGAGCGTCCTTAGCACTCATAGTAATTTACACTAGTTCCATTAAAAGTTGAGACTCACATTATCACAGTACTCGCGAGGTGTATAGTTCCCCTAGTAAATTAAATAAAAGAGGTGGGAATCCTCAGTAATAAGGTGTTAATTTTAGTCTCTTTACTACCCAGACCCCCTTATTTATGGTAGTTCTCATTACAGCCAGATATTTATTTTGTGATCTGTAAGAGGGTCAGTAAATATTCTCTTCCCTCCGATTTTTTCCCCTCAGTTAAATACAATCGTACAGTGCTACCTAGGATAAAATAAAGGCATGTGTGCTGACAACTAGCTTACCCCCATAAGGATCATGACGTCTTTTCTTTTTCGTTTCTGCTTCCGTCAAATGGTTTTATGCAGCTTAGAGGAGAGCTGTGATAGAGAGGAGAAGAAAGGCAGGCAATTGAAGGATAGAGAAGAGAGAGAAGTATAGGAATAAGAAGAAAAACTTAGGGAAGTGAAACGAAAAGCAGAGGTTGAGAGGGAAGGCAGGGAAATGCAAAAGGTTTATGTGAGAAAATTAACTAATTGAAAGAGAGAGAGAGAGATAGTAAAAAGTAGACACGAGTGAGAGCAGAGCAGAAACCAGGCAGGCAAGAGGTAGACGCGCGTAGGAATGAGGCCGAAACGAGGAGAGAGAGCGCAAATGTAGCCCAATCACATCTTATTCCCCTGACACCGTACCTTTCCCGGCAAGGATATGTCTTCCCTATCAGCGCCATTGAGGGGGAATAATGCCGGATGATACGCCACCGCTAGATCCCCATGAGGCTGCCGCACCACCTTCCTTCCTTCCTTCCTAGACACCGGGAAGTGGACACCCCGGACATTTTGGATCTAGATATTCCTAGTTTTGGCGAGGTTTAAGGCTCTGATTTTTATCATTTCAAGCTTGGTGGTGTGAATTTAGATGTCAACATAAATTAACTAACCTATAAAAGCTTAAAAACGCATAAAATTTCAGCTCAGGAGTCAAAATCAGCGGGATCTAGACTCCAAAATGGCGCAGGTTGGCCAGGTATTTACAGGGCAGAGTTCCTCCCTGGGCCTCCTGGCGGGGACTTCTTTACTGTTATGGCTCTATCACTTCGCGTTTTTATTTCCCGTGTGGATGTACTTGAGCGATTAAGCTGGTGTTATGAGATGTTGATGTGACGGGAAGAGGAGGGGAGGGGACGGGACGAAGTGGGGGATGATGGTGGGGGATGAAGAGAAACAGGTGATGGTGGGGTTCTGAAGAGTGAGGATGAAGGTGGGGAACCGGGGGGATGAGGGCGAAGGAAAGAAAGGAGGCAGTGAAAGTGAGGAAAGGATACAGTGAAAATGAGGGAGGGGAAGGTGAAGGTGCTGGTGAGAGAGGGAAGGGAGGGGAGACAACGAGGGGAAGGGAAGAAAATGAGGCAGTGTTGTTGAGAGGGAAAGGGGGCAGTGGGGGGATATAAGGAGGGGAGTTAGTGTGGGTTAGTAGGGTAAGTGACGAAATAAAAAGTGAGAGATAATATCGAGAGAGTGTGAGAGAATAAGGGAGAGGATCTACCCTTGAGCAGCTTAATGAAGTTTTATGATAACACTGCCAGCTCTATAAATTTCCTTTGATAACTTTTCTTAATCATTTATTACACCTTACCTTCGAATGCCTTTCATCACGGCACAATTTAAGTTGAATCAGATGCCCTTTCGTAATCAATGGGCCATGCGGAGGTAGTGGATTGATTGATGGATAAAATTTGCATGGGGAAGGAGAAATGGAAAAGAGGTGACGTGTGATTAAGAATATACGAGTACACAGGATTTCATTGGTCAAGTTTTTGTCTGCTTCATTTTCATTCATTCATACACTTGTAGTATTTTGCTTCAGTTTTGGTATCTTCTTCCATTCTGACCGACTATAGTTTTTTTTTCCTTCATAAGTGTTGTTTCCCTTTGTTTATATCTTCCACCAATCTTATATTTATTCATCCTTTTTTTTATGTATTACGAAGTCTCCTTTTGTGCATCTGTGGGGTATGTCTTTCCATCTAATTTTATTGCAAGTAATCTCCTCTCTTTCATTTCAATATCTTACATCTTCCTTATCAATAAACAGTAATGCAAATGTGGAAATGAAAGAAAATGTTAAGTAGTTTAATACATAATAAAGCCCACGGCAGTTAAAAAAAAAAAAAAAAAAAAAAAACGGAAAAATAACTAATATATGGTAATAAAAAAATCAACAGTAAATGAAAATGAAAACGAAAAATCACAAAAGAAATAAAAAAAGAAGGAGTAAAAGAAGGCTGCCAAGAAGCCAAAGAAAAAGGAAGAGCGGGAGCGCAGATAAGAGAAAGAAAAGGGCAATAAAGACGGAAGGAACGTGTGGGAGACAAGAACGGATAAAGATGGGACGATCGAACGGAGAAGAAAGAGAGATGAGCGAGGAGGATATCAGCGGGGAGAGAGATTGTAAGAGGAGAAAAAAGATCGGGAGGTGGAATTGAGGGAGGAGCGACAGGAAGAGTCCTGAGGCGGAGGAAGAAAGGCGGAAGAGGAGAGAAAGAAAGATGTTTGTCATAAATGTAGGAAAGAAGGAAAACGATAGACGTAATGTAGGAAATGAGAGGAAATACTGATACAAAAATATGAAAGGAGGAAAAAGTTAGTTGTAACCTAGGGAGGGATAGGAAAGATAGATAATAATGAATATAGGAAAGGAAAGATATATAAGTGTATTGTAGGGAAGGAAAGATAGATATAGGAAGGAAAAACAAGATTATATAGCTTCGTAAGGTTTAATAGAGATGACAGTACGAAGTCTCATACCGTCATAATAATAGAAGATAAGTAAACTGGTCAGATTAAGAGACGAAGGTAGGAAAGAATAGAATACTGTATACTAAAAATAAAGATGAAAAATAAGGGTGTGTAAGTAGGAAAAAATGCGAGAGAAAATTTTGGAGAGACATAAGAATCAGAGGCAAGAAAGGAAGAGGAAGGTGCGGACGCAAATAAAAGAAATGAGGTTAGAATAGGAAGGAAAATTTAGAACATGGCAAATATAAAGAAACAAGAAAAATAAAGGAAATGTGAAATATAAAATTAAGAATGTGGAATCCGTAGAAAACAGAAGCTGAGAATAGGAAAAATATGACCCTCGTATATAATTATGATGATGAAAGAGAATATGAGATGCAGGTAAGGGAAAAGAAATATTTGTAAGACATGGAATTATTTTTAAAGACCAGGAATAGATATAAAAAATAAAAGAGCACAAAGAAATGAAAGATGAGAGAAGACACAATTGCTCGAGAAAAGAGAAACACACACACACACAGACACACACACACACACACACACACACACACACACACACACACACACACACACACACACACACACACACACACACACAAGGAAGCGAAATGCGAGAGGGAATAATATTAAAAAAAAAAAGACTGAATAAGAATTTAGCGAGAAAGAAAGGAGAGGGATAAAAAACAGAAGTCGTGTTCGAGAAGCCTGCATAATTCTTGTAAAAACTGCGATAATAAAAGAAGAGGGAAGGACGCGATGAAAATAAAGGAAAAAGACAACGAGTGAGAGAGATATTGGTGGTGTAGGAGAAGGAGGGAGGGAAAAGATTATTAAAAAGAGTGGATAAACTAGGAGGATGAAGGAAGAGGAAGGAAAAATTAATTAACCAGTAAGAAAGAGAGGAAGGGGAACAGAAAGGAGACATCGGATAATCTTAAGATGAAGTCAAGCTAAACACCAAAAGGAAGAAAGTGAAGAAGACAAACCATGAGCAGAAGGAAGGGAAGTGTGGATAAAACTAGAGGAAGAGGAAGAGAAGACTGAAGAGGAAGAGTACAGGGAAGTTTAGACTTAGGAGAGAAAATTGAATAGCCACGAGAAAGAACAAGAGAGAAAGACGAAGAAAAGACAGAGTAATGACGATGAGGGATATAAAGTGGAATATCAATATCCAGGAAGAGACGACTGCATAGACCAAATGAGAGAGAGAGAGAGAGAGAGAAATGTAGCCTCGCAAAAGAAAAAGAAGAAGAAAAAAGATTAAATAAACCCAGGGAGATGGAAAAGAAACACTCAAAATAAACACCAAGAGAAGAAAGAAAAATGCACAGTAAAAATAAAAGAATCTTAAGTATTAGACCAGGAAGTAAGATTGGAATATTCATGGCCAACTTGAGGAAGATACCACTCCATGAATCTTGCATATCTTAATCCGGAAGACATATATGCAGGACTGTAGATTTTTTTTCAGTGAGCTTTAATATTCCTCCTGCCTTGAGAAATATATTTTTGTCGGGTAATATCAACGTTTGGGTTTGCCTCAGCCTTCTCTCTTGCCGTGGACTGGGCGGAGGGAGAAGAGGAGGGAGGAAGGAGGGTGAGGTGGAGAAATTGGAGACGTGAGGGAAGGAGGAATAATGATGGAGGAAAGAGGAAGGAAGGAGGGAGGAGGAGAGGAAAGAGAGTGGGATGGAAGGAGTAAGGGAGAAGGGAGAGTAGGGAAAATAGAAGGAGGAGGAATAGGGAAGATGAGAGGGAGTATACGACGGAGGGAAGGATGAAGAAGTAGTGGATGGCTGCGATGAATGAAGAGAGAGAGAGAAACGGAGTGAGTGAGAGAAGATGGAAAGGAGGGTAGATGGAAAAGAGGAAAGAAATGCGGAAAGTGGATGGAAACGGGGAAGGAAGGCAGGGCGGAGAGGAAAGAGGGTAAGTGTAAGTAAATGAGAGAGAGAGAGAGAGAGTGTGTGTGTGTGTGTGTGTGTGTGTGTGTGTGTGTGTGTGTGTGTGTGTGTGTGTGTGTAATTAAGGAACGGAATGAGGGAAGGAAGAGAGGAAGATATTTGAAAGAAAAAGGAGGGAGGAAGAATGGGAAGGAGGGAGAGTGTGGGGAAAGGAGTGAGTGTGTAAGGAAGGAAAAGAAGGAGAAAGTGAGGAGCGGAAGAAAGAAATGAAAAACAAGACTGAGGAAAATTGGGAGAGAGTACAAGAAGTGAGAGCGAAGGGAAGGAGGAAAGAAGACGATGCGAGTACAGCATCATTGTACAAAGGAGAAATAGAGAGAGAGAGGAGAGTGGTGGGTTAGGTAAAATTTTACTTCAAGAATAGCAACAAGAAAGCAAGCACGCGCCACTCTCATACCTGTCGTTTGATGATGTCAAGGAAGATTAAACCTTTTAGTCCGGTGAGGTATTTTTTTTTTCTAGTTTATTCTTGCTATATAGACGACTTTATTCAGCTCAGTAGAAACTTTCAGAACCTGGGGAAGTTAGATGCTATTTCATTAATCCCTTTAATACAAGAGAATAAAAATTGAATGAAAGTGCCAAAAAGTATCAAGAATGAATTGACAAAACACATCATAGGACGGAAGAGGTTAATCAAGGCTCAAGGAGGAGGACATACAGACAGATGAAAAGCGAGATTATCCAAACTGCAGTCACCCCTTCCTCTCTCTCTCTCTCTCTCCCTCCCCCCCATAACATTCCAATTAAAACTCAATTAAATTCCACCGATTCCAGTATTTACATTCATGGGTATTAAATTTTGCACCCCCAGTTGGTTCCCAGGGTCATATTTTTGCCTTTACGCCGATGACTTTGCCTTCCCTTCTTTTTTTTTTTTTTTTTTTTTTTTTTTTTGCGGGAAGGTGAGGCTTGAAAGATTCGGTGTTGGCTATTTGGTGAAATCTTGGCAACGAGAAGGAAAGCACCTCATTATACATACTTTTCCCATTTTAGATGTTGATAATTTTGGTTCGATTTTTAAAAACTGGGTAAAAATTTTGGCTTTCCGTTTCTAGATGTTTATTTTTTTAGATGTAAGTGTATGCTCTCCACTTATGATACTGATTTTGTTTATGCGATTTTTTAGAGAATATAAATTTATGCTTTCCAGTTTGAAACATATTTTTGGTTCGATTTTTTAAAGTGATTGTCAGTTGGACTGAATATTATTTCTGGCTTTCGTAAATGCGTGAATGTGACCAAGATATTAATTTCTTTACTCAGGTGACGTGTCCTCTTAGTTGATTCTGCCTACCTCTAAGCGATTTTATTTGTCCAAGGGTAAACATATGGTAGCAGTGGAAACAGTGAATGCTGCATCTAACACCCGTAGTTTCGAAAAGCGTCCACGAACCCAGAAAAAAATCGTCAGGAGATGATAAGAGTGAAATTAGAACACGTTTTGGGATGGAATTGAGGAGGCAAAGGAATCAGTCCAGTTTAAATTAAATGGCATAATTTAGCATGTAATGTCGCTCCGTTGACGTGGTGATCGTGACTTCCAATTTCCGTCACAAAGGGGGAGGGGGGTGTCTTCCCTAAATTAAATAGTCATAACTGCCATTGAAACTGAGTAAACCTGTTCGTTGACCTTCATACCTGCGTCGTGTCGGCAAAACGATCGATCCCATATCAGTCAGAAATTTTGCGTCACGGATATTCGTCACCTTCGTTTAAAATGAACGCAATTTGACCATAATATTTGTCTGAATGCTTGTTGTGGGAATGACTGACTTACTGCAATGTGAAATAACAAATATCCCGTAGAGATTAGATATTACAAGACGAAGAACAAGTAAATTTTAAAACTAAAATGTATGTAATTTGGCCGTAATATACTTTGGGCGTACAGTTCCATTGTGTAATTGTGTAGGTTATATTGAGTTTGGAACTAATGAAACAAGACTCCAGCCGGCCTGATTGTTGTTGCCTAGTTCAGCAAGACATCATTAGGCTTTGGCACGGTTTGCAGACGGTATAAAGGAAATACTCATCGCAACTGTACCTTTTTTTTTTTATTTTTTTTTTTAACTCCCGCTTCAGTATCTAGATGACGTGGCTGGTACTGAGATACTGTCTGTTCATAGTATTTGAATCCTTTGCCGATAGAGGGGTGATGGAGAGGGACGCCTTCTCGTGGTGACACTGATATAACTGATTGGCTGTGCTGCCCGGTTATGCTATACATCTCTCAACTTTCACCCTATCCCCCGTAAGATGGGTGGGAAACTGAAGGAAAAGGGCGGTTTCAGGTTGCAGTCCACTGGGATCACGTCCAGATGACTTGGGGTTCGACTTCTGCCGTTTACATCTTCATTGGTACTAGACCCCCTTTATCTGAATTCAAAAAAAGAAAATAAATCGTCTGGCGGTAGCAGTAACACAAAGCGTCATTGGGATTTTTTAACGATTATTTTTTGTTAACTCCTTGACGACGGGAGATCATCTTTGAAGCATCACCCTTACCTTGATTACCTGTAATGCATAGGATGGGAGGCATCCGAAGTAGGAGAAGAGTGCTAGTAGAAATGGCCCACATATCCATACGCTCGTCATTCAAGCCTAAACCGTACATCTAAAAATCCACGTTCTCTCTCTCTCTCTCTCTCTCTCTCTCTCTCTCTCTCTCTCACACACACACACACACACACACACACACACACACACACACACACACACACACACACACACACACACCACTACCACATTACTCATCCCTCTCCACATGCCACTCGTCACCACAGAAATACTCCTACGCTTCGTCAGGTAAAAATCAACCCTGGATCTAATAAACCGGGACGCCTGCTGGTTACCGGGAGAATCTAGGACGGTAATCTGGGGGTCAAACATGGATATACCTGGGTCTTCTGATTGCTGGCCTCCCTCCCCCTCTTCCACGCCCCATCCCCCTTTTTTTGCCAGTGTTTTCTTTTCTGGGTATGCTTTGTTGAATTCATGTGTTTTTTGTGTTTTGGTATTGTGACTTTCTACTGTGGATACAAAAAGTAGGTGAATATTCTCTCTCTCTCTCTCTCTCTCTCTCATTCTTTTGCTCTGTTTTCGTCTCACGCTTTTTCTATCGCTCATCTCACTAATCTCTCTCACTTTTCTTTCTCACCTCCGCACTCGTTCATTTCCTCCCTGTCAGCTTCCTTTTCTCTCCACCTTCTTATATTCTCTGACTCACTTTCTCACTCTCTTTCTCACTTCCTTTCCCACGTTCTCTCTCTCCCTCTCCGTGCCTGCTCCCCCACACGTCCAAAACACTTGTTAGTTCACAACATGACAGAAAGGAGTTGTTTCCACCTGAGAAGCCGAAATAGTCCCACAATACCAAAAACATAAGGTCGAAAATCCCACCGAGAAAGAGTGCAATTATGACCCTTGGAGGCGCCCCTAACAATAATGCCTTTAAAGCTGGACAGGGCCTTGTAGCACCGACCTAGTTCTTTCTTATTTTTTTTTCCTCTCTCTCTTTCTCTTTATATTTTTTCTTTTCTCTCCCGCACGCAATGGATTTTTGTCGAAACGGCGAAATTAAGTTCTGCGAAAGGAGTGTTTTGGGAGTGTAGTGCGAGGTGTGTGTGTGTGTGTGTGTGTGTGTGTGTGTGTGTGTGTGTGTGTGTGAATATGTGAATGAAAATTAATAAAAACGTGCGAGTGTATAAAAACTGTGTGTGCGTGCATTGCGTGTACGTGTTTTCCCTTCCATCAGTGTGCATGAAATCAGACTTGAATTAACAGTGCTTCAGTGGGACAGGCAGGGAGGAAAGGGGGGAGAGGGGAGGGGAAGGGGGAGACTGGAACTTTTCATACCTTTCCTGTCTTATTACCGCGTTATAATCTCTCCCACATCCCAAGGTATTTCTTCCTTTCCGCTTCTTTCCGTCCCACGCTACGGTTTTCTCGTTACTTCTCACTTCATTTTTCATATTTTGACTGTTTCACTTTCTGCTTGGTCTCTCCTAGCCTCGCACACAGTCCAGGGATGTTATTTCTTCCTGTTCTTTCTATTTCAGCGAGTTTCTCATCTCCCCAAACGTTAACTTTTTAATTCCTTACCTGCTGCCTACCACCGAATATCTCCTAGCCTCCTCCACACTTTTTTTATTTTATTTTTTTCTTTTGTTTTCTCCTTCATAATTCATCGGTTTCCTCCTCCTCCTCCTCCTCCTGCATTTCACTTTTCATACCTTCATCCTCCTGATTCCTACCATGTCTCATAATTCTTTCCACACTACCAGGCTTTGATTTTCTTTTCGTTTCTCTCTGTTCTGCATTTTAGAGTTTCCTCCACGCTTTCTTTATGTGGCTCAGCCTCCCTAATCACTTTGCCAAAAAATAATAAAAGATAATAAATAAAAGGCTTGTATGTCCAGCATTTCCCTTGTCATCGTCATCGTCATTCACAACCACAGGCCTCGATTGATTGTCTTGTGGATTGAGGTATCAGTCGGAGAAACGCTCATTTACACTTGGCAACATAGGAACCTGAGACAGCATCAGTGTGTAGCTCAGGTCTACACTTGGTACACGTGACACCCTTGACATAATTACATGTTGTTGGTGGCACTGGCGTGAAGGAGCGGAGGTGTTGGATATTTAGTGAAGTGACCAGGTATATAACTGTGATGCAGGAACGTTGGAATTGTAGCAAGACCTCCATTTCACACAGGCACTGTCCCAGGCTAATGTGTGGCCAACTGAACCTTGCGTCATCAGTTCAAGTTAGTAGGAAAGGGTTGAAGATTAGTCAGTCATTGAATGTCATCAAGGGCGACGACTGGCAGTCTGCCCTTAGGTGTTCTGCTCACCTCGCAGGGGTTAATATGAGCATTATTACCGCTAGTTTTTTTTTTTTTTTTTCTTTGTCACAATTAGCTTGGAGCATGTTGGAGACCGATTCCTACACTGTAGACTGGTGAAATTGGAGGATAATAGGAGTAAGATTTAGCGTTTAAATCATCAGTATCACCACCACCATAATCATCAACATCGTCGTCGTCGTCGTCGTCGTTTTTCATCGTGGTATTGGATGGCGATATCTAGGTAGGTCGCTTTGATCTCCGTCAAGGCAGTATAGAAGAAAAAGAAATCCCAGTTGAGACACCTTCTCCTCCAGCGCCAGGTTAATAGTAAACTGACAAAAATATCATATACTGCAGGTAAATTGGTGTGTGCAGTTACTGAGAAATGACGTCGAAGAAAGAATATGTGTGGCGGTGGAATGGAAGGGGGGAAAAAGTCGGGATGTATTGTATATAGTTCGTTTGTTTTCATCTGACGGAACTGGGCTACTTTTATAACTTGAGTACCAAGATGTGGTTGCATTAAATTCGATGAGTCATGATTCAGAGGTAAGCATGAATCTCCTTGGTCGCTAGTCAAATCGTTCCTTCAGAGTGACTACACCTGGCCATCAGCTGAGGTGAAAGGGGTTGTGAATCTGTCATGTTAGAGTAAATGCTCTGTTGCTGAGGACATGACAATCGGTTCACTTAACTACGATATATAATGAGACAGTGAGTTATAACTTTCGAAACTCAGTGATGCAATGTTTCGGGGATCACTAGACTTTTCAGACTGTTGTGGAATAGTTTCATAATTGTTGGACCGTTTTATGTACTTAGTGTCCCCCGATTCTCTCTCTCTCTCTCTCTCTCTCTCTCTCTCTCTCTCTCTCTCTCATTCTTCTTCGCTGCATACCCTCCTTTCCCCTGCAGTATATCATCGCAGTCCCATCTTTCACTCCATCTAATCTTTTTATTTATGCCTCCAGATCCTTCGCCCAACTCCTTCCTTCTTTCCTTCCATTCTCCTTCCGTCTGCCACCTTTTTATCTCTTCACTTCTTTTCTGTACATTTTTCTTCTGTCCTTCCCATTTTATATTTTTAATTTATCCATCAACATTTTTTTCCACTTCTTTCTGTCAGTATCACATTTTTTTTTTTTTTTCACTTATTCGTGGCCTATTCTTTTCAGTAATTTTTTCCTTCCCGCTTCCCTTTCTCGACCTCATTCCCTCATTATACCCTACCTACTTTAAATTGTCTTGTTTATCAGTTCTGGGTCTTCAGTGCTGAGCTATATATACCTGTATTAAAAAATATATATATGGCACTAATCACGAAGACGTGCTGTGGGAAGGATGTAAAAGTGTAGTATTGTCTTATTCAGCCAGTGAACGGTGGGAAATAGGCTGTGGAAGGACATATATCTCTGGCAAGTTAATGTGTACGAACTATAGTAATTTTCTTGCAGGTATTTCTCCTTTACCCTCTCCTGATTTTTCCTCTTTGTTGTCTAGCCTTGTTCTTTTCTCAGTTTTCCTTCTGCACACTCGATCTTGCTTCCCTCCCGCTTTATCATTTTCCGTCATATTTTCTTATTTATCCAACAGTACCACTTCCTTTTATTCTCTTCTTCTGGCTCGCCGCTTCTATCGTCTTCCTCTTCTCACCTTTGCTTTACTGTAATTTACGCTGTTCTCTTTGGTATCCATTTTCCTACATTTCCTTCTTTACCATTATTTCTCTTGCATTGTGCTTCCATTTTTTTCCTCGTCATTTTTTTTTTCTTTAGTCTACTGTACTGTATTTCCCTTGTCCTTTTTTTTTTTTTTTTTTTTTTTTTTTTTTTTTGCCTACAGTTCTTCTTCCTTCTCATTTTTTTCCCTCCTTCTTCTTCCCCCATCCTTGCCTTTTTCCTCCCTCACTTTCTCTTTCAACTCCTTTATTCTCTATCACTCATGTTTATATCCACTTCTCCTCCTTATCCTCCGTCATTCACTTCCCCATTTTTCTTTCCCAGTTTCTTTTCCCTTACTTTCTCCTCCTCCTCCTCCTCTCATTCCTCTCTCTCTATCACCCCAGTATATCTCTCCTCCCCTCCCAAAAGCCTCCAGAGATGCCCCCATTTTTCCTCTCTCCTAAATTACCTCTTGTGGGTGTCTGGGATCCTGCCTGATTGCCTTAATTTCTCGCTTCATGGCTTACTTTCGCGTCTGCACTCTTCAATCCCTGGACGCATTTTGCATTTATTTTCTTTTATTATTTTGTAGTTGCAACCCTAGGCTCATCTGAAGGTGTAGACTCACGGGACTGCAAGCCAAATATACCCATCTTCTTCAATCCACCATTCTCCTTTCGAGTGACACAGAGTGAACTGAGGAACGTTTATCGGTACCACAACATGAAGGCGTCACTCTTCATTTATTTTATTTTATTTTTTGCTATATTCAGATTAATTTATTCATCTTAGGAATGGCTGTCAGACAGTAAATGGTGGATGTAACCTTCATTATAGCCCATTTACTGTCATCTCTTAAACATCCTTAACTCCATGTAGCTCGGTTAATGGACAGGTTTAGTCAGATTGAAGGGAAAACTTGACTGCCAACCAAGGAGACGCATTCTTACCTTATAACGAAGGCCCATCGTATTTCATGCAACCACGACTTAGTAAATTTAACTTTTTTGAGTGTCCCAGTTCCCTCAGATGAAAATAAACCAACTGTTCCCCTTATTACTACGGCGCCCTCCAAAGCAGTAGCGGGAATAAACTATAGTCTTTCACCTTAACTTGGCTCAGATATTCGTCCCTTTTCAACTTATTTACGTAGCTCTGTGGAAGAGAAGACAGTGCTACAGCTCTACATCTGTTAAATAAAACTTTTTAATTTTGTGACTAGCGTTATGTGTAGCGCTAATCAATTGTTACGGATCTGCATCCTTTCTATAACATTTTTTAAACTTTTGTAACTAGTGTTATTGTGTAGTGCAGATCTGCTGTTCAGCATTCAAAATGGCGAGACGGCAATTATAGACCAGGTTAGTGTGAAGTTGAAAAGAAAAATCACCGTAATGAAAGAGTTAATTGCTCGCTCGATGGCCTCCTTTGACGCTAATCCTCTTTCATATTGTCATTTCGCACTATGTTCCAGCTATCACCAGACGATTTTATTCAGCTGAGAGAGAATATAGAGACCTGTGGGTGTGTGTTACTGGTACCATTAACCCTTTCGTGGTCGCGGCGACTTACGTATTCTCTTCTAGCCAACGCCGACGATTTTTATAAAGGAGATGGAACCGTACCACAGCCAGGAGGTTTCATCATCACAGAAAAAGGCACTAACGCGTAATACTCAAGAACGGCAAAATACAGCACTATCGCATTACACCAAATCAAAGCGGTAAAAATGCGACACGAACGTATTGTACTGTAAATCACGACGGAAAAAAAAAAAAGAGATACTAACGCACTGCACTGTAAAACAAGACGGGTGAAATAGACACTAACCCATTGCACTCTGAATCGAAGCGGAAAATACGGACGCTAACACATTGCATACGAACGCAGGATATTAACACTGACGCGCTGCACTCAAAACTAACACAGAATAATAACACTGACGCATTGGACTCAAAACTAACACAGAAAAAAAAAACACTGAGGCACTGCACTCAAAACTAGCGCAGAACACTGGCCCACTACGCGCAAAACTAACGGAGAATATTAACACCAACGCATTGCACTCAAAACTAGCGCAGAATACTAACAACTACGCACTGCACGCAAAACTAACGCAGAATAACAGACAGTAAAGCACTGCACTCTAATGCAACACAGAAAAATGAACACTAACGCATTGCACGCTCAACGAAGGCGAATGTTGCAAAGCCGCGATGAATTCCATACCTGATAATAGTGTATTCAGTGTTCAAAGGCGGAAGGGAGGCAGACGAAAGCGGGCAAGGGAATGACCGGATCTGTCTAGAGGAGGTATTAGGAGGAGGAATAAAAGAGGAGGAGGTATTAGGAGGAGGAATAGGAGGTGGAGGAAAAGGAAGAAGAGGGATGGGGGAAAAGGAAGTGAAAGAAGAAGAGGCGGTGCCAAAGGGAAGAGAGAAAGTGGGCGAGAAGGAAGAAAGTAAGATTGGCAGGAGAAAGAAGAAGAAGAGAATATGTAATAGCATAAAGAATGATGGGGAAATGAATTATGGAAGAGGAGAAAAGAGGTCAGGCAGAGCAAGGAGCAATAAAGCAGGAGAAAGTGGAGTGGTTGCAGGAAGGGAAACGAAAAAAAAAAATCTGAGAGAAGGAAAGGAATAAGAATGTGTAATAAGAGCAAGCGAAATAATGTAGTTGAGTGATTGCTTTAGCGATTAATGAAAGGTAAGGAAAAATGAAAAGGTGACAAGGGAAAACAGTTAAAGGAAAAGAAATAGTTTGCTGCGAGAAGAAACATTACCGGTATGAAAAATTTAGGAAAAAATACTGAAAAAAAAAAAACGTAAAAAAAATGAATGAGAGGCTATGGGAGAGAAGTGGAAGAAAAAAAAAGTGAGTAGCAGAAAAAAAGAGGGACAAAATGAAGAGAGAAAGAGAGAGAGAGAGAGAGAGAGAGAGAGAGAGAGAGGTGTGAGTTGATGAACAGAAATAAGGTCATGGCTTTACGCGTTTTGGCGATTTAGAATATAATGAATCTGGAAAAAAAGAGATTAAGCTAAAGAAGACGCTGTTTAAAAATTAGCAAAGGAGGGAGAAGGAAAAGAAGAAAATGCCAGAGTAGGGTGATAAAAAGAAGAAAGTTCATGGTTTCAGAAGCTGTACAGAACCGAAAGAACTAGAATTAACAGATGAAGAATGAAGGAAAGGAAAAATAAGAAGAGGAAAAAGGAAATTCTGTAATGGGGTCAAATGAGGTTAAGATCATGCATTCAGAAGCACGGGAGAATCGAGTATAAGGGAATCCTGGAGAAGATTAAACAACTTACAGGTGCAGAAAATAACGTGGGATGAAGAAAATAAGGAAGGAAAGAATAGAAAAGAAAAATGTTAGATTGGGGTGAGGCAAAGAAGTATAACATTGACTTCAGCAGTACAGCAGTGGAAACTCAAAATAGAAGAGTATCCAAGAAAAAAGGTAAAAATGTTAAGGAGGATAAGAAATTAGTAAAGCATGAAGGAAAAGTAGAAGGAAGAAATAGATAGATGCCGACATCCAAGCGATCTGGAAGAGAAAGGAAGATGACCAGAGTAATGGAGAAGGGAAGGGTGACATGAAACAGGAAGGAAGATGATCGCAGAGAGAGAGAGAGAGAACAACTAATTGAGGAACAGGTAGGATCAAGAAAAGAGAAGGACTGAATTTCAAGTAGGATGATGGAGAGAAAAAGGCTGCTCAAGGGGACAAAGAGGAAGGGGTCAGAGGGAAAAAAGAAAAAAAGAAAGCAGCGATATCTGGAAGTAGGTTCAAATATGGAGAGTGTGTGTGTGAGAGGGAGAAATAAGAGAAAAAAAAGTGATATCTAGGAAGAAAAAAAAAAGATGAGCGGTATTCAGGTGACATGAAAGGGAGAAAGGAGCTTGAAGAAGAGAGAAGGAGGAAGAGAAAGAGTAAGAGGAGAAAAGCACGAGGAGGAGGAGGAGAGGCGCAGGAAGAGTAAGAGCCGAGTGGAATGACCAATACAGAGGAGGTAGTGGAGCCGTAACCCTCCCATTATTCCCGAATGTATTGTGCTGGTCTGAGAGAGGCAAATCCGAAGCTGAATTTGAGTTTGATGTTTACGATCCAAGCCCAACAATAGCGGCTCGTAAAGGGAAGGGTATGTGACGCCTGGGAGTGGATGGTTGAGGAGGCTCTGTTGGTTGGGAAACCTCTAAGTCTTCAGTAGCGATGCTCTAGTTCTTCCTCTTTCCTTCGCTATCGGTGGGTCTGTTCGTTTCTGTTGTTGGGCTGTTATTTTTCTTCAGTAGTCGTGCTCTTAGTTCTTCCTCCTCCTTCGGTCTATTGTTACTCCATTCTTCTTCTGTACCGATACTCCTAGTTCTTCCTTCTTCCCTCTTTCTCACTGGATGTATAAGATTTCCATTGTTACTCCATTTATTTGGGATTCTATTAGTCTTGGTTACTTGTGGTGTTGGGTGGTCTTTTTCTCGTGTTTGTTTTTCCTTACTTCTTCCCTTCCCATCGCTTCTCATGCCATTCATTTTTGGTTTTTGGTATTTCACAGCCTACCAACGAAGGCTGGTGTTTTCACTCATGTGTCTCTGTATCGTAATTCTTGCTGGAAAAGGGAAGGGTATGTGACGCCTGGGAGTGGTTAGTTGACGAGGCTCTGTTGTCTGGGAAACCTCTATAATGGTGCTCGTAGTTCCTTCCTCCTTTGTAGGTGGATGTGTTCGTTTCCATTATTTTTCCTTTTTTATTTTTGGGTTCTAGCAGTCTTCGTTACTTGTGCTCTCTCTCTCTCTCTCTCTCTCTCTCTCTCTCTCTCTCTCTCTCTCTCTCTCTCTCTCTCTCTCTCTCTCACACACACACACACACACACACACACACACACACACACACACACACACACACACACACACACACACACACACACACACACACACACACACACACACACACACACACACACACACACACACACACACACACACACACACACACACACACACACACACACACACACACACACACACACACACACACACACACACACACACACACACACACACACACACACACACACACACACACACACACACACACACACACACACACACACACACACACACACACACACACACACACACACACACACACACACACACACACACACACACACACACACACACACACACACACACACACACACACACACACACACACACACACACACACACACACACACACACACACACACACACACTACAGGTTTATACTAGCAGTGCAATAGTTCATCGTACCCTGGACCACGAAACAGTTGAGCAGAGTGTTATTTTTCTCCACAGAGATAGGGACCTTAAAGTTAACAGTTTCGTCTCGTAGTCTGGGGGGAACGTTGGTTGGGTCCTTTACCTTGTCACTTGCGATCAGTTACGATGTAGTCTTTCCCATTCGGACCCCATTCCTCCTTGGATTGTCGTAGTTTTCCTTGCTGGTGATGGTTGGTGGGTGGTTACTCTTAGCATTGTGGAATTGCCTTTTTTCTTGTGGTTTCTGCTTTCTTTGTAGACGCATGTTCGCGCGTTCTTGCTGCATTTAGTCTTGGTTCTCAGTAGGTAGTTTGCTTTGATCTCTCTCTCTCTCTCTCTCTCTCTCTCTCTCTCTCTCTCTCTCACACACACACACACACACACACACACACACACACACACAGCGAGAGCATCCCCACCCCCCCTCCCCCACCACAAACATTCATGTATTCCACCCGAGATATACCTGAGGCAGTGGAGTGGTGGATGATGAAGTGTGCTCTCTTGACAGGTGCTGTGAATGCATGGACAGGCTGCATTAGGCTCGTAGCTCAATATTCCCCCACTTATTTGCTGGGGGAAGCGCATAAAAACACGTCTTTAGGGGATTGGTGTGAGGTTGATTGCCGACTGGGAATAAATAAATTTTGCATATTCTTTATATATTTATTTTAGCGGTAAGATCAATATAAAACCATTTTCTTCTTTTTTTGCTTTTTTCTTTGAGGGCTGGGGAGAGGAAAGTCATGCTGAAATTATGTATTTTAAGTAAGTAGATTTTGGGGTGGTTTATATTTGTAGCTTATGTTACAGTCTTATTGCTCTATTTCTTTTTCGCTAAGCTGTCTAACCTACAGTGGCCCGTATTTTGTGAGAGTTCATGAATTATACACATAACTTCGGTGTGTTTTATTAGAATTTTGTTTGATGTTTTTACTTTTATTTGGTATCTTTATTTGGTAACTTTTTTTTTTCATGTTACAATAATCCCTAAGCTAAATACTGAGTTACTTTTTGTGTCTGCGTAAATTCTGAAGTTTATTTGTGTGTGTGTGTGTGTGTGTGTGTGTTTTGTGTTAACCTTTATTATAGGCTAATACGGAGTGAAGTCTTGGATTCAGGTCTATCTATCTATATACCTAGGCTGCTTCCCCCAAGGAAAGGGAGGATTCAGGTACTTTTATGTTTTTTGCAATGGCGCCAAAAAAAATTGCAGTAGGCGAATCAACCATCCTTTATTTTTTTTATTTTTTTTTTTTTTTAACCTTGCCAGCGAAATTTTTAACCTCTTCGGTACGAGGACGCCGTATTTTCTCATTTTCTTTAGACCTTATTGATTTTTGGGGGGTCATCGAACTGAAATATTATATAGTCTTTTTCCTCATTTTTAATCCTCCACTGCTATGGGGAAATCCGGAACTGAATAGAATGGTATGATAAAATAAGAGTAAAATAAAACTGACATCCAAAAAAGTAGGAGTAAAATAAAACAAACTATAAAAGAGTAAAGTGAAACTAACATCCAAAAAAGATAGAATAAAGTAAAACTGACATCCAAAAAAGAGTTAAATAAAACTGACATTCCAAAAAGTAAGAGTAAAATAAAACTGACATCCAAGAAGAGTAAATAAAACTGACATCCAAAAAAGTAAGAGTAAAACAAAACTGACATCCAAGAAAAGAGTAAAATAAAACTGACATCCATAAAAAGGAGGGGTAAGAAAAACTGACATCCAAGAAAGGAAGAGTAAATAAAACACATCCAAAAAAGGAAGGGTAAAATAAAACTGACATCGAGAAAAGTAAGAGTTAAATAAAACTGACATCGTTGGCCACAAAGACCCTTCTGTTTAATAACATTTTAATATTTCATCCCAGCTATCCCCAGTTGATGATATTTTTAGTTTCAGGGGACCAGTAAGAGCTAAGGGGATTATGAAGGCTATATCAAACGCCTCCAGTTGGAAAAAGTCTCCTAAGTTCAATAAAATCTTCTGGAGAAAGGATAAATAAGAATGTCATCGAATTGAAGGGGTTAACTAGACTAAAGCTTGTCTTCTGTGTCGACTTTACTTAGTGTCTTCAGTAAATCGTAGGAGGATATCCAACTGCCTGACCGTTCATAATTAGCATAAGAAAATTGTCTCAGGAGGTGTGATTAATGGTGATTTTTGTCTGTATTTCAGCCAAGGTATGTTACACCTGAATCCCACATCGCTTATGAGGGTAGGACTGGAGAATTAGGTGTGTGTGTGTGTGTGTGTGTGTGTGTGTGTGTGTGTGTGTGTGTGTGTGTGTGTGTGTGTGCGCGTGTGTGTTTTCTCCGTTTTTTTTAATTACTGATATTGTTAGCTATTAATTGCCTTGGATAACTTTTTCACATCAGATTCAGTTCATTTCACAGTCGCAAAAAAAAAAAAAAAAAAAATCATCTATATTATTTTTCCGGTGTTGTCAGCAAGGAGTATCGTTCCCCTCTCTGCTTTTCCATTCTGAAACACGTACAAGAAACTTTTTGCTTATCTAGTGTATGTCCTGGTTCATTACGATACGCTAAAGTGACATTGAGGAAGATTTGTAAGTTTAGTAGTAAGTGACCTACCGAAATATTTGCAGACGTCACTCAAATCGTTTCATTGATCATGTGCATAACAGTAATATTGAGGAGTAAGAAGTATCCATTCTGATATCCACTTAATAATAATAATGATGATGATGATGATGATGATGATGAATTGATGATGATCTGTTTCTCCAAAGCACCAATTTTGCAACGGGAATTCACAATTGATCGAAACCTCTTGCCATCTTTACAAGAACTGTGACATTATACAACACAAGCGTACTGGTCGCTTCGGAGGGTGGGAGGGGGGGGAGACTTAGCCGCGATTGTACAGTTTGAGAAACAAATATCTTCGCGGTTTCGTCTGAAGACAATTTACAACTGACGAAAAACAATGAAAACCCCTTCACTACTAGTGCGTGTTTCAGATGGTTCGATTTTTCCGCTATGTATTCGTCAGACTTTGGGAAGATACTGCTCTCTCTCTCTTTCTATGCTTCTCCGTGCCTGTCATCTGTGGCTCACCGTCAACAACAATTCATTATCCTTATGTTGGCACTTTACTCCTTCTTTGAATCGCCCCGACTTGTTCTTGGCAGGAATTGACACATTATGCAGTAATATGGAAGGGGAAAGGGTGGAATATGAAGCGAGATGAAGCGAGCACATTTTTCTTGTCAACACTAAACTCTCTTCTAGAAACGCTTTACCTTGATGTTCTTCGGAGATACTGACAGCCTTTGTTAAAGGGAGGTTGCGGGGAAGTGCGTGAAATACATAACAAGATACTGCATATACTTCTCCACGTGGAGGGACATACGTGAAATACAAAGCAAGATAATGCGTATAATTCTCCAGTCAAGGGGAAGTGCATGAAATACAAAGCAAATGGTGCGTATACTTCTTCTGTCAGGGGAAAATACATAAAATGCAAAGCAAAATAGTGCGTATACTTCTCCAGTCAGGGGGAAACACAGTACATGAAATACAAAGCGCAATAGTGAGTATACTTCTCCAGTCAGTGGAAAATACATGAAATACATAGTGAGGTAATAAGTAGCCTATACGTCTCCATTCCGGGGAAAGTACATGAAATACACAGCGAGATATAGTGAAGGTACTTCTGCGCCAGTACCAGTTTGTTCTCTTTAACTCAGCGCTTGACTCTTTCTTGGAACGGTTCTGCCTTGAAAATTTTAGGAGAGGCAGGTAAATTATGCATAAGGGGGATGGATGAGAGGGATTTATTTATTTATTTATTAACATTTTATGCGTCCCTTCAGCTTCTGGCACTTTATTTTTTTTTTACTGGGTGAGCAGAGGTATATCCAGAATCATAATTGCTAACGGTCTTTTGAGAATAACGTGTATATAATTGTTAGAGGAGATATGCCTGCATCCAACATTTGCACAATTATATATATATATATATATATATATATATATATATATATATATATATATATATATATAAATATATATATATATATATATATATATATAAATATATATATATATATATATATATATATATATAAATATATATATATATATATATATATATATATATATATATATATATATATATATTTTCTGTCATTATCACATGCCTCAGAAATTATCATGAAAACTTGGGAGATGGTCACAGCATCGCGCTGTTTCAACCCCTTCATTTCGTTGACGTATTTTTTTCATTTTTCTTGCTGTTCTCAGACGATTATATTTTTTTAAGTTTAAGGTAGACATGTTTAACTAGAGGAGGGTTAGATACAGCGTTGATTAAGCCTTTCACTCCGGGGGTCATTCTAAACTCTCTAACGGTGACGTAAATCTTAAATATCTATTTTCCTGCCTCCGGACGATTTTATGCAGCTCAGAAGTGACGGTTCGTCATCTGGGAAAAAAAAAAAAAAAGAAAAAAAGATCTCACACCCTTTCAACGAGGTCGAAAATTTTAGCTGTTATATTCCTGCTACTTCAGACGATATTATTTAGCATAGGTGTGGCTTTTGCTCTCCTGTGGGTTAAGTTGAATATAATCATCGGGGGTAAAAAAAATAAAAACGACAATACGAATAAGATTAAAAAAACATTACCGGATTCAAAGGGTAAATAATACGGTCCTTTACCTGGAATATGGTGTTGGAGAGGGACGCCTTCACGTGGTGGCACCGATACAAGTAGGTTGCTTCAGCGCCTGGCTATACAAACATCCCTCATCCATTACCTGGGTTCCCGAATGGAGGATGGTTGCCTGCAGGAAAAGAACAGCTTCACCCTGCAGTCCATCGGGTTCACACTTACATGAACTTGGGACCACCACAACAACACGCACCGCCTCGACTGTAAACAAAGGCGACCTCATCTCCTTCAGCTATGGTTGATTCTTTGATTTTATAGGATTTTCCCCGTGTTTTTTCCCAGCCTTTGTGTCGGTAAATATAATTCTCGGAAAACCCATCACCCAGCTTGTTTGTCGAGTCTGTGATCCGGATATGTTTTGAATTTCAAAGATGGCAAGAAACCACATTAGCATTTATGTGTAGCCCATATTCATAGGTATCAGGAACCGCAAATTGAGAATATACTATGTCATGAATACAGTATTTAACTTGATATATAGTGACTCGTGTCTCTGGTGCCAGCATAGTTCTGTGTGGAGAGAGAGAGAGAGAGAGAAAGAGAGAGAGAGAGAGAGAGAAATTGAAGAAGAATAGAAACTGCACAGTTAATCGACAATTCTCAAAGTCATGACGTAAGCAGAAATGTGAGCAGAATCTTACCAACGTAACTTTGAGAAAAAAAAAAATGGAGCACATGGAAATAGAGCAGAATACGGAAACAGGGTCCTGTATTTTCAAAGGCTATTCTAGTTGTGTGTGTGTGTGTGTGTGTGTGTGTGTGTGTGTGTGTGTGTATTATTTATATGGTTTATTATTTATTTATTCTAAAGATATGAGGTATTTCTCATTAGGAGGTAACCAGTTGGAAAAATATTTCCTTTTAAGTTTTCAGGAATATTTACTTTCGGATTTTTGTGTGTGTGTGTGTCGCAGTTAGAAAAATATATATGTATATGTATACACAGAGTGAATCCAGGACAATAACAATTTCCCTGGGCCATTCCACTCGCAGGCCGGGGTGCCCTGAGAGTCACTGCTTAGCTAGGAATCCGACTCTCTTTTACGCTGGCTAGGAGACCAGCCGAATTGGTGCTTGCGTCCCGTGTGCCTTGGGTCCACTATCGCTTGGCAGCACACAAGGAGACTCGACCATGCGTGCCCGGTTCGGAATTAGACGCATATTGCACAAAGCGGCGTAGCAAATTGTTGGCTCTTTCATCTTTAATTGCTTCAGGGGGCCTACGAATACAAGTCCCGAATTTATTAACTTCAGTAAGGCAAGCTGGCACAAGGGACCCCCCCCTCCCCCTCCTCCCCCTCCTCCTTCCTCTCTTCTCTTCACCCCCCCCCCACCTTCCAGTCCGACCAATCAGAACGCGGGAAAGGAGTTGTATGATTGTTTGTATTTCTGTCTCTCTGTTTGGCCTTGCTCGTTGTTTGCCTGCCTGTGCTTCGTATTTGCCTTGTGGTAGATAATGACCTGCTTTGTTTTTGCACGTGGTATTTTGCTTGCCATTGAATTGTGTTGGTAGTGGGCTGTTTTGTTGTTGTTATGAATGTTTGCGCATGTTCTTGATAGCAGCTTGGTTTGTTCTTTGTATTGGGTAATTTGGCTTTTATTTTTGTACTGTAGTGACCAGTGTTGGACATCGGGACATTCACCCTATGGCACCGCAATACCCGGACTGTCCCGCTGCCCAGTTATACAAACGTTCCACAACTCCCTCCCAGTCCCTTGAAAGACGGATGGTGGGCAGCAGGAGATGAACGTCTTGCAGTCCACGAAGTTCACATCCAGACGAGCTTGGGCCCACAGCTGCTAACACCAACGTATTTTCTTGACCGTTGTGTTATTTTCCCATATCATAATCTGTGTTGATGGTGACCGGTTATGTTCTTTGGTTGCATTTCTCGTGCCATATATATATAATTTCATTGTTCCTGACAGAACTGAGTATTCTTCCTTCCCTTAACCACTGAAGCACTAGTAAGTAATGGTGTTCGCTGTTTTCGGACAATGTTGGTGGTATTCCTAATGTTTCTCCAATTACTGCATTTTAAAGAGGTGATATTTTTTACGTGGTTTGCATTCTTTTTCTTTTTCTTGTATTCACCTATATATTATCGCTTTCTTTGACCATGATGCTGGTGGAGTGTGACTGTGTACGTAGTGTCATGATGCTGATGGTGTTTCCGGTGTTATTGGTGTTCCCTGTTGCTGCTGTGTTGCTAATGGTCCTGCTGGTATTATTGGTGCTGCTGGCTTTTAGAGATCTCGCCCTGGTGTGTGAGTGCCATAAGTTAGACTGCTATTGGTCTGACTGTTGTATCGTTCTCTGTTACTCCTCTTAAGTGCTGTTTCCTCCGCTGTACTAGATCCGAATTCAGAAACTTGCGCTGTAGTCCCATTCGCAGTTAAGACCTAATTATTTACATTATTTATTTTATATTTATTTCGAAGGAAGGGCGAGGAAAGTTGAGTGTATATTCCTCCTGTGTGTGTGTGTGTGTGTGTGTGTGTGTGTGTGTGTGTGTGTGTGTGTGTGTGTGTGTGTGTGTCTGTTTGCTGTTCTAGGCTTACATTCGTAAACCAAGGATCAGTGCTTCTTCTTGGTTGTGATTTAGTTTTTCTTTGTTCTCAGTTTTTCCCCTTTCGCATGGATACAAAGCTAAATATTCTATCACATGGCATATCCTAGAAGTAGAGAGAGAGAGAGAGAGAGAGAGTTCTGTGCTTCTCATTAATCCTCGTTTTCCTGTAAAAATTAATTCCTTTCATCGGATGCGGTATTTTATTTTGCTTTCATGCAATCTCAGACAATTTCATTTAGCAAGAGACATTTTTCGAACTGTTTTAGTTTGATTCAGCCTTCATTTCACTCTGAACTATACCCTGTTCACTCAAACTTGACCTAAAATTGCCATCTCTTCACCTTGAGTGCTGAGGTGTAACAGTAGAGTAACGGTAGGATTTGCTAAAAAGAGCTTTAGGAAGGATGTAGAGCCGTAGCATTGTCTTTTTCTGTCGTAGAGCTGCGTGAAATAAGCTACAAAAGGACGAAATTCTGGGTCAGGTTGAAGTAAATGACCTGTAGTTGGAGTGACCGGGAGCTCCGTAAAATCGTCTCGTATCAGTCGGAATAAACTGAAAAAAACACGACATCGTAGCGGAAGATTTCATTCCCCAAGGACTTGATGCCACCAGACGATTTTATTCAACATCGGGAAGGAGCGTAAAAGGATGTTATTTTATGTATGTATGTATTTATTTATTTGATTTTTGTACTCAGATTCCTATAACACTTTTGGCTGAATAACTCTGCCTCTGGTCAGCAGGTGGTAAAATAAGAGATATAAGACGTACAAACCTATTCTTCCTACCTGTAAATTCCGTGTAAATATGAAAAGACAGGCGATCTGCATTCAGACTTGTCCCAGAGAGGCAGACTTCTAAGAGATTGACTAAGCCCCCGCCGAAATGTTGCTTCGTTGGTAGAGTAGGGAATTAGAGAAAACGGGAAGCGTGGGAAAATTGGTTCAGGGCGGTAGTAAGTGAAACGTGGAGAGGGATTCCCGGAGACTGATTTCCTTGCCTGCGATGTGTTCCATGTTGCGTACAGAACTTACTACTATCGGGCGATTTTATTCAGTTTAAGGGAAATGATTGGTAGGCTGAGAGACAAGCTTCAATTCGTTACAAGAATCCCCGTTAAGCTAAGTAAATCGTCTGGAGATGGCAAGAATTATACCCTGAAGAGTGTCATTGCAGTAAATGGTATTGATATCTCCGCCTCGTATCAGCGGCCACTCGAAAGATTCCTAAATTATCGCATTAAATTTGGTGACATTTTTAACTTATTTTTTTAACACTTCCATAAAGTTTTGTACAAGTTGGGGTTATTGTGTTTTATTGGTGAGATAACGAGGCAGCCTGTAACCCCTGCAGTGCAAGAATAATTGACTTAGTTTCAGGGTCATATGTGTATTTTATCGCGGGACACTTTTGTTTGTTTCCTTGGGTATGTTTATCGTTGTACAGGGGCAGACTGATACGTTTCAAGGAGCTTTTGTGTGTGTGTGTGTGTGTAAATGAATAAATAAATTAATTAATCCAGAGGCAGAGGTACCTATTCTCAGGGTCACTTATTTCAAAGGGCATACTTACTGTAACCCGTTTCCATAAGCATACTTCTTTCCAGGGGCATATTTATCATTTTCAAGGGCACATTTATCAGATTTCAAGGGCATAATTATCATTTTTCAAGGCTTATTTATATATAAATTTTTCAAGGGCATATTTATCTATTTTCAGTGGCATGTTCAACTTCAGGGGCATATTTATCATTTCAAGGGCATATTTATCTGATTTCAAGGGCATATTTATCAATTTTTCAAGGACATATTTATCTTTTCAAGGGCATGTTTAATTTCAAGGGCATATTTATGTTTCAAGGGCATGTTTAATTTCGGGGACATATTTATCGATTTGCAAATGCATATTTATTGAAGACAAACAGGTAAGGAACTAAGTTAGATAAGTATAGTACGGTGGGAGGGAAATAACAGAATTCCCGTAACAGAGAACGGATATAAGATTGGATCAGCCCGACGGAAAACATATGAGGCCACCTTATTTCAATATCTGGCTTTCAATATCAGGAGTGTGTGTGTGTGTGTGTGTGTGTGTGTGTGTGTGTGTGTGTGTGTGTGTGTGTGTGTGTGTGTTCTGCTGACCACAGGACCCTTCTTTACGGTCATATCAAATTTTCTACTTTCTTATGAGACCTAGCAAAGGAATTCTTATGCTTCGTATTTTTTGAAGAATGATGGAAATGTTACGTTTTGTTCTTCTGTGATAGTTTATTTGTACAGTATATATCGTGTACGTAAGAATGTTGTAAGTTTGATTTAGTGTGAGTATTGGCCGTATGGTGGAGTTGTGGCAATATATTCTAGTATTTCACCACTTCTGCTTCTCACTTTTCTCTGCTTGCTGATATTCGTACGGTAAGAGAGCCTTGGAATACTTCTCTGCCCCAAAATTATCCACTTTTATGTAATTGATGTTAGATAACTGTCATCTGAGAACTGAACTTTAATTGAATATTGACAACTTAGCTTAGAGATGTTTGATAGTGATTGATGAAAAGATATATAAATCGTGAGAAAGTCGCAAATGAAGTATGCTGTCAAACATTCCCTTATCATGCGAGAGAGAGAGGGGGGGGGGAGCAAATATCACCAAATTACCTCACATAAAAAAAAAAAAGCTAAAAACCCTGCTAGAGGAATGTGACAAAAAGAAAAATACCCTCACGAACGCGTTCCCAGTCACGGACATTGCATTCCAACTCTTTACGTATATATTTCACCTTGAGTTCCTTAAATTTCCATCCTCTTATTTGCAATGATGGCCGGGAGGATTTGAAGGGCAGGTGTTAAGTTCTGAGATACGGAGCAATATTGTTAGGATATTTCGTGTTTAGGGAAGGATATTTCGACCGTGACATGTTGCTTATGTCTCGCTAAAATCTTGCTAGTCTTGCTGAATGTTGCTATGTCTTTTTCCCCTCTTCTTTTTTCTCCAGCGATGAAGAAAAGATGAGTGCCATGAAAGTATGAGAAACTATGCAATATTTTTACATGAATTTCAACCCCAAATTTTTCTTCATGCTAAATCGCCTACACTTTTTTCCGTAGTGATAAAGGTTTACTGAGTGCTTGGAAGTTATGGTGGGGGTATGGAGCAAAATCTCTATGGTACTCTATATGTAAGGAGGGTCATTCCACCTTTCATGTCTCACGAAATCTTCCTTAGAACTGTCTTCGCTTCTTCTCTTTCCATAAATGAAAAGTTGTTGCGTTCTATGAAGGTTTGAGGTGTGGGGACAATGTTTTTATGCGACGTTGTGTTCTTTGAGGGATATTTCGACTCTTTATCTTGGTCACGTGTCTTGCTGAATCTTTCATCTCTCTCTCTCTCTCTCTCTCTCTCTCTCTCTCTCTCTCTCTTCAAGTATGTTAAGTGTTATGAATCTATGTTTTGAGAAATCTGTAATATTTCTGTTCAGCTGTACCCAATGGCTCGCTTATGTCTTTCAAAACCCTGCTCCATCTTGCCCCCGCTTCGATTCTCTCCATTGTTAAAAGCATACCAAGTGATTTTATGTTGCGTTCTAAGATATGGAACAATATGTTTTAAAAAAGCTCTTTATTCGGGGAGGCCATTTCGACATCTTTATCCTTTTGTGTCTTGCTAAAGCTTGTGATATCTTGCCATATTGCCCGATTTCTCCATTTACCAAGAAGCGTCGTTTTGATATGTGGAGACTATTTTTATGTGACTCCATATTCAGGTGGAATATTTCACCTAAGAATCTAGCCAAGTCTTGCTAGATTTCAACCCCCCTTCCCTCTTCTTTTTCCTTCCCTCTCCATGGACTTTAAGAAATATCTGGTGTTAGGAACGGGGTTTAGAGTAGGATTTGAGTGGCTTTCTGGACTGGGTGTCAAATTTCAGAATAGGTTAAAACATCTGTATTTTCTATGTCTTCCTAAATATTTCCCCCTCTTCCACTTCTTTCTGTGTTGGCGTAAGAATCTTGGACTTACCCTGTGACAGCGATGGGTAAATGTGTAGGAATCTGCTGCGAAATTTCTAGTGGTAATGATGATGGTGTGGGTATTCAAAACATATCTTGCTAACTCTTACCCTCTCCTTCTCTTCTGTATTTACTTAATATAGAGAGGTTGTATACTAAGAAGATAGGTTTCGAGACATGAAGCAATACGTGTATGGCATTTTTAGGGAATATTTCGCTTCCTGTGTCTTACTGGATTCTTGTAAAATCATCTTCCCTTTCCAGTGACGAAAAAATATCTGTTGCTAAAAAAGATTGTGAATATTCAATAGCCATGTGTCTATCGGCAGGATTGTGCAATGAATTTTCCAGTGATAGTGATATTTTATAAGTAGGAAGAAACTACGTGCTATATAGATGTTACGTTGGCGGAGAAGAAAATTGTGGGAAATTGCTCACGTCTTGTTAGTCAGAGCAAAACATGATTATACTACCTCCTCTACGATATTGTCCCTTTTCCGTTAACAACTTGAGCTTGAGAACGTTGTAATGAATTTATTCATGCTAAACCCAGACAGTATATTCAGTTTAGGGTAGACTTTTCGTGCTAGAGGGATTAGATATAAACTTTAGTCTCAGCACTGCCAGGGTGCTCTTCCTAATCTTAACAACATCGTCTGGTACTTGCAAGAATGAAATAGGAGACGTCATCGGATTGAAGGGGATAGCACTAAAATTCTGACGGTAAAAAATAGGCGGATTGCAGAAATGTACGTGTGGAATTTCGTTTATATCCAACACGACACATCCGGCATAATTCTGAATACGACTGCGTGTTGCTGGGTTGTTAGCTTTCCTTCCGCGTGCACAGGGAATGATGGCGTCTACGTAAAGCTGCTTCACGCTTTTCACTAGTTTTCTTGTTTCGCGTAGTAGACGATGGTGGGGTCTGTTATTTTTTGTATTCTTTCCAGTGCTAGCTTATTTACTTAGCTTTATACTAATGGAAGTGCAGGGGCATGAACAGTGAGGATACTGTATGTAATTATTGTGCTCTAGTAGTGCTTGTGTAGCAAAGACGCACATGCAGGGGCAAAACGTATGTGTGAATGTATTTATGTGCGTATACGCCGCTACGAACTCGATTATGTAAAAGTATTCAAATGCATGCAGATTTGCGTACTCAGGCAGCTGGTCCCTGCCAGCACCGCGCGCGCGCGCGCTCACACACACACACACACACACACACACACACACACACACACACACACACACACACACACACACACACACACACACACACACACACACACACACACACACACACACACACACGAGTTCTGCACTCTATAAATTCTTTCGTCCCAGACTGTTAGTTCAAATAAATCCACAGTCTCGGTCAGTTATCCCTTTACACTTCCTGGGTTCCAAATTTGTGAAGTGCGATTCCAACCAGTTAGTTATTGATCATTTGTTTAGCAATATCTTATAAGTTACTGCCACGATTTAGAAACGGTGTACACGAACAGGAGGCCAGAATGATCAATATAAAGCATTCAGTACTTCGAATTAAGTTACACCCAACACTGTAATGAAGAATACGAAAAAAAAAAATCATTACGTGTGTAATTAGGCATCGAGTGTTATCTTAGTTTGCCCACTGTTCGCCTTCCTTTTCACCTCATCTGTTCCTTCACCCTTTCTGCACCTTTTACCCTTATGCATCAACATTTATTTCGTATCCTAATAATTTTCACCGTCTTACTTGGGTGCGGGAAGGGAAAAAAGGAAAAACACAAGGCAGGAACATTGTTGTGAAAGGAAAAACACAAAGTAGGAGCATTGTCGCGTGAGTACTTAGCGAAATGGGCTACACCTCTAATTTATTCACCTGTCTCCGAAACTCTTGGGTCCTGATTCGCACCTGTTTGTTCACCATCAGCACCTTTCCCATTCGCACCCATTTATTCACCTTCTTCCCCATTCCCACGCTTCACTATTCACACCCACATAATTAGAACTGTATCTTCTTGGACTTAGAGTCTTGGCGATGTGTCTTGCATATTATACACGAATATCTCTCTTTTATATTGTGTCTCGTTCTCCTTGACCGCACCCCCTAGTCTTTCATCGCCACTTCCCTCACTTCATTTTTATCCCTTATCTCTGTTTCTTACGTTTCCTCTCTCACCTCTGTCCCTCACCTCTCACCCTGACTTTCCTTCCTTACGTCTCTCCCCCACGCATGTTTTTCACCCCTGATACCAAGCTCCTCATTCACCGTATACGTGCTTTGACCACCCCGTGCCTTTACTTTAGCTTCTCTTCCTTTCCCTCTTTGGCACTTTCATTGTTGCTTCTTCTTTAGTATCGTGTTCCATCTGAGTCTTAACGATTATATTCAGTTAAGAGCGAATCGTGTGTTATCAGTCATCTCAGCAACAGCCAGCCTCGAGAGAACCATAATGCCTGTTGCTGTTAACTTTTTTTTAAGTACCCCTTTACACTCCCCTTTTAATCTTCAGTATTAACCCTCTCATGGTCGGGACAACCCAGGGTAGTCTATTACAGTTTATGCTACATGATTTCAAGCTCAGATAGTTATAGGAGCATGAGTATTAACCTTCACCTTAATCTAGACCATCATACTCACCCACGTTACCTTTTTGAACACTGTGAACTCTCACACCCATCCATACTCTCGTGATCCTCATATCCACCACCACCACGATAGTACAATCCTACCCTTTGCATTCAGACTTGCAGCCTCTTTCGATCCATTTTTTGCCCCCAACTCTCAGTCGTACATTAATTTACCTACCAGCTTCATATTCCCATCTCTCCTAATACATTCTCCTCACTGTTTCCCTTACTCCTCACCCACTAAATCACTCGCATCCTCACTATAGTCCATACCTCCACTACCCTCACCCTGTCTCCCTCTCCCTCACGCTGTCCTTCAGCACCAACTTCACCAGCTTAACCAACTTCACTTTTTGTCGTCGGCGGAAGTGTGGTATAATGTCAAGGGACGACCTGGCGGGAGAATTTAAGCACATGGCTGAGGTTGGCACATGACCACCATTTCCGGAGTTAATCGGCGCGTGAGACGAATGAGTCGGAGTCACGTGGAGCCTAGGCATGCCGGATTCACAGATGAACTTTGAAAAAAAACTCCTCATTTGCAGAATACTTTCAGAATTCAACCTGGATGTCAAGTATGCTGACACTTTTCTTGATGTCCGCCAACTTTCTTTATGGAGCCGATAGTGGGATTAGTTTCTCCACCTCTGCACCCTGACCACGAACTTTAGCTTTCTCCACCACCCTAGCCATCTAACCACAAACTTACCCACACTCATCCCTAACCTTCACTCCTAACCACACTCATACTCCCACTCTCAACCAACTAAGCACTCTTGTCTCTGCTGTATATCCCATCCCTCCCCTCTGCACCTCTCTAGAAGCCTAAATCTTACACTTTCTCTCATATCACATTTTCCAGTCTCCTCTCTTAACGCTCTCCATCATATCCTCAACCCATCCCCACCCTCATCCAGGCGGTATCCTCGCTTTCCTCTTCCCGTCAATCCCTCTCTACCTCAGTCCAACCCAGCTCCTTCAACTACTATCAACTACTAAACCATCACCAGTTACTCCTCTTCCACCTCTTCTCCACTTCATTCACATCTTTATTCCAAGTCTGTCCACACACACACACACACACACACACACACACACACACACACACACACACACACACACACACACACACACACACACACACACACACAGAGTTCACCCACTTCACCCTTCCCAATGTCACCTAACCCCCACCTCTCCTTCCTCCTCCCCACAACCCCTCTCCCCATCTCCACACAATTGGCACAGATCTACGTCCGCACCTGTGGCCTCATTAGCACCGAATTTTGGACCTGATTGTAAAATACGTGAAGGCAAGGCGAACCCGGGGCCAATATCGGATACCACTCCTTGCGCCACATTACCCTCGGGACACAATTAGGCCAAGTCATTAGTTTCAGCTGGAGAAAAAGAAAGAAAGTGAGAAAAAAGAGAGAGGCTGCTTTCCTGAGACACCTCCTCCCAAGGACAGAGAGAGAGAGGGGGGGGGAGGAGGGAGGTAACTTCCAAGTGATAGAGAAAATAGAATTTGCTTTCCTGAGACTCCCTGAGATAGCTAGCTATCTGGCTTGCCAGTTAGAGAGAGAGAGAGAGACGCTAAGCTCCCCGACCCTGTTGACAATCCCCCACCACCACCATATCTAGAAATAGTTCATCCCCTCGGGTCTAAGAATTTCTCTGTTTGTCAGGTAATATTAACCTCCTCTGTTTATTAAAGTTTCCCAGGTAACGAAGAGAGTAATAACTAGACAAAGACGCATATATATATATATATATATATATATATATATATATATATATATATATATATATATATATATATATATACATATATATATATATATATATATATATATATATATATATATATATATATATATATATATATATATATATATATATATATATAATCAGAATCAGAGGGACAGTGGCTTTATTCACCGGGGTCTAGTAACTGCGTTATCGATGATAATTTTCTGGGCAGATTTGGCGGAAGATGACTATTTTTTAATCAGTATTCAGCAGACGCATAAAAAAATAAAAGCGGTGTTGTAAATAACATAGGCATTGATAATTTAATATCCAGGTAACTGTACGGGAAGAAAGTTACCGGTAATATGTAAAATTCCGTCGGTGAAGTATACGATTGAATTTAAGACTACTTTTATGGTTCAAGTATATGGCGAATGGATTTCTTGGGCGGAAAGCGAATAAAGCCCAGAAAATACAAAGGCAGTAAAGCGGGAGAAGCATTGTTATATATCCTAATAACCGGCTTGGGGATTGCCTGAGAGTGTGCCAGTGTTTCCGGCAGTTAAACACACTTTCCCTCTGTTTTTGGTCCGCTCAAGTGTCTATTGACTCTGTGGAGCCGATTCGGGCCTTTTTTTTTCTCGCTTGCGGCCCCGAGACTGAGATTCAAACTAACTTACGATAATACTTACCTCGTAACTAAGAAATGTGTTTCGGGGAGAAGATGCACGTTGAGATTTTGCGTATTTCGTAACAAAGACCTGTTTTGTAGGAAGGGTGGGAGGCATGGGGAGACCATAATGACTACTCTTACTCAGCCAAGACGTGTTTTGTGATAAGGACAAGACGCATGGGATAGTGTGCATATTTCCTAGTCACCCAACTAATATTTATTTTCCAGAAAAGCCTAGGCATGCTGAGATTCTGTATAATTCTTCTGAAGTAACTAATATTTGTTTTTTAAGGACAAGAGGCGTAGGGATTTTCTACATTCCCCTTACCTTGTTCATACTGCAGAAAGAGTCCAGTTAATGACATGGAATTAATTGATTATAATGTATTTTACGAATCAGCATCGAGGTTATTTTCTCGTGAAGCAGCTCCATAGACATCTTTCATTCCAGTTTGTTTTTGCCCATAAAGCATTAATATTCTTCTGTATGTTATGCCAATATTTCCAAAAAATCTTTTCAGGACAAGGACGTATGTATCAATATTATTCCCAGTTTTAGGAAAGAGTCTTAAGAGCGCAAGACTTAATACGTAGTCTTCATCAAGCCATTCACTACGAGGGCAGTCTTAACCTAAAAATAATAATGATAATAAATAAATAATTGAAAATGAGAGAGAGAGAGAGAGAGAATCTGGGGATAACAAGACTTCAAAAGACAACAAATCGTACAGAAGAGGTTAAAAAGATTTAGCAACATATAACTATTAACAAAGGTTCAATATGGTTAGCCAAAATCGGTAAACGAATTGATAGGGTCTCCTAAGCCCACGAGGACACAACCCAGACCGGCAGCAGGAGCCTGGAACAAATAAGAAATAGAAATAGAGGCACCTAAGAGGCTTCCTTGTTGCCTCCTCACTGCCACGAATTAATCTCGAAGGAATTGGATTAATCTCTTCATCCCCCCCTCCCTCTTACCTCCAGCCTTCTTTTCTCCACCCTCCCTCCTTCCCTCCCTGCTGTTACCTCCAGCATTCTTCCTCCCTCCCTCTCTCCATCTTACCTCCAACCTTCTCCTCCCCCTCTCCTGCTCTCCTGCTGACTTCTCACCTCCCTACCACCCTCTTAACCCCCTCACCACCACCCTCCCATCCCTTATCTTCAATTCCTTTGCTCATTACTTTTCCACTTCCGCTTTCTCTCACCTCTTCCCCGTCCGTCTTTTCTCCCACCCCCTTTCACCTCCCATTTCCCGCTCCATTTCTTGGTTCTCTTTTCCCCCTCCCTCTCTTCCCCTCCCCTCAGTTGCCCCTCTTTTACCTCATTCCCTCTCCCTTTCTCGCCTCCTCTTTCCTCACCGATTCCCCTCCCTCTCCCGCCTCCTCTTCCCCCTCTCTCACCTCCATCACCCTCCCTCATCACCTTCTTCCGCTTCCCCCTCCTCCTTCCCTCGCCCTTTCTCAGCTGCTTCCCCCCTCCTGCCTCGTCTCCCATCTTTGTCCATGCCTTCCTCCAACCTTTTCTCGCCTCCTCCCTTCCCTCTTTTTGCCCTCTTCTCTCCTCCTCCTTTTTGTCTTCCTCCTCGCCCTATATCTCCGCGCTGTCCTCCCTTGGTATACCTCCTACACCGTCTCTTTACTTTCTCTACCATCTCGCTCCTCTCTTTCTCCCATGCTTCCCCTCTCATTCCCTCTTATCCTCTTTTTATCCCTTTTTCCCCCTTACCTCCTCCACCCATCCCCCCCCCTCTCTCTCTCTCTCTCTCACCAGCGGGTTTGTGGTATTTTTATTACGATGCCAAGGAAGAGGTGAGAGTGCAGAAGACCATGAAGAGTGAGGAGGAGGAGGAGGAAGAAGATGTATTATTATTGTCTTGTAACTAAAACTCCTTTCAATTCTTTTCGAAGCTATTTCATTTGTATTTAAGTTTCCTTTTTTATATATATGTTTTATTTTTGTTTTCTATATATTGGTGTTTTTGCATCTTTTTTGTCGGGGTTTGGGAGGGGATTTTGGAGTGTCTGCCTTTTGTCGTTTTGTGTGTGTGTGTGTGTGTGTGTGTGTGTGTGTTTATATTGCGTATATTTTGCGTATTTTAGTGTTTTTTAGAGTTTTTGTTTCATTTTCTCGGCCTTCATTATTTTATTGCATTTTCCTTTGGATTGGAATTATGCTGGGCTATATTTCATCATTACAATCACATTCACCATCATCATCATCATCATAATTATCATCATCATAATCATCATCATAATTATCATCATCATCATCATATTTCCTCCTTCGTGCCTTTCATTTTCCGTCTGTTAGATAATATGAAAATCTCGGCCTGCTGGTGGGTTATTTTCTCAATTCTTTCCGTCTTTCTCCCTACCTTTTTCCCTCCTACATATTCTTTTTTCCCTCCTACCTCTTCTTCTTTCTCTCCTCCCCTCCTTTTTTTTTTTCCTCTCTTACCGTCCTTTTTTTCTCTCCTACCTTTCCTATATTTTCTCTCCTTCCAGTGTTCCTCGTACCCCTCTCCTTATTTCCCTCCTACCTTTCCTTTTTCCCCTCCGTCCCTCCTTTTTTCCCTCCTTCCCCTCCTTTTTTCCCTCCTTCCCCTCCTTTTTTCCCTCCTTCCCCTCCTTTTTTCCCTCCTTCCCCTCCTTTTTTCCCTCCTTCCCCTCCTTCTTTCCCCTCATTCCCTTATTGTTTTCGGTCTCCTCTCTCTCCCCTTCTTTTACATCCCTCCTTTCCCCTCCTCCCTTTCCCTCCTGGACTCCCGCCTCTGATAAACTCGGGCCGACGAACTTCTTTCATCCTATGCACAATAACATTTTGGCACCTTTTTCATCTTAATTTTTCATCTATCTTCCCACATCCTTCAGTCCTTTTCCCTCCTTTCACTCTTCTTCTCCCTCCTTTTCCCCTTCCTTTCTCCCTTTTTCTTAAACTTCCTATTCCTTTTCCCCACCAATGCCCGTTTCCCCTGTCCCTTCCGCTCAATTTTCCTTCCGCTTTTCCTCACCTGTTTTCTACTTCTTCCACCGGTGCCCACTTCCCTTACCCCTTCCCTTCACTTTTTCCCCTCTTCCTTTCATCCTTCCCCTCTTTTCCCCCCTTCCTTTCTTTGTCTTCCCTTTCCCCTCATCATTCCCCTCTTTTCCCCTTCCCTCTCCCTCCAGGACGATTACTGCCGCCCCTGATACACTCTTCCCGACTAACTTCTTCCCTCCTGTGCAAGATAACGTAATTTTTAGTAAGAGCGTCGTTAAAAACTTTGCCTGGGTAGTTTTGTGTTGGTCTCCCCAAAGCTGTGGAGAGGAAGGTGTGTGTGTGTGTGTGTGTGTGTGTGTGTGTGTGTAAGAGAGAATCTACCTGCCTGTTTATTTAGTAGTTTATGCCTACTTGTTACAGAATAAAAAAGAATATTAGCCTGCAAGATAGAATAAAAATATATAATGTTTGCTACTAGAGTTTAATCGTCGGGGAAGCTAAAGGATAATGTCGCCATCTGTTTTCTTCGTGCGGGAATGTTATGGAGGAGAAATTATATAGATCATCGTTGTTGGCACTTGACCACAGATTTCGCACTTAATATTATCTCCCTTAAATGGGTCGGAGTCACGCGGCGCCAGAGTACACTAGACTACCTGGCAAGCCACACCTGAAATGATCTAATTGGCTTAACTCGAACTAATTTCAGGTTACGCTGATGTATCCATTGATTCGTCCCGTTTTCCTTCAGTGGATTCCAGACGATGACGATGAACAGTGAGCTGTGTGGATATTCTCTAGATCCTATGCAAAACCAAAACAGTTTCCGTCTTGTTTTGAAGAACTGAAAAATGGAAAGTAGTTATAAACAGTAGGTTAATCTTATTTTTCTTCAGTCAGTCAGTTATCATCGTCGTCGTCATGCCAACAAACTCTCATTTATGTTCATGGATAGGCAGTATCCATAAAAAGTTAAGGAAAATATATAAGAAGGAAGTATTCATCAGTTTACTCAATGGGAAGAAAATCACTCCTCGGTTATACCTTCAAGATTTTCGATTATCATTAATAAAATACTTTACGTACACAACACTGAAACGCACACTTCTCTTCGTTTAAGATACACACACGCTCGAATACATCTCAACACACACGCACGTGCTACCTTGAAGATAATGAAGATAAATCTCATATACAGTTTGACATAACTAAATATAACTCTAATCACGCCTGGCTTCATAGTTTGGTAGTCTGGTACGTAGGAAAGTTAGACAAATTGAAACACATAGCGAGCTTCAAGCTAGTGTTCTCAGGTCTTCATTTGTTTCACCTAACAGAAAACATTAACTACAAATTCTGAGGCAGCTACTTTCTCGTTTTATATTTTTTTTATTTTTTTTTATACTTTTCTTTCCCGTAACATTTACATTTTCTACTAGTCGGGAGGTTGATTTCGCTGTCTCCCGAAAATTTTTATATAGGAAACATATCTCCTTTCCTTCACATACCTCACTTTTTACCGTCTCACGTCTTTTCTCTCTATCACATCGTTTTCCTTCATATTGCTCGTAGTCATAGCCTCTGACTTTATTGTCATATCATCTTTTCCCGTTATATCTCATAATTTTCCTTCATATTAATCGTCTTATTTCTTAATTTCGTTCTTTTCCCTTCATACATCAGATCTCGTAGTCACATAATTTTTCTCCCCACTTTATATTTTTCTCCCCCTTTATATATCTTCTTCCTTCATATTACTCTTATTGTTCCGTCATAGCATAACATTTTCTTTTTTCTTATTGTTTTCCGTCATGTGTCTCATATTTGTCCTAAATCTCATCTTGTTTTGCTTTATTGCACACCAGTTCATATCATTCGTCGTTCCAAGTTACGATTATTTGCCCTTTTTCTTTCCTTTTGCTGTTACCTTCATATCACTCATCTTCAAACCACTCGTCTTTTCCATAAGTTCCCAGGCCAAAAAATTGTATGAAAACTCGCCAAACTATTTCTGTTTGGAGCTGGATCTGCTAAAATGTATCAAATTGGAAAAGTTTGTGGCCTCTTCGTGTGTCTGTCTCTTCTGTGGAGGTTGTTGCTGCTGTTTTTACTGCAAGTATTTTGGGGAGCTATTGCAAGAAGGAGGACAGATGGAGAACGTTGAGGCAGGGGACTAGAAGCTTTTGCCCTGTTTATGCACATATTAATTAACCCTGTCATACTTGTCGTTGGCAGGTGAAGAGATTTAATGGGGTGATCTGATTTTTTTCGACTACTTGTGCACGTATGGATAAACCTCGTCTTACTTATCGCTCGCAAATAGAGAGAATTAATAGAGCTACCTGTAATTTATTCCCTGTTTATGCGCCTTGTCATTCTTTGTTGCTGGCAGTAGGAGAAAGCTGAGGGAGGAGATTTGTAATTTTTCTGCGGTTTTTGCTCATGGTAATAAAGCTTGTTATAATTGTTGCCGGCGGATGGGGAAAATTATGGGGACGTGATGCAGTGTTCTTGGTATTTGTGCATACTGTATACTGATGTAAAATTGGGAAACTTTTGAGCTTCACTTGAGAACGATAAATAACTCGACAGTGAGCAGTGCCTTTCGATATCCAGTGATGAAATTTCGGAGCCCGACATATTTTTTTTTCAGAGCTATTAATAAGGGCTTAATTAGTGTTACTTCAGTATTACACAACACTACACAACACTACGCTACACTAAACTACATTACACACAACATTATGCGACACTACACTACACTACACTATCACACACCACATACACCACACCACATTATCACATACCACAGCACACCACACTACACAGTTACACAACACTGCTCTTACTCTCACACTAAACATCCACCCTCCAGCCTCGCCTTTACCTAAGTATACCCACCACCAGTCTAATTGAACCCAAATTCCCCACGATTAAAAATGTGAAATATAGAACCCCCCAGAGCAGCCCTAGAGCCTAATGAGTGTGGAGTGTGTGGTGGTGGTGGGGCTGCCTCTAAAGCAATTTATTCCCCACTCGTTTCTAGGTACGTATCAGTTCATCCTCTCTCTCTCTCTCTCTCTCTCTCTCTCTCTCTCTCTCTCTCTCTCTCTCTCTCTCTCTCTCTCTCTCTCCTCATCTCTAAAGGTACATTAATCCTCACTAATTGTAACCATAAGAAAAGTGGAAAAAACGTTGCTGAAGATAAGATATACAACTTTAGTTCACAGTAACAAGATACAGCAATCCAAACGCAGTCCATACAGGTGTAAAAATGAGTACATAGTTTTATACTGAATTAAATGTATGGCACTGCTTGTATGTTTATGTAAGAGATCATACGAAATAAAAGACAAGGTTCGGCTTGAATGCTTATATAAATGTTCACACTAGATATGATGCACTGTTTGTATGTATAATTGTTCATAGTAAAATGTTGAGTGTTACATAAACACATAGATAGATAGAGATATATAGAAAGAGAGATTTAGGCTTACATATAAATACACGTATAAAGAGTAGGGCCTTGCATCACTATATGTATATGATAATAAGAAATAGAGAGAGCTGCTTCAGAGTATATAAAAGGTAATATGTTCTGAGGCATACTAACCCCAGACATCTCACTGGCTCCCATCCACCTGCCTCCCAGTCCAGAGGTGGAATGAAGATGAGGTTAATAACAATTTATCTTTATTTAGAAACACCCAAGGATTATTTGGCCCGAATGGAGCAGAGGATGGTGGAGGGGAGGGTGGAAGAGGGCAAGGTAATTGAGAGAGAGAGAGAGAGAGAGTGTGTTTATAATTGTGTGTGTGTGTGTGTGTGTGTGTGTGTGTGTGTGTGTGTGTGGCGAAGGGATGGTGCTCAGAGAAAACGGGTCGTCATGGAGACTGTGTATGTTTGTGTGGGGAAGATTGGATGATAGTGGATAACAAAGCAAGAGAGGACGCGGGAATAGTGGATCGGATGTGGAGTAATAGTGGTTGTGGAGTATAAAGTGCAGCATTAGGAGGGAGCTGGGGGGATTGGGTGGTGGTGGTGGTGGTGGTGGGGGAGGGAGGTGGATGGTGGACACTGGATAATGGAGAGGGAGAATGACGGTGGAGATGAAACTGAGTGATGATGGTAGGGAGTGGATGATGGAGTACATTGTGTGATGGTGGTGGTGGAGAGGGGATGGTGGTGAGGGAATGAACAGTGGGGTGAATGATAGTTAGGGCAATCGGGTAACGGTGAGGAAGTGGGTGATGAAAATGGAACGATGATGATGATGATGATGATGACGAAAGGGGAAGGAGATGGTGGAGAGTAGAGAGATGCAGAGAGAGGTGAAAAGAGGTGTTGATGAAAGGCGGATTTTTGGTCTTTTTTGGGGGGTAACTTCATTAAACTCGTTCCCAAATTGCATTATTAAGGAAAGGAATAACACGAGGGCATGATTGAGATTAGTGTCTGGGAAGTTTCCTTGTGTTGGGAGGGAAATTTGAGGCGGGGAGGCACGGGAGGAAACTTGGCTGAAACTCTGAGAGACGTTAAGTAAGGGGAAAGACTGGAGGGAAATATATGAACTGGGAAAAAGGTGCAGAAAAGGGAATAATCATGTGGGAATTAAATTTCGTTGGGTACGAGAGAGAGAGAGGGAGAGAGAGAGAGGGGGGGGATACAGAATCTCTCTCTCTCTTTCTCACACACACACACACACACACACACACACACACACACACACACACACACACACACACACACACACACACACACACACACACACACAATTGCACCGCCTCCCACCACACCAACCCCCTTCATCTTCTTAACGCACTGACTAATGTGGCAAAAATGCGTAATGGAATCGTAAACCTCGGCCATTTTTGCAAGTCTTGAAAGTCTTTGAAACGCACAAATGGCCCAGACTTGATGAAGGCTGAAATAATTGCCCTGATGGTGTGTGTGTGTGTGTGTGTGTGTGTGTGTGTGTGTGTGTGTGTGTGTGTGTGTGTGTGTGTGTCGCTTGCTCTTATCTTTGTGTATTGTTGTGCTTTTGAATGCAGGTAAAACTCAGCTGCATGGTCAGTTTATCTTTTCCCTGAGATTAATCCTACGTACTCACCCACTCCATCTTTACATCTGGCTTGCAGATTTCAGACTGAATTTACATGCCACATAAATATATATGACTTAAGAGCCTACATAACCTTAGAATTTATATATCGTTCATATTTCACTCCCTTAGGACGATAACTACTTACTTCTTTTATTCTTTTTTCTATCAGGTGATTTTATCCTGCATCGTAACTTCTCGTAGTAAGGAAGTGAGCGACAATATTAGTTAATCATTTTGAACTGATGACCCTTCTTAATTTTGTCCTTCAGTCTCCAAGTGCTTTTTTTTTCAAAGTAAAGATAGACCTTCTCGTGGTAAATGGATTACTCCAAATATCCCTTTGTTTAGGAATGTAAATTATTGAGGTATGGAGATGATATCCGTTTTTGTTGGACACTGGTGTCGGTGATGATGATGATGATGATTGCCACTGTATTTATCTGGATGGTACAGATTTCCTCCAGTTGAGTAAAGTCGTTTGTCGGCGATCAGGATAAAATACATGGGGCCTTTATCTCTTACTCTGGCTACAGTTTCAGTACTTTATATGAAGTTATATGTGTGCAATGGGATATTCAGCTAATGATGTAGCTTCACCCTTTGACAGCTAGGATTTCCCTTGCCTGAACAAAATCGTCTGGAGTTAGCGTTAATAATAATCCCACGTGAACCAAAAGCAGAAAAAGAGTTGCCAGATATGGTTTTTCCCACTCCACAGAGGGCGAGTCACGGTATTTCTTCAGAATGGAGGAGGAGATGGAGGAGGAGGACGTGGTGGCGGTTCTCACAGAACGCGTTTTATGACAACTAGGAGCTTCAGGAGCGCCTAGGAAAATAAAATTTTACACAGCGGTGCACCTCCACCAAAACCAAATTTTGTTATGTTGGGACTCCTGAGATGCGGCCCCCGGCGGTCTCGTACTGTGATGTGTGGCTACACATTTTTGCTGCGGCCTTTGAAGCCTCTAACACATTGGATTTCTCGTAAATGAATAAAATCGTGTGGTGGTCGTCTGAAGAAAATAACCAGTGTGCCACTATCACAGAAAGGGTTAAGTTTACTTGCAATTTCATGTAAATCCTAATATTGCAGTGTAATTTCGGGTATGGTTTGTTTTAGACGTAATGTTGATATACTTCCAGCCGTAATATACACGACTGAACCGTGGATATTATATATGCAAAATGTTGGTGTTAATTATCATGTTAAAGCTGTTTATTATCACCTGGTGTCGGCCGGCTGTTTGCGGCCAGTTCCTGAGAGTAATATCATTTGCATACTAGATTTATTCCCTTGCCTTGGCACGTGAATGTGAGGTTCCAGGTGGTACTGTAGCCGTGTGGTGGGGTATAGTGGTGTGGTGTCTGAGGTATGGTGGTGTGATTCATATAGGGATTAGGTAGTGTATGGTTTTGTATCTTTGCATGGTGGTGTTTTTGTGGTTATGGTATGCTGCGGTGCTGTGGGTGGCATTGTGGCGGTATGGTGTGATATTGTGGTGTGGTGATTGTGATGCTGGTGTGGTGTGGTAGTATGCTGGTGTGGTATGGTGTGGTATAGTGGTGTGGTGAATTTGATGATGGTGTGGGTTTACGGTGTGGTAGTATGCTGGTGTAGTGTTTTGTATTGGTGTGGTGCCTGTGGTGGTGGTGATGGTGAGGATGGTAGTGTGATGTTCCCGTGTTATATAATGCCCTGTTATGGCAGTGTGGCGGTGGTGATGGTGGTGGTAATGCGGTTTCGTGAAATACGTGGAACTATATTGTTGCTATGGTGTTTTGTTTGTTAGTCTGATGTTGTAGATGGTAGTGTTGCAGACTGGTGTTTTAGTGGTATTTCAGGCAGTTGCAAGATTATCATCATCTTTAATCCCTTCAGTCCGATAACGTATTTCTAATTATTTTTCTTCACTAAGGATTTTCATTTATCACTTCAGCACAAGCGATTTCTCATAGTACAAAATCATCTGAGGTTAGAATAAAATAATAATAGTAACAACATCGATGATAATAATAATAATTATAATAATAATAATAATAATAATAATAGTGATGTCGGTGATCTGTAGGGGTCGAACCTAGTTGGTATTCTTTGAGTCTACCACCTTACTTTCACAGCTGTATGTATCTTAAACTGACCTACGAATATCCTTTAATATATAAACTTACCTCTCCTGCATACATATATAAACTTACCTCTCCTCTAATTTACTTAACTGTCTCCCATCTTCTCACCTGCATATATTTAAACTTGCCTGTTTTTTTTTTTGTTTTTTTTAATCCAGTACTATCAGTCTACCTACCTTTTTCTCTGTGTAATCTCCTACCTGCTTAACCTATCTGCATACATACCTACCTCTCTACCTACATACATATATAAATGCATAATTACCTTCCTACTTATATGCCGACTTAACAACCTTCGTACTCTCTTACCAGGTACTTTCTATTCACATGAAAATTTACTTTTCTACCTGTCCTCTGTACCTACTTTCCATCCTACCTACACAACCACCTATCATCCTACTTATCACCCACTTACTCACCCACCTACTATCCCACCCACCACCTCACCCACCCATTCATCCACCTACCTACGTACTTACCTACCGACCTACTTACCCCTTTCCTAGTTACCTCTCTTCCTGGATCCGCCGAGTACCGAGGCATTGTGACTCCGTGTTTGCTCAGGGCACAAGGCCCTTGAGAGAGGTTAGTGAGTGGCACTTGAGAGAGAGAGAGAGAGAGGGAGGGGGAGAGTTAATTTGTGGATGTGTGAAATGTCTGCGTGACTATGTGTGCGCGTGCGAGTGCGCGTGGGTAAAACTTGAAAGTTTAATCTCATTTTTCATTCTAACTTTCTTAGCAAGATTTTTTAAGGATAATTTTGTGGATAATATATGCTTTTTCTACGGATACCTTCTTATATGCACTGTGCTTGTAGTGATTCTTTCCATCAAGAAAATGAAAAAATATAAATTAAAAGTCGTCGGCTGCAAATGTGTTACTTGTGTTCATCTGTTATATGTTCTGTGAAAGACTTATACTCTCTCGGGCTCCTGTGACTCGACCGGCTGAATAAAATCGTCTGGTGCTTGCTAGAATAGTGAGCCAGATCTGTCCTGACCAAGAAGCCTGTAATTTTGCCTCTGCCAGTGATGTCTCGTAGATGTAGTGATGATCTCAGTTCTTTATCCCCCAACCTGATGTCAGATGTTAACTTCTCCCACCCTTTTCAACAAGCCTAAGTTTATTCAGTAGGGTCCTTGTTAAGAGATAAAGTTTTTGGTACGAGTGTAGGGCCAGAGCCTCACAAGTTATATTTTTCTCTGGTAAAAGAATAAGTTGCCACCAGAAGAGAGGAGAAAATTTTAAAAAGTTCTTCCTGCCCCGAGGTGGGTACATAGATACATGGAGATAGATAGATAAATAGAGAGAGAGAGAGAGAGAGAGAGAGAGAAAAGAATAAGTTGCTACCAGAAGAGAGGAGAAAATTTTAAAAAGTTCTTCCTGCCCCGAGATGGGTACATAGATACATGGAGATAGATTGAGAGAGAGAGAGAGGGAGAGACTGAGAAGCAATGACAGCAAAAAATAAAAATAAAAAATGGATAGTACCTCTGTTACACCTTATTTCCACAGGTGTGCGCATCAGACAGACACACCTGCCTCCCCCACGCCTGTCTCTCACCTGTCTCATGCCTCACGTACTATTCCTTTCCATTTCCCAGGGTGGTTGGGTATTCCCCTCAGCACTCACAGATATCAGAGTTTTAATATTTAAGTAGAAAATGGGTTGTACTTTCCTTCATCCCACCCTCCTCCTGCCTGCTCACATCCTTTTTTTCTTTTTTTATCGAATTTCATGCTTTTTCCCACGTCGACTTACTATGCCTCTTCTTCCCTCTTGTTTCTGCCTCCTTTCCTGTTGGTTGGTCAAACTATTTTAACTTCCCCTTATTTATGCATCATCTGAATATTTCTGCTAGTCTTTCTACTTTTCCCACCACAACTCGCTAAGAATAGGCAGTGCTCGCCATTTCTCCAGGTGGAGGAGGAGGAGGAGGTTCTAAGAGAGCGTTGATCTTCCTTCCTTTATTCTCTTTTTCTTGTAATACCCTCGTTCCCACAAATCTCGTCTTCTAGGTCCCTTCCTCTCTTCCCGTCTGCCCCCTTCCTCCAAATCCCTCGGTTCTCTCTCGGCTTCAGATCCCTTCCTCTCTTCCTTCCTTAAATCCCTTTCTTCTGTCCCTCATCCAGATCCCTCCTCAAAACTCCTCTATTTCCTTATATCTCCTTCCCCAATATCCCTTCCTTCTCTCCATCCTCCCTCCACTCCTCCCTCCCTCCTCAGAATATCTCTTTCAGCTAGATCTCTCCATCTTCCCACCAGTTCCCTCCTCCCTCCTTTGATTTTTTCCCCCTATTCCAAATCATTATTCCCTCTAAATTTCTCTCTTCCACATTCCTGTTTCCTCCAAGTCTATCCCTTCCCTCCAAGTCTTTCCTTCTTTCAAATTCTTCCAGCTTCCAAATCTTTCCCTCCTCCAGATCTTGCCTTCTAACCAAAACCCTCCCTACAAATCTCTCCTTTCTCCAGAGCCCTCCCTTCCTCCAAACCCCCCTTCCTTCCACATCCCTCCTTCCACCAAATCTTCTTCCGTCTAAACTCCTCCCTTCCTCCAGTTCCTTCCTCCCAGAAATCTCCCTCCTCCCAATCTCCGCTTCCTCCAAATTCCTCCGTTTCCGTGGCCCCTCCAGCTTTGCAAATTAATTAGCATTACCAACATCAGAACATTTCCCTGGTTGACCCTTGCCTCTCTCTCTCTCTCTCTCTCTCTCTCTCTCTCTCTCTCTCTCTCTCTCTCATCCTAACTCCATTTGCCCTTCCTCCCCCAGTCCCTTCTCCCCCATTCTCCTCCCTCTCGCAGTCTCCCCAGCTCAGCGCTATAATTCAGCCTTGATCAGCTACACAAGAGCCACACACCAGTCCTCTCCACACCCTGTCTCAGCCACACATATCCTTCGCACCCATTATCTAACCCACATTCACTCCCACTTCCTCTTTTTTGTCTGTTCTTACTTTCCCTCTGTATGCCCACAATATTTTTACTTCTCTCTTCACTCTGCATCTGCCTACTCTCTCCACACCCTACTTTTATCTTCCTCACCCTTTCTCTGCTACACATATTTCTCTCTAATCTTTCTCTACCAACATATTCCCTCACCCAGTCTGAGCCTCTCATTCACCCCAACTTCCTGTGTTCCTCATGTTTTCTCTCACCTCCTTCATGTCAACAGTCTCCTCACCGTTCTTCTCACGCTTTGACTATCCCAGAGTCTCACCTCACTCTGCCTCTGTTCCACATTCTTCGACTCCTTCAATCTCCACCATTTCTCCACCCTTCTCGCCACTCACCTCACTATAATTTTCCTCTATTTTCTCTGCCTCTCTTCCTCTTTAGGCTTTCATTTTTCTATACGTCCTCAGTTTCCCCACCTCCTCCAACTCTCTGTTTCCCCAATATCTTTCATTGTCTTCTCATTTGATGATCTTTTATCACCCCCTCTTAGTTCCCAGCCTTTTCTTTCTCTTCCCCCTTCCCCTCCCCTCCTCCTTTCCCCCTTTCCTTTCTTCCTACTACTACCCCTTTCCCTCCCTCATCTCTCCCCTCTTTCATCCTTTCCCTCCCCTCCCCTCATCTCCTTCCTTCCCTTCATTCGTCTCTCCTTCTTCCCTCTCCACACCTCTCCCCCTTCCCTCTTCACAGCATTTCGCCTCCCTCCCCTCATCTCACCCCCCCCCCCCATAACTCAGCCCTGGTCAGCCACACAGGGACCGCACACGGACTGGATCTTGACAAACGTGGCCCGATAAGTGCTGTTCATTGCTGACCAGTTTTCTGCGCTAGCACAAATCACACCCTATCTCGCTGTCCCCGCCCCCCTCTCTCTCTCTCTCTCTCTCTCTTTTTTACATTACACCCCAATGTTATGGTGTTGTGCCTCTACCTTACTGTGTAGTATCAGGAGAAAGCCAGATTCTCTCCAAATACTAGGTGTCTTACTCAATACTCGTCTCTCCTCTTCTTTGTTTTCATCTCACTCACTTCCATCTCCTCACTTCTCTCCTCTCAATGTCAGTCTCGTCTCTCCATTCCTGTTCTTACCTCTCTTGTCATCATCTCTCCCCTCATCTCCTGTCATCTCATTTAATACCATCATTCCTTAGCTTTCATATACCTTTCTTTTTTTTTTCCTTTTCTCTCTGTTTTCTCCTTTCCTCTCTCTCTCTCTCCTGTCTTTTCTCTCTTCTCTTCTCCGTCCATGATTTCCAAACGGTACTCTGCCTCTGCCTCGCTGCCCAGAGGATGCCAGGTGCTGTCTGACACAAGCTGTCCCACTCAGCGGTGAAACCAGATTAAGCTTTGGTGTGCTCAGGGAGAGGGGGGAGGGTAGTGCCTGGATTTGCCCTCGCGAACTGGCTTTGCAGGTGGGAAGATGCGTGGGATGGGGATAGGGGGTGGAGTAGGAGGGGGTATTTGGGGGGAAGTGTGGTGTGGTGGTTGGAGGGAAAGTAGAGTGGATGGGGTATGGGTTAGGAGGTTGGGATGATGTGTGGGGAGGAGGAAGGTGGGTATGGAGGGAAACGAGTAGGGTGGATGGGGTATGGGGTGGGGGTGGGTATGATGTGTGGGGAGGAGGGATGCGGGTATGTTGCCGGGGTTTGGGGTGGGGAGGTGTGTATGTGTGGGAGGGGGAGGGGGTAGGTGTTTGGCGGGGGTGTTGGATTGGAACGGTGTTAATATGGAATTCGGTGAGTCGTGATTTGGTTAGTAGTGCTGATCTTGAAACACATCCCTGCAATGATTGCCTTTAATTTGCTCTTTCTAACTTCAGGCGTTTTTAGTCGGCATAGGAGGAACTTTTTCAGCTGGTTCTGTTTCGTAAAGGCTTCATTAACCCTTTCACTGCCAGAGGTCTTTGTCTTTCTGAAAAGAGTTGTCTGGAGGTATTGAAATTAAACTATAAATGGCGTCATTGTATTGAGGGCGTTAATATTGTCTTTCTGTTTATCATGGTCATTTAAGAGTTTGTCGCCGCTGTATCCAGAGAATGTTATTTCGTTTAAGAATGACTTCCCGAACTGGAAAAGTTAGTTATATCCTTCATTTCTCCCTCCAGTACCTTCCGTAAGTTATTTTTAATCATCATATAGAAGTGACTAATTCCTTTTGTCCGCTGGCGTCCTGTGTATTACATTTTTATATCCCCAGACATTTTTATAAAACTTTTGAGAGTTGTCTGATAATGAAGGAGTTACTCATTTTACCTCCCTGATAGAGGTCTCCTAAATCAGTGGAATCGTATCAGATTTTATTTACTCTGAGCAAAAGTTCGTTGTACGTTCGCTGCCGCATTGTATCCTACCTTCCATGTTTTTTTAATCTCCTCTGAACGAAAGAGAGTATCCTTCCTTTTCATAGTAGTTTGTGTTTCATATTATTGCAAAAAAAAAATAGTTTCAAGTAGCATCGTGTATCAGTGCAGGCGATACTGAAGTGTCGGTAAACTTAAACCGTTGATGATGTAGCACTTTCATGTGATCTGATATGTTTTTATGCCACTACTCTTGTGTCATCAATATCTTTTTCCCCGTGCATTTGCCATTTTGTATCAAGTTGCCGTATTCTAATCAATTAACATAGCTTTGCTCCCTCGATAGTGATGGGTTGCACAGAAGAGGAAATAAATTGCGGCAAATAAATTAACGGGTAATTAAGGTAAAATACTCTTCACAGTCTTTTCAGTCTCACTTTATATGCCATTCAGTATTTCCGTCCATCATGGTTTTCACTAACTGTAAAATATCTTTTATGAAATGCTTCAGTAATATTTTTTCACTAACAGATTCTGGTGCTCGTTAGTGTGTAATGACAGCATAGTGTTAAATAAATGTAAGCTAGTAATATGCTCATAATTTTCCATCATAAACATGAAAATTGAATGGCGGTGAACCATCCGTAGAATAATACCTTAAAGGGAAATGTATAAGTCATTCGGTGTTGAAGATAATATGTTGAGATATTAAACAGAACATAATGAGATAAAATGAATGATAGCAGAGAACAGAATACCATGAAATTATAATTGTGTATATACCATATCTGGATGGATGGATAGATAGACAGATAGGCAGCTAGATAGATAGATAGATAGATAGACAATGCCTGTTTATGGTTCTTTGAGAATAACGGTACACATTTAGATGTGGAAAACAGAATCGTGAACTACAGTGGTATCATTTCAAAGCACACGGAATACGCTGTTGCTCAGAGGATCTATCCCTGCACAGCATCAAATGGCTTTGGCAAGGTACAGTCCTGTTGCAGAACACGATGTTGAAATTGAATTCGAGAGAGAGAGAGAGAGAGAGAGAGAGAGGGAATGGGTTAAACAGACAGTAAGGTAGACAGACACAGACAGATAATAGAGACAGACATACGGTAGGCAGAGAGAAGAGAAAAACAGATGAAGCATGCGTCGAGCGAAATATCCTGCTGTCTAGTAATTGTCTGCCCTGCAACAACGAAAAAATAATCCGGAGTTCGGTATCGTGCCTCGTCGCTGTCTAGAAATCCAGTTTAGTCGCAGATCAGAGGCGACTATTCCTGACAATTAAGTATCTGATGCACAGGACGTAATTCCGAAGTGTAGGATATTCAGAGTGGAGAGAGAGAGAGAGAGAGAGAGAATATGGAACAGCTTGGAAGAGGGATGACAGGAAGGAAAAGAGAGAGAGAGAGAATACAGAACAGCGTGGAAGAGGGATGACAGGAACGAAAAGAGAGAGAGAGAGAGAGAGAGAGATGGAAGCAAAGGATAGAGATAAGAGGTTGGTGAGAGTGGGGGAGACAGGTCGATTCCAGAGAGAGAGAAGGGGGGGGGGGGAGGCGAAGGAGAGAAAGAGAGCGAGGGAGAGGGAATAACCATGAACAACGGAAAAAATCATTGTAAATAAAACACTCCTCGTCACATATGGGTGGCGGGATTCAAACACCCTATTGCAAGCCCTTTCCTTTTCTCCTCTTCCTATGCTTTCCTTTTTTCACTTTTGTATTCTTAGTGGATTTTCATTTTTCCTTTTTTATTCTGATTTTCACAGCTGACCCTAGAAAGGTCAGTAAGGTCCGTGTGATTCGGGTAATTGTCACTTTGCAACCTCCTCTTCCTCCTCCTCCTCCTCCTCCCAAGCCACTTCATCTTCCTTTTTCCACATGCTCCTTCCCATCTTCCTTCTCAAGTTCAACACCTCTTCTCTTCATCCCTCTCTTCCTTCTCTCTCGCCCATCTCCCTCTTCCTTGTGTGGCTCCAGCAGCATTATGTTATCCATTTGGCCATCAGCGCTCCGGATGACAATATTCACAGGCACACAGGCTCCGTAATTCCGCCTGCTTGCATTTCAAACCCTGCATTGATTTCCACACGCTCGCGAATTCTGGATGGCAGGATGACGAGGGGTTTTTGTGTTGGTGATATTCTTGTTTGAATTAGGTTATGCTCTCTCTCTCTCTCTCTCTCATATATATATATATATATATATATATATATATATATATATATATATATATATATATATATATATTGCATTCGCAATTTCAAGATGGCAAGGTGTTTTGTGTTGCTGCAATTCTGTGTTCAAATCATTGTCTGTCTCTTGCTATCTATCTGTCTGTCTGTATTGTATCTTTGCATACTGAATACTTTCTGTGAAATCCCCTTTTCTTCCTTTATCTTTTCATCCCTTTCATTGCTGTCTTCTCATACCTTCTCGTAGTCATATTCCTTATCGTCAAGACCTTCGTTCTCTTCTCTTTGGCTTTTCCTTCTAGTCCGTTTGTTTCTCTGCATCCCTGTTTTAACTCTGCCCATTCCTGCTTCCATCTTTTTTTTTTCCCCTTTTCTCCATTTTTTGCTCGTTCTCATCATTCATCCCCACCCCGCATCGTTCTTCAGTACATTCTTCTCTCCCTCTCCCCCTCCCTCCAGCAACTTTTTCACCAAGCATTATCCCCCCCATTTGTTTCTCCGTCTTATCTTTCTCCGTTCAATTTTTTTCTTATGCGTTATCCTTTCTCGCCCATCTTCCTTCAGTATCATTCAGTCTTCCCCTATCCTCATTCTTCCTTCCTCTTCTCTCAACCCCATCCCTTTTCCTTCTTCCTTCGCCTCCTTTGCCCTCCTCCTTTTCCTTCTTCATTCACCTCCTTTCTCTTCCCCATTCCTCTTTCTCCTCCTTCCCTTTCATTTTCTCCACTATTCCTCTCCCTATCATCCTTCCCCTTTTCCGTCTCCCCTCACCCTTTTTTTCTTGTTCCCCTTCATCCTTGTCCTCCCCATCACTACCCCTCAGATTTCTTCCCTACACTCATCGTTTCCCTTACACCCTCACTCCTTCATCATCCAGTTCCTTCTTTTCCCCCTCCTTCTACTCCCAGTCTCTTTCTATCTGTCCATTCTTTCCTCTTCCCTGTTTCCTCTCGTCCTCTCTTCTTTTTCTCCTCCTCCCTCCCCTGCCACTATCTTTCCATTCTCTCCTTTCCCCGCTTTCTTCTCGTCCTCTCGCCATTTCCTCCTCTTACCTCCTTTTTCACTATCTTTCCATTCTCTCTTCGTCCCTGTTTCCTCTCGTCCTCTCGCCTTTTCCTCCTTCTCTCTCCCCTCTTCCCCACCCCTCCTCACAAGTAAACCGGGTCAAGCGTAACTTATCCGCTATCAAACTTTATAAAGCCCGATGGAAGCCTGAAGCAGAATTCAAATATGCTTAGGTGTTCAATTTTCAACTTTACGCTGTCGTTCCTTCCATCCCCACCACTACTACGGTTAGCTTCACTCTCTCTCTCTCTCTCTCTCTCTCTCTCTCTCAGCTGTGTCACTCTTATCCTCACTCGCATTCTCACTATCATTTCCACCCCCCCTCCCCTTTCTTTTTCTGTTTCTCCCCTGCTATCTCAGTTTCATTTTCAACCATTCTTCCACTTGATAGCTTCTCCTTCCCATCTCTCTCTCTCTCTCTCTCTCTCTCTCTCTCTCTCTCATCTTTTTTCCTACACCAGTACAAAACCCTCTCTCGCGCAGTTATGAGTGGAGGTCCGCAGGGAAGGAGTTCAGAAGGGCATCGATCAGTGAAATAGTGATATCAGAGAGAGAGAGAGAGAGAGAGTGATGCGTTACTGCGACGAAGGGAAAGAGAGGTGGAGGTGAGTCAGTGAGAGGATGGGAGCTGATGGGTCGAGATCCAGTTGACTCTGCCCTCTTTGATGAGATTTGTTCTCCACACAGGGGGAAATAGGAGCCAAGATCAGAGTCGTCAGTTACAGTGCTAAAGCTGGAAATAGGCACAGCGCATCGTAACTCTCTGAAAAGCTGATTATGCAGTAGAGGTGATTTGATTTTTATTGTTAGGAGGGACAAAGAGGACACGAGACTACTGAGAGATAATAGAGTTGCATTGATTTTTTTTTCCTAGGTGAGACAGAGAGAAAACGAGACTACTAAGAGGTAATGGAGTTGAGTTGATTAGGCTACTGTTGAAGGTAGTCTAATATTCTTTCTACCTCTCTCTCTTTTTAAAGGGAGACGGATTTTTGAGAAGTACAGTCTTCATTTGTCCATATGCGTGATCGTCTGAATATGTGTGTGTGCGTGTTTTACGTTTCCCTTTGTGTGTGTGTGTGTGTGTGTGTGTGTGTGTGTGTGTGTAGGTAAACGGGTGTGTGTTTGACAGGTTATATTATTAAGGTATAGGTGTACGGGGATGAACCTTTGATTTTTTATAAAATGGATACATTAGGGTGGCGGCATTATTATATGACCAATTAAGGCATTAATTATGCTGTTGTGGGGGTGACGTCATCTGCCACAATATTAATCTGTTGGCGGTAGGGATTTTTTTTTTAAGCAACGCCTATAATGCACAAAATTAAATTTCTCCGAGATATACAGAATATATATATATAGATAGATAGATAGAAGTGTGTGTGTGTGTGTGTGTGTGTGTGTGTGTTCTGCAGTAATATCTTCTTTGCAGCTACATTTTTTTTTCGTCTTGCATATGCGCTTAATACTGAGACCTCGGTAGGTTTTATAATGGTGAATATATATGGTCTAGCGTTAACCTAAGTAAGATACTAAAGTCATCAGCTGAGGTTTAAGGGTTAATTGGAAAAACAATAATGCTGATTATTTGTTCTAGTCGCAGCGAGTACACTATACTTGGATCATGGAATAAAAGGAACAGATGAATCCCTTTTTTAAATTCAATTTGCAATATCCTAATTCTGGCATTCGGTAGAAATACACTCTTAGCATACAGTGCAGTATTATGAGAAGAGGGAGTACATGTAATTTTTTCACGGCATTTAAAAATTCTGCTACGAGTGTCCTCTCCCACAAATTTAATGAACACGAAAGATGGCCCGGATATTCTTTTTGCTTCGTCCGAACTCCAGTATGTTCCTTTTTCTCCCAGAAAGTAGAATTAATGAAAAGGTGGATTGAATGTTCTTTTTGTGCTCTCCGAATTGAAGTACATGAGTCCATTTCTCCCACAAACTAGATCAGAATAGAAAGACGGGTTGCATGTTTCTTTTGCTTCTTCTGAATCTCAGTATATGATTATTCCTCAAGAATTTAAATTGAAAGTTGATGACGTGTTCATTTTGCTCTTCTGAAAATTCTGGTACATGTTTCATTTTCTCCCAGACAATAAAATACATTGAAAAGATGGAACACACACACATATATATATATATATATATATATATATATATATATATATATATATATATATATATATATATATATATATATATATTTTCATCTTTTAAATTCCGGTAAATAACTTTTTCTCCCTCAGGTTAAAATAAGGTAGGATTTACATATTTTCTCGTCTTTTTAATTACGGTGTATGATTTTTATTCTCCCTCAAATTAGATTATATAAAGTTGGATTACATATTCTTTATGCGGTTTCTAAATTTATATTTCTTTTTCTCCGTCAAATTGGATGAAAATAAAGTTGGATTACATTTTTGTTTTTTTACGTCTTCTAAATTTCGGTATAAATTTCCTTTTCTCACGGTGAGGAAGTGGGCCAACACTGCTGCCGCCCCGCCGAGGTTCACGGCAAAACCAAACACAATTAAGAGTTCTATTTCCTCTTCAAGTTTTCGCCGGTAGTTCTTGCTTCCTGCACTCCCTCCTTCCCCTCTTAAAACCTTTGCTGCTCTCTTAAAATCTGTCCCGGCCTCTCTTAACGTCTCCTCTTTCTCTTGGCGTCTCCTCTTTCTCTTGCAGTCCCTCCTCTTTCTCGTGCATTTCGACCTTCTTGCGTTTCTCCATTTCCTTCCGGGTATATCTTCCTTTTTCCTAATTCTTTTTAACTTCCTTATCCCTCCGGTTTCATGTTTATTTTTTCGCTTTTCCTTCTGTGTTTTCTTCGTGTTTAATCAACATATCTCGGCTTATTTCTTTATTATCCCCGTCCTTTCTTCCACTCATTATTCCCATCCTTCTTTACGAGAATCGCACCCTTTCCTTCTCCCATTACTCCTTTCCTAATCGTAATCCCTTCCCATATCTTCCATTGTTTCTTTCTTTATCAGTCTCTTTTTCTTTACTATTACGCCCTCCTTTCTTTACAAAAAATAATAGTAGTAATAGTAGTAGTAGTAGTAGTAGTAATTGCAGTGGTAGCAGTAACAAATAATAATAATAATAATAACAATAATAATAATAATAATGTTTCCCCCCCTTTTTTTTTTCATTACCACCTTCCTCCTTTCCAATACTCCAGTTCATATAGAAAAGTTATTCCTCTCTCTTCCAGTATCTTTATCATAGTCTTTCGTTATCATTATTTTTATCATAACTTCCTCTCCTTCAGTATTCCCTTCCACCATAGGCTTTCTTATTCTCTTACAGGTGCGATGCTCACTCATGCATTCTCTCTCATCCTCCTGAAGTAAATCCTAAAGCCTTCTTTACTGGGGCCTTTGTTACTCCCGTCTTTTCGGTCTTTGCCGTTTTACACTTTTCCATTTTCTCCCTGCGGTTCCTCCCTTTCCTCAGCTTTCTCATTCTTCCTCTTACCGTCTCTCCTTTCCTCCTTTTTTTAGAATTTTTACTAATATATATCCTTTCTTGCATGCTCTTACATTTCCATCCCCTTTTCCAGTTTGCAGTTATTTTTCTTTCCATTCTTTCCTCTTATCCTCTCGCCTTTCACCCTGTTATTTTTTCTTCAACATGTTTTCTTCTTCCTTTCCCTCCTGCACAGTCTCCACCATTTTTCACTTCATGTGTAGTTCCTAGTACCCCACCCTCCTGTCTCTCTCTCTCTTTCTCACACACACACACACACACACACACACACACACACACACACACACACACACACACACACACACACACACACACACACACACACACACACAGAGCCCCCCTTTGTACCTCCATAATATATCCTTTTATCCACATCCAACATCTTAAACAGTCACCTTCGCCTGAGTGTCAGACATCCAATCCCTAACCCCCCTTCCACTAACGCTCCCCTAGAAACTAAAGGAGTAACCCGAGGAAGTAAAGAAGTCTCTCCTGTCCTTAATATCAGTAAATCTGGAGCGCCAAGTGCCTTTAGCGGGCCGAAAGAGGGAGAGGGGAGAGACAAAATGATTATAATGACCACAGCGGTTTTCATTCTCTTGCACTACAGTATCTCCGTTTCTCTCTTCTCTCCTTTACCTCTTCTCTTTTTTCTCCTTCTTGTCTTCTCTCTTCTTCTCTGCTTTATATACCCATCTTCGTCTTTCTCTCACCATCGGTATCTCTCTGTCTCTCTTACTTTCTCTTTCTCACTCCCCTTTCCTCCCCCTCCCTCCGACCCGGGTACTTATGTTTGTTCTTGCAGCAGAGTAAATATAACGTCCAGACCTTTAATTATGCAATCTTAGGAGCTACCACACCCTCGTAAAAAAAAAAAAAAAAAAAAAAAAAAAAAAAAAGCTACCCATCCCCAATCTCCATCCATCTCCCTGCATCTCCACATCCATCCATCCCTTGTCTCCCTTCCCCTTTGCATCCCCACTTCCATCTTTCCCTACTCTCCTCCTCCTCAACATCCCCACTCACTGTCTCTTACATACTCTCTCTTATCCTAATCTCCCACCTCCTTACCTCGTCATATCCCCAACTTCTTTCTTACTCGTTTCCTTCATACTCTTGCTCCATACCCCCGTCGTTCCTCACTCTCAGATCCATCCTTCCACACCCCTAACATCCATCCCACCTTTCACCTTTGTCTCCTTACTTCTCGCATCATCCTTACTTCATCTTTACTAAATTCTCCTATCGTCTACTCGCACTCGCACCTCCCATCCCCACCCACCACCTGCCTTCCTAATAAATCTTGCTTTACCACCACCCACTCCCCCGCCCCACCACCTGCATCCCTATTTAATCCCCCGTTTACCCTGTTATTCATACCATCCTCCTTCCTCTACCATCATTTCCATCCCTTCCTTGACCCCTTCTTCTGCCCCCACCTCCATCCCTCCCCTCCTCCCACCTCCTACATTCACCTCCATCCCTCCCCTCCCTCCACCTCTACCCCCGAGCTCCTAAAGCCCACCAGGAGTTGAGTGCAGTAATTTAATTTGGACTTTTTTCTACCCCGGGCTTGAGGAGTAAGTTGGCCTCATGCGAACTCGACGAGAGAGAGAGAGAGAGAGAGAGAGAGAAAGAGAGAGTGAGAGAGAGAACCCACATTGGCTTTCCATCTTTTCTGTTTTTGTTCCTTCACTCTCCTCTTCCTCATTACTGTTTCCGTTACTCTCTGTCCCTTTCTTTTTCTCTCCCAATTGTTATTTTCACTTCTCTTTCCTCTTATTTTCTCCTTTTTCTCTTTTTCCCTCTTTCTTTCCTCTTTTTCTAGGTACCCTTTTTCTCATTTTCCCTCCTATGCACTGCTTTCTGTTATTCTCTTTCATCTTAATCTCTTCCCCTTGTTCACTGTCTCCCCTGCTTCATTTTCTCCTCTCCCTCATTCTACCTCCCTTATCACCTGTCTTTCGTATCTCCTAGACTCTCTCACCCTCATTTTCTCTCCTGTATTATTTCGTCCATCTCTCTCCATACCATCATTTATCTATTCCATCTCTCCCCTCCCTCCTATTCACATCCCCTCCACTTACTTGAGACTACATTCTCCTCATTCCCTCCCCTCCTATCTCTTCTCCCCAGGTCTCCCTTTCCTCTCCCGTTGATCTTTCCCCTCTCCTCGTTTCCCCCTAAGTCTTTTCTTTTCTTTTTTTTTCCTTCCACATCCCTTATTCTTCCTTTCTTTCCTACAACCCTTTTTCACTACTACATCGGTGTCTCATAATCTGGTTGCTTTTCACTTCCTCTTCACATTCCCTCCTCGCCCATCCCTCTTCATTTCTACTCATGTGGCTCCCCTCTGAACACCTCTCTTCATTCCCTTTTTAATTTTTCTCCCTTCACTTATCAACCCCCTTTCTCCCCTCATTTTCTTGCATGTCTCATCTCCTCATTTCTCTCCCTTATCTCACCCTCTGTCGTTAAATCTCATTTTCACTTCTCTCGTCAAAACTTTACATCATCACCGTGCTCCTCTACTCCGCAGATCACCTCCCTTCAGGTTAGTACCCTCTTTATTTTCCCTCTCATTACCGCTCCCCTCTCTTTCCCTCTCTCCCTCTCATCGTCACCCTCACCTCTTTGCTCTCTCTTCTTCCCCTTCTCCTCACCTCTTTATTATTATCTTCCTCTTTTCCTGGCTTCACATCATCTCCCCTCTCTCCACCACCCCTCTTTTCATTTCTCCTCTCTACTGCTCTGTCTGCTCCCCTCTCTCCCTTCTTCACTTCCCTTACCTTTCCCTCTTCTCCCCACTTCCCTTCGCTTCTTCCCCCGTTCAATTCTCTTCACGTTTTTCGTCTTCGTTTTCTGATCTCATTCTTCCTCTTTCCACCTTCCCAGTCTTCAACTTTGATCCTCTCCTCACTTTTCCTCCCGTCTCCTCTTCTCTCTTCCTCTTTTCACCCTTCTCTCTTTTCTTTCCCCCCTCTCTTCACTTCTTTCTCTCCCGCTGCCGCTTATCCTCTCATGAGTTCTAGGAAATGAGTGGAAATTTTTCATGAATGAGAGTTTTCCTCTTGGGGGCGCCAGGCACTCAGTGGTTTAGTCATTACTTCGTATTTTTACATTTTTTCCTGTGTGTGTGTGTGTGTGTGTGTGTGTGTGTGTGTGTGTGTGTGTGTGTGTGAAATGAGAGAGAGCGTGCCATTTTTACGACGTGCACACAGTTAATATGACCCCCAGCTGTTTCTTTATATTTTCATCCACTGTCCCCTTTCCTCCACTTCCTGCTTCTGTGCTTTGCCTTTAGGTTTGCACTGTAAGGACCTGTTGTGTGCTTGATCGCTTAGAAGTAATAATCAGTTGTTTTATATTCAGGCTGTCACGCTGGATTTCTAGGACACTTCTGCGGGTTGTTCTGGAGATAAGCTTAGAGTGAAAAAAAAATTATGCTTATAAGTTCAGTTTTAATTAATTTCGGAACCACTGCTACTGATGCTTTTATGACTTACTTATGAGGAAGACATATTTCTCCCATAAGATCAACATTTATTGTGGCTCGGTAATGAATGAAAATTAGACAATGTTGATGCAGCGTATTTTTTTTTATATATATATAAATTAAGTACTCAAAAATAACCACAGGATCACCTATGGTTTTCAGAATATCTTGTGAGACACCCTGTATAGATATGGTATGTAATCATCAACGGGGTTATTGGCATTATGATTTGCTCAATTATATCCGTGAAATTATACTCGTTGTCCAGGGAAGCTTGTAATTATCTGGGAATAATTTTGCAGCGTGTAGTGATCCCTCGTGACCAGCATATTATTGAACTCATCGCCAGTGTCACCCTCTACATTCCTATAGATTATACTGCAATTTATTCCTCCTCAGTTACATGTATTAGTATCCATTATTTTTTTGTGATTTAGATGTATTATGTTATTAACGTTTTGTGTTCTTGGAAAAACTGGACATTTTCTGTTCCCTTTTTTTGCCCTTCCTCATCGACGATATTATAATTTTGATCCCCCCCCCCCCTGTATACTTTCTTCACTTTCACCTTAACTCCTTTTTCTTGCATCCTATTTTATTCATGACTAATTCTCTCTCTCTCTCTCTCTCTCTCTCAGTTCACTTTTGTCATCCTAACTTTATTTTTCGTAATTTTCTTTTACTTCCCCTTACTCACTTCCACTTAACTCAGATGCTCGTATTCTTTTACCTCTGGTCGTGTCCTACTTCTCTCTCTCTCTCTCTCTCTCTCTCTCTCTCTCTCTAACACACACACACACACACACACACACACACACACACACACACACACACACACACACACACACACACAGATCCCATCCTCTCCCACACTCTCAGTCATTCCTTCTCCCACGTTCTCACATCTCATCCTCTCCCACACCCACACACTCACTCTTCCCTTCTGTCTCTCACTTACTCACTTTCCCAGGCCTCCTCCCAACACGCAAGAAAGTCATTACAACTCTGCCCCCTCCGAATGCCCCCCTTTCTCTCCTGCCCCCCATACAACAGGCCAACGCGATGGGTTCTCTGGCTGGGTTGAACTTCGTTTTTGTATTTTCTTTTTCCTTGGGTTTCTGCTTTTCATGCTGCTGGTGCTGCTTGTTTGGGCTCGGTGGGTACGTTTGTTGAGATGAGAAAAGGTGTGTGTGTGTGTGTGTGTGTGTGTGTGTGTGTGTGTGTGTGTGTGTGTGTGTGTGTGTGTGTGTGTGGGATGAGCAATGTGTGTATTTATGTGCATGCGCATGTGGAAGGGTGGGGTGGGAGCCATACTACAGCATAATGAAAAAGTCATAAATCAGTAGAAGCTTTATGGCTCGTGTGTCCCTTTGCGCCAGTCGCCGGCCCCAAACACCACCAGTATTTTAATTTTCAGCATAACGTCGCCAAACATTAGCTGGATTCCACTCTGATATTTACAGCCTGTACGTTTGTCCGATTGAAATCTTTAAATGGACGGCCTGAGTGATGAAGTGCCATTACAAAATACGCTGCCTGAAATTACAGAACGGTACAGTATTAACTGTTTTTCTACTATTATAAAATATTCATTCATAATGCATGTATCAGTTAATGTGTATGCAGCTAAAATGTTCAATGATTACAAGGCCATTTTTCTGATTGAAATTCTAAGTATTTTCATCAAAATAATAGTCAAACAAAAGAGCATAGTCTGTGTGCTTTTCTATCAAGTTGTATGTGCAATTGCAGCCATATGTACTAGCGAAATTAGATGGCTTTCGGAGACTAACAAACTTCAGATACAGTATTCCGGGAGCGTCGTACACATTGCAGAAAAAAAAAGGAAAGAAAGAAAAAAAATATCGATTACTACCGTTCTTCACTGTTCCACATGAGGGCATCAAGAGTTCTAATCCGAGTCAGAGTTAATCATGTCCTCCTAATTAACCAGTAATGTCCGGGCGCATTGGAAATCTTGAAACCTCGGTCTCTTTATTCGGAATTCCCTGAGGTGCGAATGGAATACTGACCACAAATGCACAGTTGCGGACATAAATACTGATCCACAGCGTTGCGATAGATAGCGAGGCAATGAACAAATGGTTTTCGAAATCTGTTGATGGTATCCCCAGCAAAATTCGTCCGAATACCATGACCTAGGTTTCATGATTGTTCTGGTAATATGTAGATGGATACAGTGTTATTTGGGATATTATTGAACTACAACTATACTGTCAATAAAAAGAAATCGTCTGTACATTTTGAACAGTGGACGAATTTTTAAGAGTATGCTATTACCTACCGAACATACATATGCATTTTGTTTTCATCAGTACGGTATAGCATAAGATAAAGCACGAACGGCAGTAGCACTCCATGTAAAAACCATTGATAACCGAGCAGTTTTAAAATGCTGTATATCTAGTATACATCCCTTAAAAAGAGAATTGTACGTTTTAACGCGTATTGTAATGATGACCCACAGTGTAATCTAATTGCCAGTATTATCTATTTTCATTGTACGGGGTACTCGACATTACACAACACGGCGCGTTACAGGACATATTCTGAGATACCGATTTATCACACCTATCTTTGTCAGAAGAATTTGGCCACACAGTATTTTCATTCATCGACTATCAGATGCGTGATTTTTTTTTTTTTTAAGAGGAGTACATACCTCCAGCTGTAATCCACAAACATAGATAGAAACCAGGTCTCACTAGGGCAGACCCTCATTTTTGTGCCAAGGAGAGACAAAAATATTTCCCTGACAGCTGTGCCAGTTTGTCTCCTCCCAGTACCTCATTACCCCCCCTATCTTCCTCTTATGGCCGTCTCAAGTCCTCTCCACCTTTTCTGGAATTATTTATCGCTTTCTTCATGCCACTTTCATCATCCTTGTCTTCCTTTTTTTACAGGTTTCCTCATGCGAACTTTCTGAGAAGGATTATACTCCTTTCCCTTACTCCTTTCCATGCCTTCTTTCTTCATTTTCTTTATTCTTTTCTTCAGGTTTCTTACCGTTGATTTTTCCAGGGTTGTATTTATCCCATCCTTTACTCTGTCTTATGTCTTTTCTTCTTTATTCTTTCTCTTATTTTTATTTTTACATCTTTTGTCACGTTGGTTATTATTTTTTATTATATTTTTCCTGTCTTTCGTGCTTTGTTTTCTCTCATTATTATGTTTCCCTTTTTTTTTTTTTTTTTTTTTTTTCCCACCTGGGATTATACTTCTTCGCTACTCTCTGACCCCTCTTTTGTCATCATTTTTCCTCCTCATTAGTAGAGCTGTCTCTCATTTTCCTTCTTCATAGGTTTCTCGTTTGCATACCTCTCTCTCTCTCTCTCTCTCTCTCTCCGTAGTGTGTCTGTGTTTTTCCCTCTTTTTATCCTTGTCCGCCCCCACATCATACTATATTTCCTGCTCTTATTCCCTTTACCTTTAGCCTTTTTCTTCTACTCTGCTTCTCTCTTATTTTTATTTTTTCTTTCTTTGCTTCCACTCATTCATGTTTTTATTATTCTTTCCCACAATTGCCGTCTTTCCCATTCTTGTTTTTTTTTTTTTGCCTATTTATTTTGCTTCTTTATTGGTAGCGAAAATTTTCATCATTTTCTCTTTCTTTATCTGTTAACCCCATATTTTCTTACTTGCTATCTACTTTCCCATCTGTTTCTCCCCTCCCATAATTCATCTCAATATTTTAACCAATTCTTTCCATTTCCATTCATGTAATTTTTCAGTTTCCTTTTTTTCCTTTTTGTTTTCTTTGCCTTCCGGATGTTTTCTCATGTCTTTATAGTTTTACCTGGTGTTTCCTTTTCCTTCATTTATTTTCCATCCGTTACATTTTCTTTTAATATTATCATCTCCAACCATATTTACATTCCTTCTTCTTTTCTCCCACTTCCTGCCTGCCCTTCCTCCATCACTGAAATTTTTCCTACTTTTTCCCTTTCCTTTCAGCTTTTTCGTCCCTCACTCCAACTCTTTCAAATGCTCTTCACGCCACTCAGACCCATCGTCAACTTTTTCTCTATTTTTCTCAGTTTTTTTGTTACCATATTCATTACCAGTTTGTCCTTACTCATTATTTGTCCCTTTTTTTAACCTTTTAAATTTCTTATTATTTTCCTGTTATATGTTATCCCGTAAAAACTCTTCCTCTTGTAATTCTATAACTTCATCTCTCACTATTCCAGAGCATATTTCCCAGACACGTTTGCTCATTTTTCTTCACAGTTTTCATATTGCAACTTTTCGTAACATATTACCCCTTTAAATATCAGCTTTTTTCTACGTTATGCACATTACGTCCTTCGCCTTTTTATTGCTTGTTCTCCCAAAGAAGATCTTCCTTTTTTCCATTTCCGGCCTTCTCGGTCTAAGGGGTCAAATGCTTTCTGTAAATACTGATGTCTGAAACTAGGAGTAAATAGAGAGTAAAAAAAGTTGACCAATAATCCCAGAAAATGTGAATCTAACTTAGTGTTACATGTTCTTTCATCTCCTTTCGTCATGTTTTCTCGAATCTCCTTTCTTCCTCTCCGTCTCCCAGCTCATTCCTTGTTTCCACCACCTCCTCATAACACCTCCTTTGCTTCCCTTACCCCACCCCCCGTCGCCTTTCTTCCTTCGTCCTTCTCCCCTATTTAAATACCCTTTCATCTACTCCCTCACCTTCTCTCCCTCTTTCCCATCTCATTGCTCTTCCCTATCTCTTTTTTCCCTCTCCCTCTCTTTATTCACACCTGTTTCATCTTTCCGGTCTTTCCCTTCCCTCCGCTCTCACTCTCCAACTTACCTACCTTTCCCATCTCATTTTTTCTTTCTCCCATTCTGTTCTTGCTCAAGCCCTATCCGCACTATCCTCCGTCTCAATTTTCTGTCATTCCTTTCCATCCTCGCCCTCTCCCTCACTCTCTTTCTCTCATCTTTCTTCTTTCCGTGCATCCCTGCCCTTATTCTTCTCTCCCTCCCTTCTTCCGCACAAACCCTTTCCTCACCAGCAGTCTCCTTCCTTAACCCGTCTTTTTCCTTCTACCTCCTTGTACTGTGTCCTTATCGCCACCCCTTGCTCTTGTCCATCCCCCTTCTTTCCGTCCTTCCCCATTCTTTTCTCCCCTTTCTGCTCAGGCACAGAACCTCTCCCCAACTACCTCCGTCTCCTTACCTTTAGTCCCTTTCATCCCCTCCTCTTTTCTCCCCTCCGTCCACTCACTCTCACACTGCCTCACTCCTTTCAAGCTCCTCCCCACCTCTTCCCCATCATCCCCGTCCCTGCCCATCCTTCTTCTCTTAATTCTACTCCGGCAGCACAGGCCCTCTTCCCGCCAGCCCACCCACCGTTTTGTCTCCCCATAAAACTCGTGACCTGCAGGAGACAACTTCCTTCCTAAACTAATGTGCATTGTGTCGACCCCAGCCAGAACGGTGTGCGTGTGGGAGGGGTTGTCCGGGGTTCCTAGTTATAAAGGATCCCAACAGTACTCGGTTCACCTTAAGCATCTGAACCCGGGATGTCTTCCTTATTTTCTTATATCCTGACGGTTTTATTCAGCTTGGGATGGGCTTTTAGAACTGGATATAACCCTTAATAAGCCTCCTTAAATACGAGACGCCTTCTCTGGGTCGATTAAAATGGTTTCATAGCAAGAAAAGACTAAATGAACGTCACCCAAATTGAGGCTTGCCGTAAAATTGCCATCTTTCCATCTTGAATAACGAGTTGTAATAAGACATTAGCACTGAAATATGATGCTAGTAACGAAGAAGTGTTATCGTAAAACTTTTTGGCCTGGAGGGAGTGGATTCAGCCTTCTTTAACCTTAACACCTTCTGTTAAGTGAGTTATTTTGGTTGTTATACCTTGCAGTACTCTTTTATGTTACTCTCTTCTTATATTACCACATTCTGGATAAATAACATAAAAAATGATATTAGTCATCCGTTTCCGAAAATAAATCGGGAAGGAAAGGTGTTCGGGAGCTTCCTTAACGGCCGAGAATACGAGTTCAAGACGCCTTCCAGAAACTGAAAGCAGATGGACTCAAAGATGCAAGAATAGAGTTCAGAATACGTAATCGGACTGAATCAGGTAAACACAACGTGAGGGAATTAACAAGTATTTCCCCGAGTAGTTTAGAAAGGGAGAGTATTTCTGAGACCGTCGTTTGGTTGTCTGAGATTGTTGTTTGAGTCCCGGTGGTTCATTCAGCGATCCTTGGTTATTAAGACCCTACTTAAGCATCCATTGTTCAGTCTGTTTTGAGAGCTTTATCCCTGGGGCTCTATATCTGAGGGAAACAGACTGGCATAGATGTGGATTCATATTGGCTTCTTAATTAGCCCGTTGTTGTTGATTGAAGGTGCTGAAGAGGAATGTTATCTTCTTGTGGCACTGATATAATTGAACGACCCTACTGCCTTGGTATAGAAACGTCCCTCAACTGTCTCCCTATGTCTCCCCAAAAGGAGGTTGGTGGACTGCAGGAGGAGGGCACCCTTTCCTTTCCTTTTCTATCATTTCTTTTCCTGTCCTTTTCTCTCCTTTCGTTTCCTCTCCTTTTCTCTCCTTTTGTTTCCTCTCCTTTTCTCTCCTTTCGTTTCCTCTCCTTTTCTTTCCTTTTTGTTTCATTTTATTTTCTCACCTTTCACTTCCCCTCCTTTTCTTTCCGTTCGTTTCCTCTCCTCTCCTCTCCTTTCTTGTCCTTTCTTTTCAATTCCTTTCCTTTCCTTTCAATTCCTTTCCGTTCCTTATACTTCCTTTCTTTTCTGTCATCTCGCCTCGTCCTGTCTCATCTCCCTTCTCCTCCTCTTCAAATGAAGTCTTGTCCAGCGAATCTTTTATTTCAGCCAGGGATGTACTTGGAGAGAGAGAGAGAGAGAGAGAGAGAGAGAGCAGAACATAGAAGCAGAGGATCCGAGAAAGACAAAGAGAAAAATAGAAAGAAAGAACTTAGTAATGCTGGATCATACAACCCTCCGACTCTGACATTTGTAATCACACTTACGACTGACATAGAGGTAATTATCCCCCCGCCCCCCCATTTCCTTGAAGGCCTTAAAGTGGATTGGTCTTCTGCCTACACTGCTTTCTTCGAGAGAATCTGGAAGGAGTGGGAGGAGAAGGAGGAGGAGAAGATAATCTGGAATCGCTGGAATGGAGATTGGGAGAAACGGGGCAGAGGTATTTTCTTACACATTAGCCCCTTCTTATGCTTTGTTTTCGATGCCTCGCTGATGTCTCCACCTTAGCAATATACCTTTCACTATTACACCTTAACCACTTTACTGTAGAGATCTCAGCTGAATAAAACTAACGAGAATGTCCTGTGATAGCAGTAACTTAATAAAAATAATCGTATTGGTAGTAAACCTCGTATTCTCGTGCTTGTCGCTTCTGTCTCTTTACTCTCAACAAACTTGGTGTGAGTGGCATACGAGAAAATATTATCGTGCCACATCGTGGAGTGTACTGGTAAGGAGGAGGTCCGAGGGAGTCTGCTACGAGAATAGAGTGAGAACCCATCCAAGCTCATCTGATAGGTTTGTGTGTGTGTGTGTGTGTGTGTGTGTGTGTGTGTGTGTGTGTGTGTGTGTGTGTGTGTGTGAGAGAGAGAGAGAGAGAGAGAGAATTTGATTGATCTTGATGTTACGACGAGGACGGCCATCAGGTGCCAGTTACGTCTACACAAGTTATCAAATTACCAAAGTACCTTATCTGAAACGTACAACACTGCTTCTGTCACTAACAAAAACACTAACCTTTATCACGCCGATGTTATTGTTAGCTCTCTTTTTAATAATAGCTCAATAAAAATGTGTGCATTTTCCACTGAGTGCACCTTTGTTCCAGTCTCTTACTTTCATATTCTCAAATGAAGTCACAATCGTTCAGGTTCATAGTTCGCATCCTCTCCTTCCTCTCCTCTTTCTTACCCCCTCCTCCTCTCCTCCTTTCATCCTCCTCACGTCATACACTCCCTTCTTCCCCAATAACCACCCCACCCCCTCATCCCTTATCCCCCTTTCCTTATTCAGCTGGTATTATAATTTTAGTCGTCTGTAATAAGCAACCCTGGGAGGACCAATAAGCATATCACTGTTTGGTTTCGTTTGTAATTTGTACCCTTCCTCCTCATCCCCCCTCTTCTTTCTCCCCATCATTCCCTCCTCCTTCACCCTCCCTCTCTTCCACCACCTCCCTCTCTTCATCCACCTTCCTCTCTCCTTCCACCTCATCCACCTCCCTCCCTCCCTCCAGGTCCCCCAGGTAATGTGCTCCAAATTACCCAGGAAGATTAACCCCATTCGCTTCACTCCACTCCTGCTCCCACTTTCCACACAAACTTCTTTTTTTACTTTTTTCTGATGCAATTTTTTTTTTTTAACAGCTTTACTTCTACCGCTCAACTAAGCCCACATTCCAAACTCATATGTACTCTTTTTATGAGTGTGTTGTGCAATAATAATAATAATAATAATAATAATAATAATAATAATTAATAATAATGATGATGATGATGATGATATTGATATTAATGATAATAAGCAGTTATGACAGCTATAATATTAATAATATAATAATAATAATAATAATAATAATAATAATAATAATGGTACTATTAATAATAATGATAGTAATAAGGCAGTTATAATGACAGCTATATGCAGAAGATAAAGAAGAAGAAAAGAGATCTTCCATTTCGTAATTACCATATCCCCTCGGGGGATCCAATTTAGTGAAATGAGATTCCAGTCCATTATTTTACTGTTTGAGTACTTTAACCCTTTCAGTATGGCGACGTCCTTTAGAGTTTAGGGGTCGTATGCTAAACCTGTAAATCGCGAAGCGGAAAGCAAGCCACTAATAATCCTATTTACTAAGGGTGATTTATGAACACCTGTGCTTATTAGGTATGGTCAGCCCGCATTCCATATTACAGAACGCAGTCAGCAGCCATGTAGGAAGGCCAGATACGTTCCATCATCATCACGTACCTCAAAAATCTCCATTAAAAAAAAAAAAAAAAAAAGAGGTCTGCATTCCACGTTGCAATTTCAAGTTTAAGCTGACGATCCTTTATCTCGCAGTCTCCCGACGAATTAATTCAGCTTAGGAGAAACTTATCAAACTGGCAGGCATAGACACAACCTTCATTAACCCCTGCCATACTAAATATCTCTCTGTGTTGGGGAAAATCGTCTGAAAAGGAAAAAATATATATTACTGATGGGATTAACTTTTTCCAAGATCTTAGGACTCACTCTGACCTTAGTGAAATCGTCTGGTGTTAGCCGGGAAAAAAGACTATGTTCATTTTACCTTGGCCTAAAACTGCCATCTCTTCACCTTGAATTCTGAGTTATAGCTAGAGATTAACGCTCGAATGTGTTGCTAGTCACCATAAAGTGCCACATTGAGGAGCCACAATATTGTCATTTTCTGCCACTGAGCTACGTGAAATAAGATGCAAATGGATGAAAATCTAGGCCAAGTTAAAGTAAATGAATTACAGTACTTAACAATGTCTTAGAAACTGGATTCTGGGCCCGTATTTTCGTCGGTTAAGGTAGCTTCTTAACACCTCTTCCGAAGCGATTTATTCTGCTTGTTTCACTTTCCCGTCTCCTTGTGTGTTATTTAAGTCATTCTAATATCACCACACTGTATAAGCGAAAGGGAGAGTCTGGGAAGGAAGAACGAGTAAAATCAGAGGATGGAAGGATGTTAATTGAGATGGATGCAGTAAGGAAGAGATGGGCAGAGTATTTTGAAAGATTGTTAAATGTAGAGGAGGAAAGGGTGGCTGAGATTGTGGCGGATGGAAGGGTGCAAGGAATAAATGTGTTGGGAGAGTTGAATGATTCTTTGATCACGAAGGAGGAAGTGGAGAAGGCAGTAAAGGAGATGAAAACAGGGAAAGCTGCAGGTATGGATGGGTGTGCTGTGGAATGCCTGAAGGGTGGTGGAGTGACTATTGTTGACTGGTTAGTAAGATTGTTGAATGTGTGTTTTGAGAAAGGTATGGTGCCAATTGACTGGGCAAGTGCTTGTGTGGTCCCGTTGTATAAAGGCAAGGGTGATAAGTATGAATGTACTAGCTTTAGGGGTATAAGTCTGTTGAGTGTTGTAGGTAAGGTGTATGGTAGAGTGTTAATTATGAGAGTTAGAGAGGGTACAGAGGGAGTGATTAGTGATGAGCAGTGTGGCTTTAGGAGAGGGAGGGGATGCGTTGATCAGGTGTTTGCTGTGAGACAAGTGTGTGAAAAGTATTTAGCGAAAGGCAAGGATGTGTTTTGGGCATTTATGGATTTGGAGAAAGCGTATGATAGAATTGATAGGGAGGCTTTGTGGACTGTTTTAAGATTGTATGGACTTGATGGTAGGTTACTAAAAGGGGTGAAAAGTTTTTATGTAAATAGTAGAGCGTGTGTAAGAGTGGGAAATGCTGTGAGTGAGTGGTTTCCCGTGAGAGTGGGGCTGCGACAGGGATGTGTGATGTCGCCTTGGTTGTTTAATATTTACATGGATGGTGTTGTAAAGGAGGTGAATGCAAGAGTTTTAGGTGGTCTGAGTCTGGTAAATGTTGATGGAGGAGAGTGGAATCTGAAGCAGCTGCTGTTTGCAGATGATACTGCACTGGTGACTGATTCAGAGGAGAGATTGAGACAGTTGGTAGAGGAGTTTGGAAGGGTGTGTGAAAGGAGGAAATTGAAAGTAAATGAGAATAAGAGTAAAGTGATGAAGTGTATGAGGTTGATAGATGGTAGGGGGATGAATATAGTTTTGAATGGTGAGTTGCTTGAGGAGGTAGATTGTTTTAAATATCTAGGGTCACATGTTGCTGTGGATGGAAGAATAGATGCAGAAGTGAAGTTTAGAATAAATGAAGTAGGAAAGGTGCTGGGAGGAATGAAAAAAGTGTTTAAATGTCGTTCGCTTAGAATGGATGTAAGAGAAGGCTGTATGAGGGTGTTGTGGTACCGACTGCATTATATGGGGCTGAAACATGGAATATGGGTGTAGCAGAGAGGAAAAGTTTGAATGTAATGGAGATGAGATGTCTGAGGAGTATGTGTGGAGTGACGCGTATGGATCGGGTGCGAAATGATGAAGTGCGAAGGAGAACTGGAGTTGTTCGGGAGATGGCTGGCAGAGTTGAGCAGAGGGTGTTGCAATGGTTTGGGCATATGGAGAGAATGGATAATGAGCGATTGGTGAAAAAGATAACTAGATCTGATGTGAGAGGTGTAAGGCTGAGAGGAAGACCACGAATAGGATGGATGGACAGTGTGAAGAGAGCGCTGGATGCGAGAGGGATGTCTGTTGAGCAAGGAAGAGTGGCTGTGCGTGACAGAAATAAATGGAGAGAAATTGTGAATGAATAAGTGATGACGCAGCCCTGAGGGGATATTCTCCCGCATTTGGTCTGATCAGCTAGTCAGGTCAGGTGCGGGTAAGGGGATGGGTCTGTTATGATGTGGCAGGGGTAAACCAGTTCTGCTGTCGGGCCCTGCTGCGGATGTCACTGATTGCATTGCCCAGTTGACCCTTGTGCGGTGTGGTGCGGTGAGGATCTGTCCGTTCTCCCCTTTGGGGCTAAGATGCGAATGAATGTGTTTGAATGGATGAGTAAATGGAGAGTGAGTCGTCCTGTCTCGGCTACCTCCCTTTCCTTGGGGGAAGCAGCCTAGGTATATAGATAGATAGATAGATAGATAGTATAAGCACACTGTATCCAAAAGTAAATCGGTAATATGAATACTGTTGAAGGTGAAATGTGCAAAATAAATCGCTAAGGAAGATGTGATCGGTATTTTCGTTAGGTTGGGAATCTTGTTAACTCATCTTCCTTACCGGTTTATTTCTGTATCTACTCCGATAGCACATTCAGTTAGCGTTGATATTAAAAAGATATAAAAAGCAAACAAAATATTCTTGGGTAAGGAAAGTAAATCGCTAAGGAGGAGGTGTTGGGATCATCCTTAACCGACGTGAATATGAGTCCTAGAATACGACCCAGTTGCGATCAAATCTAAATTCAGAAACTCTGCGTCACACATTTACCATTAACCTCTTACACTGGTAACCTTATGGTCCAGATTTAGCTGTTCTTATTATGATCGAATAAAGGATTTCTCTGGAGCGTAGATAAGGTATCATAAAGCTCCAGTTTCCTTCCCTAAAGCTCCAGTTTCCTTCCCTAAAGCTCCAGTTTCCTTCCCTAAAGCTCCAGTTTCCCTCCATAAAGCTCCAGTTTCCCTCCATAAGGCTCCAGTTTCCCTCCATAAAGCTCCAGTTTCCCTCCATAAAGCTCCAGTTTCCCTCCATAAAGCTCCAGTTTTCTTTACTTCAGAATTTTAGTATCTTTATATGTCGTCAGTTTATTAAAGTCGATAAAACTCCTATTGCATCTAAAAACACACCGCATCGAGGTTTGTAATTGTTTGGTGAATTTCCTAAAATATACGTCTACGTAACTATCTATTGCCATACATAGTGGACAATAGTACTGAAACACCTACGTTGCATAGGATTGGACCTGATTAATAATATTCCTCTTGTTTCGATTTGCCTGCATGGTAGTTCTGTGTCGGTACCAAATTATGATACTTAGTGATTAACACAGTGGAATAAGATTAGAGTATTGAAATAAGGTATAAGAGTGGAATAAGATTAGAGTATTGAAATAAGGTATACACTACAGATTGCAAAGCTCTTCAACCAACGATATAAAATGTAGACTTGGTAGGACCTGCGATTTTTTTTTTTTATTCAAAATGTTAACTCTGTAGGACTCGATTTTTTTTTTTTTTTTCGGTAAAGGAATTAAATATCTCCAAACGATTTCGTGAATAGATTAAGAAAAGGTTCCAGGTTTCTCCTAAATTCAGTAATATTGCCTGTTGGAACGCAGTGAAATTCTAAAGGATGACAGTGCAGTAACTGACTTAAAACAATTTTCACACCAGATACAGCTGGCTAGGCAGTTGATTCCCAGACTGTACATGGTCAAAGCAAGAGAGAGAGAGATACATTTACTGACTCTCGATCAGACCATATTGTCACTAGGTACACGCGAACTGTTTTATATATATATATATATATATATATATATATATATATATATATATATATATATATATATATATATATATATATCACGAAGGTTGTATACAATTAAGTTTAGGGATGGGGTTACATGCATACCGGTATAGATAGTTTATTCCCCCACTGCGTATCTCTTTGTAACAGTAAAATAAGACTAAATTAATAAGACCGAAAACAATTACAGAATTTCAGACCGTATTGTCACCCGCTATACGCGAACTGTTGTCTGTATATCGCGAGAGTTGTATGCAAAGAGTGAGAGTGGGTTTACATGCTCGCCACCAGAGGCCCTCACAGCCTCTTCCACCTGGGGTTTCAGTTCACCCGTGTGTGTGTGTGTGTGTGTGTGTGTGTCCAGAGTTACTCGAGCATAATCAAATCGTGTAACGTTAGCCGAAATGTAATGTAAAGTAGGTAATTCGGAGCTCAGTGGTTAAACGTTTGTGTTGCAGCATCGAGTAATGATCTGTCTTGAACACCACTTCAGTACAATGTCGTCTTTGATTATTTACTCACCTGCACGTTAAATACTCTCTAGGTATGTCATTCAGGACTTGTATAATGGTGTTAGAAAGGATATATTTATGACTTGTTAGTGGGCCTTGTGGATGACATGCCAGTTGTAATCCAAGAAGCCATTTACTACTTTGAGTGGTAACCATGAAACCAAAGGATCCCTGGTGGTATAGTGGGTTAAGGCGTTCCAGCGAGATTAGACAAGTGGGTATTTTCATTGGAAGGGTGGTTGGGATTTATTGCTTACATGATACCACTCAGCGTTCTCAGGGGCCAGCAGGCAGGTCACCCTTGTCTTTAAATGGTGGGACTGAGTAGCCTAGTCCCGGACTCCTACGCTCCTGTTGGGACAAAAAAGGATAAATATATAGGCCATCATCAGACTGCTTCCTACCCCTCCTTGGCATCGAACACATTAGCTAACTTCTCTTTATATTGATTATCTAAACAATATTCAGATAGATTATTAAGGATTCATACAGTAGGCTGTGTTAATTATCTTGTAGAAAAACATAGAACGCTTAACTCCAGATAGGTTGGATCATGTGGGCAGTAACAGAATACTTGCCTCTGTCAGTAAAAATAACAAGGGAGAGCTAAATCCAAGGACATCTCATTCGAATTGCATGAGCACGCTGTGTTTAAAATGGTGGAGGTCGTAAGGGAGAAGAAAAAGAACGGGCAGCCAAAAGAGGAATCAGAGAATTAAAAGTAGTGGAATTGAAGAACTGAGAATTCCAATTAGCTTTGCATCAGAGAGCTGAACTGGCACGGAAATACTGCTGTGCATTTGAAACGGATTTAATTATTCAGCCTTTCCAAGTTCCCTGTGGCTCTCAGTGACAGGCTTGCGAGAGGTTTTAAAAAAGATCTGTCGAAGCGCTTTGTGTGTGTGTGTGTGTGTGTGTGTGTGTGTGTGTGTGTGTGTGTGTGTGTGTGTGTGTGTGAAACTGATGTCCGTAGTATCAGTCGACACTGAAGATTTCAGTCAGAGCTCTTACGTGTCAGGTGTATTGAACTAGTGACTGGGATGTCAGTTAACCTCTTAGGCTCACCGACTTTCCTTTGTTTACTCCTTCCACTGGACGATCCCATCCGACTTAGGACAGACCTCTAGTAATTAAGGTGTTAATGAAATTTAGTATTAGCTCCGTCAGTTCAGAATTTCGCCAAAATAGAACACAATTGGGTTGGAGGTACAAAGAATAAATCAGTAATTACGTCACTGGAGGAGAGGTTAACCTTTTCATCACGAGAGAAGTATGTCTATTTGAGTGTAGGAAATTTGCTTCTGGAACATCTGTCGACCTGTGAATGACGAGGATCTGTATTAAGCAGACTGAAATCATCTGGAGGTAGCAAATAAATGGTGAAGGAGTATTCAGAGTGCAGCACCCAGCACTCACCATATCACTTTAGCCTGTGATCATTACCTTGGATCAGTTGCTCTTTAAATCGAATTACTTCATCAATAGATGACCCATAGCCCTTCAGCCAAGTTTGATGTAATCCATTTCAGAACCGTTTGACCTGACCTTGACGTTTGACCTTTCTTTACGACCTTGACCTTTGAATGATTGTATTCATAATCGAATCCCTTTACCTGAACTTTCCACAAAGTGTGGTCTAAATCGGATAAAAACTGTTGAAGTTGACCTTGAGATGATACCTATATTCTAATTTGGTTTCAGTCATTCCGTGCTCCAGTCACCATTTTTCCTCTGTCACCATTTTCATGTCTTTTTTCATTCCCCTCACTCGCTTTTTTATTTTTCATTCGTGTTCCTTTATAACTCTTCTTTTTCTTTCTTCCATTCTCGTTTCGGTGAAGTATGCGACCTTTTTTATCTGTCACCATTATTTACCTCCCTTGTTGTCCTGTTTTTATATTTTCATTCATGTTTTTCTCTCGCCTCACGTGCATCTTTTCTCACTCCCCACATTCATTGTTTTATTCGTCTTTTATATCCTTTGATTTTCCTTTTTTTTTTTAATTATTTGGCGACGCATTCTCAATTGTCACATATTTCCTTCCTTCAGTCACCCTTTCATTCACATCATCCCCCATTTCATTCTCTATTTCTCTTCAGTTCTACTTCCTTTTTCCCCTGTCTATTCTTTTAATTTCCCTTCTTCCTTTATTCACTTCCATCCCTTCTCTCTCCAATCATGCGTTTAATTCTCTCAAATGGTTTTTCATTAATTGTCCCCACATTTTTCCCTTGCTTCAGCTATTCTCCTCATGCCATTTTCTATCTTTTTTTCACACTTTCACTCTTCTATCCATTTCCTTCAGTGACCATTTTCACGTCCCGTTTCATTCTCCTCATGTCCCTTTCCTTTTCATCTCACTTGTATCATTCTTTTGTTGCTCTAATCGCCTCTTTTCATTTTCCATTTCATTCTCCATTCACGCCTTCATTCTTCCATCGGTTGCCCTTTCCATGCCCTCTCACTCTCCCCATTCACCTTTTCCTTTTCGATTTCATTCTCCATTCACGCCTTTTTCCCTCCATCGGCCGCCCTTTTCATGCCCTCTCACTCTCCCCATTCACCTTTTCATTTTCCATTTCACCCACCATTCACGCCGTTTGCCTTCCATCGGTCGCCCTCTTCATGCCCTCTCACTCTCCCCATTCACCTTTTCATTCTCTTTTCATTCTTCTTTCATGCTTCTTTCATTCTGCTCCCCCTTGCCGGCGCCTGACAGTTGTGTGCTCATATATCCGGCAAACGGCCAGTACCGATCGGGAATAAGCACAGATCCGCACTGGCAGGGGAGGAAGGGGAGAGAGAGAGAGAGAGAGAGTAAGAGAGAGAGAGAAAAAAAGAGAGAGAGAGGGGGGGAGGGGAATAGAAGTGGGAGAACATAAAAAAAGGAAGAGTATAAGAAAATTGGTAACATGAGAATCAAACACAGGATAGAGATAGAGAATGTAGAAAAAAAATTGGTAGCACACGTGGGATGAGAAATTGAATGAGGAATGTGAGAGGGAGAAGAGAAAGGGAGGAGAAGGGGAAGTTAAGAAAAGGGGAGAGAGGACGAAAGAGAAAGTAGAGAAAATATAGGAGAAAGAACAAAAGGGAAGATAAATCGAAGGACGATGGCGTGAATGTGAAACGAGTTGAAATAAACTGAAGAGAAAGCGAAGAAGGGTGAAAAAGAACGATTTGTAGGAAGGGAAACATAATGAAAGTATAGATACGAAAAAAGAAAGGGGAATGGGGACAATAAAAGGAGGAGGAGGAGGAAGAGTAGGGAATGGAAATTAAAGGGAGAATGGGAGATATGAGGAAAAGTAATGAAAGGGAGGATGAATATGGAAAAGGGAAGGAATAGTGAGAGGAATAGGAGAGAACAAAATAATAGGGAAGAGAAAAGAAATTATCAGTGAAAGGAACAGTGCAGCCATAGTGAGGGGCTAGAGAAGGAAAGTAGACGAGGAGGAAGACGAGAGAGGAAGATCATGTGAAAAGAAGAGGGAGTGGGAAGAGATGTGTTTAAAGTAAGTAGGAAAGGGGAAGAATTATACGGTTTGTTTTGGTGGGAAATCATTGGGCAGAGTTAGGATATATATGGACTACTGATAGATGGATGGGTGGACAGATAGATAGACATATAGATAAGATAGTAAGAGAAGGGCGAAGATATGGACAATAAGAGTAGTATGGGCAAGACATGGAGCTGGAAGAAATAATCCCGGGAATGGGAGGGAGGAGAAAGGAAAAAGAAGATGGTATGGAGAGAAGAGTAAGCATGAAAAAGCGGAGAAATGGAAGGTAGGAACGCTGAGAACTGCAAGTCTTCGTGGAAATAGAAGCAGAGGGAACTATTTTCATCTTCCCCAGTTATGGACACAAATTACAGCCCAGAAACACGGCAAAATTGTGGGTGTAGCTTACCGGTGTACTTCTTGTGCCGGGTGTAGGGTCGGTAGGGGTGTGTGATGTATGGGTGTGTATATCAGAATGTGCATATATATGGGCTGTTTGCATGCGAGTCGAGGGGAGATTTGGGCCTGTGTTGTGACGGATATTTTGATACACAGTTACGCGTTTGTTTAGGATATTTTGTGTAGTTTGTGTGTGATTTTATTTTTTTTTCTCAATTACGCGTTTGGTTTGTTGGTTTTTTTTTTGTTTGATGTTGTTGCTTCAGCGTTTGACCTATCATTGTGACCTTGACCTTTGACCTATTGTTCTAAAAAATAATGTTTCTCCGTGGATTATCGCTCAACCCTTCCACTAAGTTCGGTTAAATTCAGAATAGAATTGAATTGTTTTAGTATAAAACGCGCGCGCGCACGCACACACACACACACACACACACACACACACACACACACACACACACACACACACACACACACACACACACACACACACACACACACACACACACACACACACACACACACACACACCACTCAAAACATAACACCCGCGTCTCGCATCCCAAGACGCGAGTGTGTTAATGAAGTAAAAAAAAATGGTTACGAAATTTGCCAACAGATTCTAATACTACTAATGCTGCAAAAGCTATACTAATTCTAACAGTGATAGGCTCAAAGAAAAGGGACTTTGATAAATGCAGGGGGAAACAATTACTAATGTCAAATTCATGGAGTCCAGCTCAACTTCTGGTCTAGTAAACTGGAGAGCTGAGTGTTAAAGGCTTATGTCGGAAAATATTAAATGCAGAGAGAGAGAGAGAGAGAGAGAGAGAGAGAGACTGCATTTCACTCCTGGATGTAGCAGACAAAAAGTGGTGCGTCATGTAGAGATTATACGAATTTGGCTATATTCCCTTGCTAGCTTCCGGAAGGTATCTAAGTTTATTTTTCGCAATTAATATTTTCGTTGCTAGAAGCGTTCGTTTGTTTTTTCTTGCAAATGTTAGTCTGGCGTGGGAAAAATATATATATATATATATATATATATATATATATATATATATATATATATATATATATATATATATATACGATATTCATTAACCTTTTCATTTAGGCTAAAGGTCGATCAAGCTAAGAATGGGTGAAATAAGGTTAAGTTTAATTTAGATATGCTAAGTAATTTCTTTCTCAAACATGAAAAGCCTAAGTATGTGGTCTGTGTATCTGTGTAACTCTCTCTCTCTCTCTCTCTCTCTCTCTAACGACGGTCGATTTTATTTTCTGTAGAGAGGACTTGGTCGCCAAAAATGTAAAAGAAGTGAATAAAATAAATAAAATAAAGATAAATGATAGTAATGATAAATAGCACAGATATAGAAGTGAAATAATCTTTACAGTTATCCTTTTGCTGGAGAATAAAGAACTACGTAATATGTTTGAGCTTACGACGGATTAGGAAGGACGGTTGTACTAGCCTTACAGAAGCTATGTCTATCTGTCTATCTATCTATCTGTCTATTTTTTATGGCCAGAAGCGTTAATGTCATAAGGGGTAGCCACAAACAAATCGCCTCCATGTCACCCTGCCATTACGCCACCCTCCCCCCAGCTCACACCCCCTTCTCATTTTCCTCTATAGGGGTAAAGGTAAACATAGACCCCGGAAGCTGATAACACAGGGCGGGATTTGCATAGGATCCGTATAATTTGGGAGGAGGAAGACCAAGAGGGCGAAAATTAACCCTTTGGCCCTGAATTTCAATTTCCCTTTCGGTTCTGGCTGACTTTTTTTTTTTTTTTTTTTTTTTATACGTGCCGCGATGGGGAAAAAATGCTTAATGCTTTCTGGCCGGAAAATATGGAAGCTGTGTTTCATTCCAGTTAGTGGCAGACGATTTTCATTCCCCGGCGAGAAATCTAACGCGTCTAGAAGGTAGAGAGAGAGAGAGAGATTAAAGGACGAAGGATATTGAGAAGAATAGAGATATGTGATGAAATTAAGAGTAGGAAATAAAAACATAGGAATGAGGAGGGCGTAGAGGAGGTCGAAAATGAAATAATATGGAGATGGAAAGAGATAGTTAGATAGATACCCAGAGAGAGAGAGAGAGAGAGAGAGAGAGAGAGAGAGAGAAATATATTCATGAGAGGCGGAAAGCCATAAGAGGCAATAAAGGAAAGGAAGGAGAGACAGGATAAGCCAGGTTGGGTATTAAGAAGCAGGGATAAGAGTGGGGGAGACAGGTGGGAGACGGAAGGCAGAGACGGGTAAGGAGAGAGGGAGACAGGGAGAGGTAAGTGTGGCAGAGGAGGACAGGAGAAATGAGGAAGGGTAGGAAGACAGAAAGGGAAAGAGAGAGACGGGTAAGGAGAGAGGGAGACAGGGAGAGGTAAGTGTGGCAGAGAAGGACAGGAGAAATGAGGAGAGGTAGGATGACAGAAAGGGAGAGAGAGGTAAGAGAGAAAGGATGGGGGAGACAGAAGGGAATGGTAGAGAGAGAAAGGCAGGTAGGAGAGGGAGAAGCAGGAGTCTAGCATAGGAGGAGGAGCATAAGAGGAAGAAGAGAGGAAAGGGAAGATGAGACGAAAGTTATAAAGAGGGCGAAAGTTAAAATGGAGAAAGAATTAAACAGAAAAGAACTCGAGCGAGGAAGGGAGTGTCAAAGGGAGGAGGGAGATGAAACATAAGGAAGAAAGTGTCTTGGAATTAATTTAAAATCTGGTGAAGAAAGGAGTACTACAAGGAGGGAGAAAAGTAAAATGTAAGGGAGGAAGAGTGTTTGAGGAGCGCAGAAATGTGACGAGAGAGAGAGAGAGAGAGAGAGAGAGAGAGAAGAAAAAACGGAGGAATGCGACGAGAGATGAATAAGAAGCATGGAGGAGGGACGAGAGTGAGAGACAGGGAGAGAAGAGGAGAAGGAAAGGCGTGGAGAAGAGGGGAGAATGAGAGGCATGGAGGAAGAGAAGGAGAAGGAGAAACATGGAGAGAAGAAAGAGAAACATCCAAGAGGTGAGGAGAATGATAGGCATGGAGGAGACAAGAGAATGAAAGGCATGGAAGAGGAGGAGAGAGGAGAATGAGAGACATGGAGAGAGTGAACGAGGGGAGGAGTATAAGAATGAGACGCATGGAGGATTGAGGAGAGGAAAACAAGGAACACGGGAGGAGGAAAGCAAGACGTAACGCAGGTAAGGAGAGTGAGGCAGTGAAAAAAGGAGTAGGAAGAGGCATTACAGAAACCGGGGGCCGTATACTCGTGTGCTAAGAAGGCTCCCTTGTCGGCCCCGGTCAGAAGTTCGTTGACACTCGTGGGGTTTAGATCTTACGAAGCGAGACTCGAACCCATTTGAGTGTGGATTTAGTTGAGAATTTTAACATTTTATTTATCGCTAGTTTTTTATTTTTTTATTTATTTATCATTTTTTTTTTTTACCATAGTCTAAGATGTAAAGGAACTGCGGGAGGTGGTGGTCGATTGGTTAGAGAAGTGATCTGCTGCTGGAAAGGACGCGAGTTTGTACCCATGCCATGGCAGGAATCTGATTACAGTATTTGAATATCGTTACAACATCCATTACTGCCACAGCTCTACCGATGTGTCATAAGAATTTTCCCGGTAATAGCATCACACTTGAAAGAGACATCATCATATATTCAGTATGGACGGTGGGTATTGGCGCCTAAGTGTAATGACATGTGAAGAGGTGTGACACGCAGGAGGGTTGGTGGGCCTCAGAAAACGGACTTTCAGGTCAATTGTATGCCCTGAGTCGTGCTATAAAAATGACTAGATAAATACGCTGATAATTATAATGTATACCGGCGGCAGTCAAGTGTCCAATTATGCACCGCCATATCGTGTATCAAATAGAGAAAAAGGAAATGTTTAACTGAAATACAAAACTTCTCATATTAGTGTTACACTTCAAACGTTTCAAATGTCAGGGGCATTATGATGAAATTGTAGCCTGCAAGCTCTCCTGTTTCCACACATTAATAGAATCGCATTAAAACTTCGACTGCTACCATTTTTATGTGCTGAGTTATATATATATATTGTTACATAGCCTATGATTTCATCATCCTTTGTGTAATTTTAACGCTCAGTATGCTGCATGTTTGATCACGAGCGTGTTCTGCCTCAGTTCCCCCCTTCTACCGTTATAGTAGAGTAAGTCGTCATTTCTGGAGTTCAGAGCAGGATTTTCAGCTCTTTGTCCCCATGACTTCATTTGCGCGTCCTTCTTACAAGTTGTATCAAGCTCTGCCGGCCCCTATATAATGAGCTCAGTCTCTGCATCATTGCCACTTAGATCTGCTCCTCATTTTGTTCACATCTCTGTCCTCCCCTGTACAGTTATTATTATTGTGAGTGCTCAAGAAATCTCCAAACATCTAGCAGCTGTGTGTAATTTGAGTATAACTGTTGTATTTTTTCTTGTACTGTGTAGCATAAGTTTAATTCTTAGGCCTAGTGAGGTTTTTGATTACTGTTGGGTTTTATGTCAGTCATTTTTGATAATAGTTTGTATTTGTAATAATTTATCTTGCATTAACTGAGCATTACCCGGTGTATTTTCATTTTATCAGGGCTGACTTAGATAAATTTACTCTTGCTAATTTCGTGTTAATAGAGGCTATTGCAGTTAACCATATATTTAACCTGTTTATTTGCCATTACATTATCCTTATGAGTCCTGAATGTTTGGTTGTTAGCTTGAGCATTAAACTTTAACTTGTAATTTTACCTAACTCTTTTGTTTTGAACCTGGAACTTTACAGGACAGTAGTGACTCTTCGTATTCTCACTTAAAGTGTACATTATCTTTCTCTGTTCCGTAACATAAATTTGGCGACCTCATATCAGGATATTCAGGATATTATCATAAGGATATTGCTTGATATTTTGTGACTGTTACTTATTCATGATGTCTACTATTACTACACTTGATGAAGCCAGAGATTTTTTGTCAAATGTGCAAACAGTGTGTGATGTAGAAAACAGAACAAAGAATGAACTTAAGCTTGTTGCTCAACAATTGGGAATTGCAGTTCACTCTCATCATTCTAAAGATCAAATTGTTTGCATGATTAATAAAAGCTTGTTTAATGTAACTCCTCCAAATGAGCAAACGCAGATTGAATTAGCTAAGTTACAGCTAGCCCTGCAGGAGGCTCGTGTTAAGGAGGCTGAATTTCAAGCACGTGCTAAGGAGCCTGAGTCTTAGGCTAAGGAGGCGGAGTCTCAGGCTAAGGAGGCGGAGTCTCAGGCTCGTATTCAGGAGGCTGAATTTCAAGCAAATGCTAAGGAGGCTGAATCTCAGGCTCGGATTCTGGAGGCACAGATACAGGCTCAGGCACAAATTGAACTAGCTAGGATTCAGGCAGACCATGAGTATCGCATGAAACAAGGTGGAACTGGATCAGCTAGCTCTGATGATTTTGATGTGGCTAAAAATGTTAAACTTGTCCCTCCTTTTAATGAATCTGATTTAACAAAGTATTTTCAGTTGTTTGAGAGGGTAGCTAAGGTTTTAATTGGCCAAAAAAGTATTGGCCAGTACTCCTTCAAACTGTTCTCACCGGTAAAGCTCAAGTAACTTATGCATCTTTGCCTCAGGATCAATCTGATAATTATGATGTAGTTAAGAGCTTGATTTAAGTCTTAAGGCCTATGAGCTTGTTCCTGAAGCCTATAGAGTAAAATTTAGGACAACTTACAAGCAAGATAAGCAATCCCATGTTGAGTATGCAAAAATCAAAGAAGATCTGTTAGAGCAGTGGTTAAATTCTAAGAATGTGGATTCTGATTTTGGTAAATTTAAGCAGATGATTTTGCTGGAGGACTTCAAGAGGTGTATTTATAAAGATGTAAGCCTATATCTTGATGAGAAAAGAATAGATAATTTGTCTGATGCTGCAGTTTTAGCTGATGAATATGTTCTCACTCACAAGAGATATTCTAGAGAAAAAAGGAAAGCTGAGAGTAAGTACGTTGCCTCTACTCAGAGTACAGGTAACAGGAATGAGAATAAAGATGATGTTTCTCAGACAGTAAATACCAGCTTCACCTCTAGATTTCAGAAAAGTAAATGTACTTATTGTAGTAAGCTTGGTCATACTACGGAGAAATGTTTCAGGAGACAGCGTGATGTGAACAAAAAGGAGTCTTTAAATATTCAGTCAATTGGTCTAGTGTCCACCCTTGAGAGTTCCCAGAATTCTTTAACTGAGTTAACTGAACCTGCTTTGAGGGGTAACTTAAATTATCATGATGGAGCTCCTCTTTTGAGCAGTAAAGTGGGTGACACTCTCAAGAGTTCATGTGCTAATTTCCTGTCTGATGGTTTTGTCAGTCCTCTGGACAGTAATGACAGGAAATCAGTTCAAATATATCGTGATACAGGTGCTTGCCAATCCCTTATGCTGACCAGTGTTCTAGGCTCTAATGTTAATTCCTCTGATGAAACTGTAATCTTACAAGGTGTAGGGAATAATTACTTCTCTGTCCCTCTGTGCAGAGTGAATTTAGAGTCTGGTTTTGTTAATGGTTTTGTTATGGTTGGGTTGGTTGAGACACTCCCAATGTCAGGTGTAACTTTCTTACTTGGAAATGATATTGGTGGAAGTCAAGTGTGTCCAGCTCCTCAGTTGTCTAGTGAGCCAGTGGCTGCGGCCCAGGATTGTGATGTCCCTGATGTGTTCCCTGCATGTGCTGTCACTAGGGCTAAGTCTAAAGTTACTGGTGATTTAGAGGATAATGATGATGATGATGTTATCCTAGCTGACACTTTTCTTGCTAATTTGGACCACTCACCAGATGAGGCAGTACCCCGTAGTGTTGATAATTTGTCTCGTCAAGAGTTGGTTGAGTTGCAGGTTGCTGACCCTGAGTTGAAAGGTCTAGCTAACTCTGCTTACAGTGAAGAAGAGTCAGCCGGTGCTTCTACTTGTTATTATGTAAAGTCAGGAGTACTTATGAGGAAGTGGAGACCCCCAACAGCATCAGCCGACTGTGAATGGGAGGTTGTGCATCAAGTTGTCATCCCTCGTGTTTGTAGGCAGGATATCATTAGAGTGGCTCATGATTCCAGTTTGGCAGGACACCTTGGAGTGAGGAAGACTGTGGCACGCATTTTGAAACACTTCTACTGGCCAGGTATCTTCAGGGATGTTTCCTGGTATTGTAAGTCTTGTCACACCTGTCAAGTTGTGGGGAAGTGTAATCAGACCGAAAAGGTTGCACCTCTAGTTCCCATTCCTCCTTTTGAGGCGCCTTTCACCCGTGTGTTGGTGGATATTGTAGGCCCTCTTCCTAAGACTTCTTCATGATTTTCTTATGTGTTGACCCTGATTGATATGGCTACTCGTTATCCTGAAGCCATTCCACTTAGAAACATCTCAGCAAAGAACGTGGTTAAGGAAATGCTAGGGTTCTTCACAAAGTTTGGTCTGCCCAAGGAGGTACAGTCCGACCGGGGAAGTAATTTCATGTCAAACGTTTTCAAGCAGTCTCTGAAAGAGTTGGGCATCACCCAGATCACGTCTTCAGCTTACCATCCCCAGACCCAAGGAGCGTTGGAGAGATATCATCAAACACTCAAATCGATGCTCAAGAAATACTGTTTGGAACATCAGAAAGACTGAGATAAAGGTCTTCCATTCGTTGTGTTTGCCGCAAGAGAATCTCCAAATGAATCACTGGGCTTCTCACCTTTTGAACTACTGTTTGGCCATGAAGTAAGAGGACCCCTTAAGCTACTCAAGGAATGCTGGCTGTCGGAGGAAGATGACGTCAACCTGCTGGAGTATGTGATGAAGTTCAAAGAACGGCTGTCCACTGCTTTACAGCTGGCGAGAGAGAATTTAGGAGCTGCTCAGGAGAAGATGAAGACTTGGTATGATAAGAAGTCCAGGTTGCGCCACTTTCAGCCAGGAGATCAGGTTTTGATTCTGCTACCAGTTCATGGGCAACCTCTTCAAGCCAAGTTTAGTGGTCCTTATTTCGTGGAGAAGAAACTCAGTGATGTCAACTATGTCATCGCCACACCAGATCGTAGAAAGAACAAGCAACTATGTCACATCAACATGCTAAAGTTATATCACAGGCGGGACGAAAATAATCCAGTCTGCACTGTAGCTGTTCCACCCGAGTCTGCAAGTGAAGCTCTCCCATGCAGTATGAGCCTGAGTGATAGTTTGGGGAAGAATCCTGATATCATGAATGATCTCCAGACTAAGCTTTCTCATCTACCACCCAAGGAAAGGCAGGAGTTTTCGGCATTACTGCAGGAGTACCCGCAAGTGTTCCGTGCTACTCCAGGAAGAACCACTGTGTTGATGCATGATGTCGATGTTGGAGACGCAAAGCCAATTAAATTGCCTCCTTACCGTGTGAACCCAGTGAAAGTTCCTCTCATCCAGAAGGAGCTTGGCTACCTGTTGGACCACAAGATGATTCAGCCCTGTCAGAGCGAGTGGAGTTCTCCTGTCACTCTAGTCCCTAAGCCAGGTGGGTCACAGCGGCTTTGCATCGACTACAGACGTGTTAATCAGATAACCAAAACAGACACTTACCCTCTCCCTCGCGTGGAAGATTGTATAGACAAGATCGGAAAGGCTAGGTACATAAGTAAGTTTGATTTGTTAAAGGGATACTGGCAAGTACCTATGACTGAACGTGCTAGGGAGATCTCATGTTTTGTAACACTAGGAAAGACTTTTGCATGTTCGGTAATGCCATATGGTATGAAGAATGCACCAGCCACATTTCAGAAGCTCATGAATGTTGTAACAGAGGGTTTGGCAGGGTGTGTTGTTTATATTGATGATGTATTAATCTTCAGTGACAACTGGAAAGATCACCTGTGCCATGTCAGTAAATTTCTTGACCGTTTAGTTCATGCTAATCTTGTAGATAATTTATCAAAGTGTGAGTTTGGTCAAGCTAAAGTTCAGTACCTTGGGTATGTAATTGGTGATGGACATGTTGCACCACCAGGAGCTAAGGTTCAGGTTATAAGTGATCTTCCCAGACCTAAAAGTAGGAAAGAGCTACAAAGATTTTTGGGAATGGTAGGTTATTACAGGAGATTTGTTCTTAACTTTTCTATTCTTGTATCACCACTTACAGACCTACTGAAAAAGGGAGTTAAATTTGTCTGGACCGATAACTGTGAATCCTCTTTCAACAAACTTAAAGCTATTCTATTAAGTCAGCCAGTGCTCGCTACTCCAAATTTTGCTAAGCCTTTTAAGATGTCTGTTGATGCAAGTGATACAGGAGCTGGGGCTGTTTTGCTGCAAGAGGATGATCAGGGTATTGAACATCCTGTATCTTATTACAGTAAGAAGTTCACTCCACCTAAAAAGAACTACTCAACTATTGAGAAAGAGCTTTTGGCCTTGATTTTGGGTTTACAGCATTTTCATTTTATTTGTGTTCTGGTTTTGACCCCATAGTCATTTATACCGATCATAACCCACTGAAATTCCTTAGTAAGTTTAAAGATAAAAATCAGAGATTGACAAGATGGAGTCTACTTCTTCAGGAGTATTCTTTAGACATACAACATGTCAAGGGGAAAGAAAATGTTATTGCAGATTGCTTATCTAGACTTTAGACAGATTGTTTTAGAGTAATAAGAAATTTCCTTTGTAAATTTCTTTTTCTTTGTGGGGAGGTGTTACATAGCCTATGATTTCATCATCCTTTGTGTAATTTTAACGCTCAGTATACTGCATTTTTGATCACGAGCGTGTTCAGCCTCAGTTCCCCCTTCTACCGTTATAGTAGAGTAAGTCGTCATTTCTGGAGTTCAGAGCAGGATTTTCAGCTCTTTGTCCCCATGACTTCATTTGCGCGTCCTTCTTACAAGTTGTATCAAGCTCTGCCGGCCCCTATATAATGAGCTCAGTCTCTGCATCATTGCCACTTAGATCTGCTCCTCATTTTGTTCACATCTCTGTCCTCCCCTGTACAGTTATTATTATTGTGAGTGCTCAAGAAATCTCCAAACATCTAGCAGCTGTGTGTAATTTGAGTATAACTGTTGTATTTTTTCTTGTACTGTGTAGCATAAGTTTAATTCTTAGGCCTAGTGAGGTTTTTTATTACTGTTGGGTTTTATGTCAGTCATTTTTGATAATAGTTTGTATCTGTAATTATTTATCTTGCATTAACTGAACATTACCCGGTGTATTTTCATTTTATCAGGGCTGACTTAGATAAATTTACTCTTGCTAATTTCGTGTTAATAGAGGCTATTGCAGTTAACCATATATTTAACCTGTTTATTTGCCATTACATTATCCTTATGAGTCCTGAATGTTTGGTTGTTAGTTTGAGCATTAAACTTTAACTTGTAATTTTACCTAACTCTTTTGTTTTGAACCTGGAACTTTACGGGACAGTAGTGACTCTTCGTATTCTCACTTAAAGTGTACATTATCTTTCTCTGTTCCGTAACAATATATATATATATATATATATATTAATATATATATATATATATATATATATATATATATATATATATATATTTGAATTTGCAAACAAAGTATATGATAGTAAACCTCTAGGTGCATTCGTTAGAGGAATATCATAGCATAAATGCTCATGTTTCATCCGTAGTGCTGCATAGCATATTAAGTTCACGACGAGATATGGGAAGGGGAGAAAAGAACCTGTTTGCCCCCACTACAATTTCAGGGAAGGCAGCGCCTCTCCTTGCCCCCTTCCCCACTTCCGGCGCCTTTGATTCTGACCAACCCATGAAAACTTATATAGCTGGCTAGGTCAATTTTCCATACCATGGAATTGTGAAGCACCCATATAAATTGATATACATTACCTGCCTAGGGGACTTTTCCACAAGGCCATGAAATTCTGACCCAGCCATAAAAACTGACATAAGTGCTTAGGCCACTTTTCTTTACCATGGAATTCTGATCCACGCAGATAAAATGGCATTGTTGCCTAAGTCACTTCTCCATTAGGCCATGGAATAATGACCTACCCTTAGAAAGTGACATAGCTGCCATCTCATCACATTCTTGCAGCTCATTAATCTTCTTCACATCCCCATCATCGTCTAGTGTGTTCCACTTTTTCACATACTTCCTCCTTCCACCTTTTTCATTTTCCCCACAGTTTCTTCATCCTTTTCTCGTTCTTCTTTCACTTACACCTTCCCCTTCATTCTTGTGCCTTTCTCATCCTCCTTTTATCTCAATATTACTTTTCCTCGCCTTCCTTCCTCATACTCCCTCATCTGTTTCCATCCTTATCCTTCCTCCTCCTGCCTCCTTACATACTTACTCATCATCTTCAATCTCCTTCATGCTTCCTCCTCGTCTTCCTCTATTCCTCCTCCCAGCTCAGAGCCTGCCCAATAACAGACAGCTTTCCAAGAGCCAATTGACCTGATGTTATTTGTTTTCCTTTGTGCAGTAGCTCAGTACCCCATTTCCTTCACTGTCCTCACGTCCTGTCTCCCATAACACCTCGCGCTTTCTTGTCGCTCACCATATCGTCTTCATCTTCCCACGATTTTTTCTTTATTCTCCCCTTCTACCCCCTTCCCCTTTTTTTTTCTCCCCTTCTATCTCCATCCTCCATTGTTTTTCTCCCCATCTACCTCCTTCCTCTTTTTTTTCTTCCGTTCTACCTCCTCCTCCTCCCCCCCATTTTTTTTTTTTACTCCCTCATCGTTTTCCTATCTCCCATCACTCTCTGTCCAGCTCTTTCTCTCCCACACTTCTTCATTTATGGACATTACTGCCCTCAGGCTTCACTCCTCCTATCACATCCTTCGTCGTTCTCACACCCTCTCTCTCAAAGCTATCATACGCTTCATCCCTCCCCTTTCCCCCCCCTCCCTTCCCCCCCCTCTCTCTCTCTCTCTTATTTTCCCAGCTTCTCCTCTCTCCTCACATCTTCCTCCTAAGATCCTCTATTTCACTATCTTGGTCTTAAGACTCACATAACACATACCTATTATAGCCAGCGTTATTTACCAAAGGGTCTCGAAAGGAGCAGTAGAAAAATTACAGTTTGCTTTCTTAATTTTGCTTCTCTCCATCCTCCCGAAGTGTTCCTTTATCCTTACATCTCTCATCCTCGTCCGTCATTTTCCTACCCATCATTTTTACCTCTTTTCTCGTCTCCCATTACACACACACACACACACACACACACACACACACACACACACACACACACACACACACACACACACACACACACACCTTCCTCATCCTCTCCATCTTCTCCTTTCATCCTAATTCATCATCCTTTCGTCCCTCATCGTCACACTATCCAACGCCTGTCGCCCCTCCTCTCGTTTCACACATACCCTCTTTAGTCTCACTTCCCCTCATCTCTCCCCTCTCCTCATAGCTTGTTCCCACACCTCGCCTTTGCAATTCCCCTCCCCTCCCTCTGGAATTCTCCTCCCCTTCCCTCTGCAATCCCTTTCCCCTCCCTCTACAATCCCTTTCCCTTCCTCTGCAATCCCCTTCCCCTCCCCTCTGCAATCCCCTTCCCCTCCCCTCTGCGATCCCCTTCCCCTCTTCTCTGCCATCCCCCTCCCCTCTCTCTGCAATTTCCATCCCCTCCCCTCTGCCATTCCCCTCCCTCCCCCATGCAATCCCCCTCCCTCCCCCAGCCTCCCGCGCCGAGTAATTCCGGTGTCGTATGAGTGAGACGGTGGTGGTGTGTGCTGCTGACGTCTTACCGTAATGAAATGCAGACTCAGGGCCGCCGGATCCATTCACACCCTGAAATATGTTTGAGACCGAGGCCTCAAAGAAATATATTTTAAACAAGGAAACGAATGCATTAAGAAATAAATAGAAAACGCAAAATCTTCACCGGAAATCGTAATCCCTTCAATAAGATGATGTATTTTATATTTATTTTTGCTGCTGCCAGAGGATTTGTGTATTTTTGCAGTGAAGGGATTAATGAAACTTATCGAAGTCTCTCCTAAGCTGAACAAAGTCGTCAGGAAATTGCAAGAAGGAAATATATAATACGGCATCGGACTGACAGGCTTAAATGTGACCGAAGGCGACACGATGCAGCCCTGAGTGTTGTTATGTAAAGCAAATGCTGTTTTTTTTGTTAAGACACGTTTGAGCTAGGATGATGATTGATGATGATGATTGATGATGATAATGATGATGATAATTGCTGATGATGATGGTTGATGATGATGATGGTGATTGATGATGATAATGATGATGATGATTGATGATGATTAATGATGAATTATGATGAGTGATGATAATTGATGATGATGATGATGAAAGCCAAAAGTATTGGAAAATCTGGGTGAAATTCAACAAGATTAAAAAAAGAAACACAGAAATTCAACAATAAGAGTAATTTGTTTATTTCACGCCAGAACTACTAAGTTACCTTTGACAAAACGATAACCCTTTGCAAGAGCAGAACCATTAGTCACGTCAGTTCTATCCCTTTCTGTTAGCAATTTGTCCTTCACTCAGCGTTTTGATATTGGCTTTTGCAGGTGAGTTTGTGTTATTGATTTCCTTTTACTGTGTTTATTTCGGAAATTAAGTGTTTTGGCTTTGGTATTGGAGAACTAAGTGTGTAATAAGCTGTTCATTTGGAACTGATGTATATATTTACCGAATTTTAGTGTTTCACTTGGGCGGGGGAGAAGTAGGCATTGATTATTTTGGAAATAATGTACATATTTAATTTGAAAGTTTCGTGGTGGCAGAGAGTTAAGTAGGTTAAATATCTGTTCATTTGGTAAATAAGTGTGTGTGTGTGTGTGTGTGTGTGTGTGTGTGTGTGTGTGTGTGTGATGTTTTTCATATAATATTTCCTAATGTGATAGAGAACATATATCGAAAGTAGTGTAGTATATGTACTGAAATTGCATATAGTGTTTTCAAATTACATATACAGTAGTATTTTCCTTTGACTGAAGAGAAATAAGTATATACTTAACTGCCGACTGCCGTACGTGCCAGCTTCCTAAGTGAGGGTCTGGACGACATTTTATTTTGGACAAAGATTTACAGACGCTTGAGTTTGACTTTGTTGTGTGTCAAAGTCCTGAGAGCTCTTGTAAGAAGCTCACACCACCACCTTCCCAGTCCGCACTCCCTCTCTCACACAGCCTGCAACATTCTCGCAGTCTTACCTTCTCTCCGCCTTTTTCTCCTATTCTCGCCTTTGCTTTCGTATTTTCCCCTCTCCCCATCTCTTCTCTTCTTCTCTCCCTGTCTCATTTCTTCTTCTCTCCCTGTCTCCTTTCTTCGTCTCTCCTTATCTCCTTTCTTCTCAGCATGCTCCCTCCTTTCCCACCTCCTTTTCCTTCCCTTGCTTTTCCTGCCCCACTCGCTTTTCCTTCCTCGCTCTTCCTTCCTCACTCCCTTGTCCTTCCTTTTCTCTTCCTTCCCTCGCTCTTCCTTCCCCACTCACTTTTCCTACCACCTTCGCTTTCCCTTCCCCACTTCTTGCCACCCACTTGTCCTTCGCCACTTGCTTCTCTTTTCCCACTCACATTTCCTTCTCCATCGCCTTTCCTCCTTTCATCACCTTGTCCTTCCCATGCTCTTTCACTCTGTTCCACTTCCTTTTCTCCCGTTTTATATTATCTCTATCTTTCTTTGTTTTTGTTTCAGACTACTTTCTCACGTACCTTTCTATCAGTTTACTTTTCTCTCTTGCATATCCTTCTCATTCCAATTCCCTTCCTTTATTTTCATTTCTCTCCAGTTTCTCTTCTTCACCCATCATCTTAGTGCTTTCATTTCCCATTTTCTTCCATCCTTCTCATTTTACTTTCTCCCAGTCTCCATCGCCATCAACATCCCCCTCCTTCACATTCTCTCCCTTGCACCTTGATTGCCATATAACATCTTTCCTCCCTCCCTCCCTCCCTCCCCTGACTCCTTCACATATTTCTTCCCATTACCTCTTGTCCTTCTTCCCATTCTCCATCTTTCTCTGTCATCTTCCTTCCTCTGTATCCCTCCCTTCTACATCTTCCACCTTCGTGTATTTCTCTCCTTCCCCCCCTCCTCACATTCAGATTCCAGTTATTACCTTCCTGAACTCCACAGTCTCTTCTCACCTCATAATCCTTTTTCGTCTCCCTTTTACCTCCACCCCTACCTTCTCTTTTCCCTTTCCCTCCTCCTCCTCCTCCTCCTCTTCTCCCTTACATGTCTCAGCCTCTTCTCATCAGTCGCAGTATTTCTCTTCTGTGTCCTCTGTACCTCATTTACTTCCCTTTCCCTCTGTTTTCCATCTCCCATTCATGCTTCTCTTTTTGTCTTTCCCCTCTTCCTGTTTGCCTCTCTACATCTTCTATTCCTCCCACCTCTCGGCTTCTCTTGTCCCCCCTCCCTCCCCTGCCCATCCCTGTCCTATCCCTGTCCTTGTCCCTCTCCTCATCCCAGTCCCTGTCCTTGACCCTGTCCTCATTTCTATACCTATTCCAGTCTCTATCCTTATCCAATTACTGTATGCTCTCGCTGTCGCTTTCCCTATCTCTGTCCCTATCCCTCTCCCTCTCCCCATCTTTATCCCCATTCCTGTCCCTGTCGCTCTCCCTCTCCCCATCTTTATCCCCATTCCTGTCCCTGTCGCTCTCCCTCTCCCCATCTTTATCCCCATTCCTGTCCCTGTGGCTCTCCCTCACCCTCTTCCACTCCCTCACGCTCTCCCACTCCCTTTCCCTCTCCCTCTCCCACTCCCTCTCCCACTCCCTTGCCCACTCCCTCGCCCACTCCTACTCCCTCTCTCTCTCCTCTTTTACCTCCTCCACATGCTGTCCATGCCTGAAATCGTCTTCGCCAAGTTGCTTAAAAGGTTGTTTTATATAAATCTTCCGGCTCCCGACACACACACTTTCCCTCTCTCAAAACTTGGGGCCTTCTCCTCCTCCTTTCAGTGACAACTTTCCTGACGAACCTCTTGTCTTTAGCTAGCCGGGCGAAAGAAAGAAAAAAAAAAGCGTGGAGAAACATGTTTGGGGGGGTTTGTTGAGAGCCTGGGGGATAGTGATGGTGAGGGGTTGAAGGGGGAAGGGAGGAAGGGGAAGAGGGAAGGAGGAGGGGTTCATGGAATGGGATGAGGAGGAAGGGAAGGGAGGGATGTAAGGAGTGCGTGGGAAGAGAGGGGAGTGAGATGGGAAGAGGGGAGATAAGGAGGAGGGAGAGAGAACGGGAAGAAGGATGGGAATTAGGGAAAGGGAAGGGTCTATGAATGGAAAGGGGTATGTGAAGGGAAAAGAGGAGAAAGGGAAGGGAGAGGTTTAATGCAGCTTTAGGAAGAGAAGGGGAGGGCGAGGAGAACTTGACTATGGTGTGGGGGAAAAGAAGAGACAGGAAGACGGAATGAGAAGGGGAAACACGGAAGTAAGGAAGGTGTGGAAAGACGAGAAGGCGGAGTGGGGGGGGACGGGCGGAGACGGAAAAAGAAAATGAAAAGGAAGGATAACGTAAAAGCCGAGGAAGAAAATGTGGCAAAGGATGGAATAGAATGCCAAAACGGAGAGCTCATAGACGCGGACAAACCCTCATTTTTTTACGGTTTTTGAGGCCAGTGGTTATTATAGAATATCTCTGACCTATCATTATTGTTGCTGACTGCACTCTGTAATGTGGGATGCATGCTAATCATTTCGAACAATTACAGGGGTCTCATGGATGACCGTCAAAAGTTAGAAGCTTGTTTACACTTTCTTGCTCTCAGTTTAGATGATGCGCCTGTTTATCTTCTGTGAGAAACAAGGGGAGGAAGGGAAAAAGGAGGGGGAAGGAAGGGGGTGACAGAATGAGGGCGTGGAAACGACAGGAGACAGAGAAAAGTTGGAACTGAACTTCGGTTTTAGTGGGAAATGAAGTAAATATAATAGATTATAAATTTTACAACTATTATATACATTTGTCCCCGTTTTTACTCCCACCCTTTTCTAGCTTGTGTTCGTTAATTGTACATGTCTTCATTGGCCTCTTGTTTAGTTTTCTTTTGTTTATTATTGTTTACCCATCTTTACTTTTTATTCATGTCCTTTTTTTTTCCCTGGTGTTTTGTTTCAGTGTTCTTCTCGATCTTGTTCTGCATTACCTTCTCACCTCTTCTCCCAACTACCCTCCTCCTTCCGCCACTCATGTTTTCTTACTTCAGGCCTTGTTCTTCACATGGAGATCGTAGTGATGTAGGCAGACTCTCAATTCCCGCCAGTAATTTGTGGAACCTGTAATGATTGGAAGGCGTGTTTGGCGTTTCAAGTCGCTGCTCAGTGTCCATTGGAAGTGACAGACAAACTAATGACATTTAATTCTCGCAACATACATAATTGTCAGAAGTTGAGGGCTGTCTTGCACCTTTGCTCTCTCAGTTTCAGGAATATTACTTTTTTTCCCTTACAGAATCCTGCCACACGCACCCCCTCTGTTCTCACCAACTCTTCACATATTTCTTCTCCATGTGATACTTCTCCCGTCCGCAGCTTCCTCTTCCATCTCATCGAGGCTGTTTCCTCCCTCATAAATTTGTTGTTTTCCTTGCTCCTAAACTTCTGTCCCTCTCTAGAAGTTTTCCCTTCTTGTTTCCTCACCTTTTCGCCTCTCTTGCCTGGTTTTCTCTTCATTTCGCTCACTGATTCTCCTTTTCAGTTCTTTCCCTTCGTCTGTAACACCACCTTCTCATCACCCTCCAGTCTCCTCTCATCACTTCCTCCTCTGTCCCGTTATCCTTCACACCTTTCTCCACATCACCCCTGTCCTCTCCAGAGCTTCTCATTCCCCCACTTTCCTTTCCTATCTCCTACTCACCCCTTCAGATACCTTCCTGTCTCCTCACTCTCCTGCCCTTCTTACTTCCCTCCCCTATCCACTTTACCATGAAGTCATAGGTGGGTGAGGAGAAGGGTAGGGCAGATACAAGGCGCAGACGGTGAAACAGAAGAGAGTTGAGGTAGACAGTGGTATGGTGTAGGTTAGTTTTTTTTATTTTTGCGAAGATGGGACTAACTTGTGAACGTCCACCCCACAGACTCGGTGGCAGGGCTCGAACCCACTACTCAGAGGGTCCTTCAAATGTGGGAACAGCACTAAACCTACCGAGCCACCGAGTCGCCTTCTATCCACATTTCTTTCCTGCCCATCTCCACTCCTCCTCATTTCTTTTTTCTCCACCTTCATTCCCCTCCCCACCTTCAGTCTCCTCCCCACCTTCACTTTCCTCCCCAGCTTCACTCTCCTCCCCAGCTCCACTCTTCTCCCCTCTGCCCCTCCTATCACCACCTCCCTTTTCCTTTTCCCACCACTTTGCTTTCCTTCTAGCGCCTCTTTAGTCACCCCTTCCTTCCTTTCCGTATCTCCTCTACCTCGTCTCTTTACCTCTCCTCTCCCCTACCCAACTCTTTTATCTCCCTTAAATGGTCGTTTACCCGCCCTGCTCTTCAATATAACTTACTTTCTCCCTTAGCACTTTTCTCCCTTTTTTTCATCTTCATCGTCCTTTACCATCGCCTCTATAACTTTACTTTTCATCAGCATTTGTTTGTCATATCTACCTTTATCACTTTGCTCTCATCATCACTCATCTCTGCTCTGTCATTTCCTTCTGTGTCGTCCTATGTCATTTGTAGTTTTGTCTTTTCGTTCCTTCTCCAGTCAGACTAAATTCTCATGTTCATTATCATCATCATCATCATTACCTCTTCCTCATCACTTCTCGTGATCTCCCTCCTCCCCCCTCCCCCTGCCCGACCTACTCCTCTGCCTCTTCCCTCCCCTTCCCCTCTCATTCAGGAAAAGTCAAACAGCATCATTACCGTTATCATTACACCTTCCCTCCCTTAATCTCCCTACCCTCCTTGCCCTCAGCTTACCCTCTCCCCTCCTTCCCCTGTCATTCCTCATACCCTGCTCCTCTCCTCCCTACCTAACTCATCTGTCCTCCCCTGCTCATCCCTCCTCCCCAGTCCTTATTTCCTACCTTTAGCATCTCTCCAACCCTTTCTCTCATTCACCTCTCCTCCTACCGTGCTCTTCTTCCCTTATTTGCCCCTTCTTCCTTTTGCCCCTCCTTCCTCCATTCCCCCTCCTTATCCCTTGTTCCCCCTCTTCGCCCCTCCCCTGGCCTTCTCCCACTGGCCCCCTGCCCTTCTCCTCCTACCTTGCTCTTCTCCCTTACCTCCCCACTCTCGCCTCTGCCCCTCCCTTCACTCTTCCCCCAACTCCCTCATCTCCTCTCTTCACCTTCCCCACCACCCCGTCAGTCCTTCCCCCCACCACCCCGTCAGTCCTTCCCCACCCCCTCCCCGTCAGTCCTTCCCCTCCTCCACCCCTTCTCCCCCACCACTTCTCCTCTTCCGCTCCCCAGGTATAACTCAAACAGCTCCCTGCCGTTCATTACTGCGACGACAAACACGGCGACGAAGCTTGACCAAATATTGAGTCACCCCCTCCTATGGAACCAAAGTCGCACCGTTGAACCCCCCATCATTACACATCATTAAGGACGAGGACGAAGGAGGGGAAGGGAGGGGAAAGAGGGGGAGTAGAGAGGAGGAAAAAGAGAGGGGGGGATAGGGGTAGATTGATGGAGGAAAAAAAGGAAAGAGGGAAAAGAAGGGAGAGAGGTGATGGAAGTAAAAGTGTGGGAGGAAGAGAAGGAAGGATAAGAGATTGAGGGGAAAAGGGAAGGGAGAGAAGAGGATGGAGTAAAAAAGGGGAAAGAAGAAAGAGAGAAGGATGAGACTGAGGGAAGAAGAGAGGGGAGAGATGGGGATGGGATAAAGGGGGGGAGGTAGAGAGGGAAGGATGGGATTGAGAGGAAAAAAGAGGAGGAAGAGGGGAATGGGGTGACAGAGGGAGAAAGAGAGGGAAGGATAAGAGATTGTGGGGAAAAAGAGGCGAGAGAAGGGTGGATAAGGAAAGGGAGGAAGAGAGCGAAGGACGGGATTGAGAGGAAACGGAGGGGTGATGGGGTAAAAAAAGGGAGGAAGAGAGGGAAGGATAAGTAGCTGAAGGGGATGAGAGAGGGGAAAGAGGAGGATAGGGAAAAGGGGGGAGGAAGGGAGAGAAGGATACGAGATAAGGATAAGAAGGAATGGGGAAAAGCAAAAAGGAAACAAAGAAGAGATTGGGATGATGGAAGACTAGGAAATAAGAGGGGGGGGGGGAAGGAAATGAAGGTGATTAAAGACTGGGAAATAAAAGGGAAAAAAGAGGTTGTGGTGATGGGTAAGTGGGCAAGAGAGAAAGAAAAAGGGGAAAATGAGGAGAAAGGGAGAGGAAAGGAGGATTTTCAGGGAGCGTAAAGTAAGGTGGGCAGAAAATGAATGGGAGACTGAGTTAAGGAAAAAAAAAAGAAAGATAGGATGAAAATAAAGGTAAATGATGGGAAGAGATAGGGAACAGAAGATGGGAGACTGGATTAAGGGAAAAAAAAATAAAGAAGGAATGAGAATAGAGATAAATGGTGGGAAGAGATGGGGAACAGAAGATAGGTTAGAAAAGGAAGGGAGAAAAAATGGGGAGGGGCGAGGAAAAGGACCAGAAAAAGATGCTAAAATTAGGTTAAAAAGGAAAAAAATAGGCCAGGTACGATGTGGACCTTCCCTCAAAAGGAACACAAGTCTCCCCGCATCATTATATACTCATTACACTTCATTATTTGCACAAAAAAGGGGAAGAAACCAAGGGATAGAGGGCGTAAAAGAGGGAGGGAGAGGGGAATAGGAGTGACGGAGGCAGGATAAAAAGAAGGGAGAAGGGAAAGGAAGGGGAGGGGATGAAAATGGAGTGGATGAGAAGATTTAGCAGGGGAAAAGGGGAGATGAGAAATAGGAAAAGAGAGGTAAAAGGAGGTGAAGAGGGGAGATTAAAATGAGAGGAAAAGAGGAGATGAAAAGGGGGAAGAAGAGATAAAAAGAGGGGAAGAGAGGAGATAGAAAGAGGGAAGAAAAGGAGATGGGAGATAAAAAAAGGGGGGAAGAAGGGAGGTATAGCATTGAGGGATAAGAGGGGAGATTAAAACAGGGGAAGAGAAGAGAATAAAATGAGGAGAAGAGGGGAGGAAGGAAGAAGAGGGAAACAGAGGGAGGAGCACAGACTGAGATGAAGAAGAGAGAAAGTTGAGAGGCGAAAAAGAAGGCTATTATGGATGAAATCAATAAAGATGGTTTGGGTAAAAAAAAAAAAAAAATAGGGAATTGGAAGAGTAAAAAAAGTAGTTGGGGAGGGAGAGAGGAAATACGCGTAGAAAAGCGAAAGAAAAAAGCGGAGGTAAAGGTGAAGAAAGGGAGAAAACGTGAGAGGAGGCGGGATCACTCAAAAAAATTATAATAATAATAAATAAATAAAAAAATAAAAAATAGTGAGGAAAGGGTAAGAAAAGTTGACCTCCTTATGTATGGAACTCAAGTCGCTCTGTTGAACTAGACCCTCATTACACATCATTAAGGGGCATAAAAATGAGGGGAAGAGAGGGGAAAAAGTAGGGCACTAGGGGAGGGGAATAGGAGGATGGGAAGGGGGAGATAAAGAATGGGAAGAGGCTGGGAGAGGAAAAGAGGAAGAGTGGATGGAGAAAGAGGGGAAAAAAGAGATGAGGGTGATGATGCTGTAAAAGGAGGGGAGGGGAGAGGAGGAGATGGATTAAAATTGCTGGGAAGACAAGGGCAGGGGAAGGAAGGGGATGTGGAAAAAAGGAAGTAGGGGAGGAAGAGGGGATGGAAGAGGAAACATGAACAAAGTTTGGATTGCTTCCCTGCCACAATATCACACCCTCCTCCTCCTCCTCCTCCTTCTCCTCCTCCATCCTCTTATAGAATCAAAGTCTTTCTGTTCAGCTCACTTCCTTAGCCCCTTGAGTCCGCGGTCTTCCTCTCCAGCTGAGTCAAACGTCTGACACATACCAGAATATAAATATGAAAAGGATGTCCTCATTTGCAGGGTTAAAGGTATGATGATGATGATGAAATTTCGTAGTGGTCAAGATAAAAATAATGATAATGGAATTGTTAAATAATAATAATAATATTAATAATAATAATAATAATAATGATGATGATGATGATGATATTAATAATAATAATATTAATAATAATAAATTAATTAAGAAACAGTACTATTCAAAGTTGCGATGAACAACCCTCTTCTTTCGTCTTTCCAGAATCGATTTGTAAACCAACACCCACGTCTCCCCTCCCCTTCCTCTGCCCATACATCACCCCTCTCTCCTCCCGTTTCCTATTTCCCCTCCTTTACATCCCCCACTCTTAACTCTGATTATTTCTCTTTCTTCTCTCCCGATCACTCTTTCCTTTTTTTTCCTTCTCTTCTTCCCATTCTGTTTTCGTCCCCGTCACCTTCCCACCCTTTGCATTTCTCTAGTAAAAATCTATTTCAGCTTTTAGAGTTAATTTTGTTTTGGGATGTTTTATTTTATTTACAAAATTCCCACTGAAAAATATACCCAAGTTTTATCTAAATGCAGAGTTTCATGAATCCACGTGTTCTTATAACGCATTTTTTGCTCTCAATGATTTCGTCTTATTTTTTTCTCTGTTCATTATTCTCTTTCTGGGTCACTTATTCTGCCCGGGAATTTTTAAAGCTTTTTTTTTTTTTTCGTTCCCTTTTGTTATCTAATTATTTGCCGCATCTTCGCCTTCGCCAGGTTTTTCCTCTTCCTCCTTTTGCTGTCACCCACCTTGTGTCTTTCTTCTCACATTCCTTTTTCGTCTTCCACCTCTTGTTTTCTTTCATTTTACTTCATTATCCCCCTCCCTTTTTTTTAACCTTCCACCTCCTCTTCCGTCCACTTGCTCTTCTTCAACTATTCTCTGTCCTCATTCTTTTTTTCTTTCTCTCTCTCTCTCTCTCTCTCTCTCTCTCTCTCTCTCTCTCTCTCTCTCTCTCTCTCTCTCTCTCTCTCTCTCTCTCTCTCTCTCTCTCTCTCTCTCTCTCTCTCTCTCTCTCTCTCTCTTTTCATTTAAAATCTGCGCCTCATATTCCCCTCCCATTCTGTCTCTACCCTTCCAAAGTCTTCATGCCTTCCCTCTTTCTGCCCCATCTTCCTTTCCCATCTTCCCGAGTTTCTTTTCTTCATTTTTTCTCTCCTACTTCAATCTTCTTTCCCCTCACCCTTCCTTTTTCCCTCCCTCTGCCACCTCTCTTATTTCCCAGTCCTTCCTTCTCGTCTCCCTCCTTTTATAGTCTCATTTTTCTCCCCTCCTCTTTTTTTCCTCCCCTCCTCTTCTTTCCTCCCCTCCTCTTCTTTCCTCCCCTCCTCTTCTTTCCTTCCCTCCTCTTCTTTCCTCTCCTTCTCCTCTAGGGTACAACTAATGCTACTCTTTAAATAGTGCTCAAAAACTACTCAACTAAAGTGCTAAAACACTTTAAAACTTTGGACGTACCTGTAGGAAGCGGCGAGAAAATATGATCATGTTACATTAAGCTTTGCAGAACTTAAGGGAATGAAAATTAAACACAAACTTTCGTAAGACATCGCTGTAGCTGGTTTAAGAAATGAAGATTGATTTTAATTCTTTCCTGCAACTTCCTGCCACTCCCTGTTTCCTTCCCACCTTTGCATAGTCGTCATCTATTACCTTTACCATTCCACGAGGCAAAACTAACCGCATTGTTGCTGTTTTAAGATGTACTATACTGACTGCTGCTTCCAATTTACTATCCCTCTCTGTCCTTCCTATTTCCATATTCTTCTATTTCCTTTCAAGTTCCACAACAAAGGAAATATAATTATCATGTACTCCACAGCAAAAGTTCTCCGACTCGAAACTCACAACAGAAGAACACAAGGAAGAAAGAAAGGAAAGAAGGAAGGAAGAAAGGAAAGAAGGAAGGAAGAAAGGAAAGAAGGAAGAAAGGAAAGAAGGAAGGAAGGAAGGGAGAATACTATCTGTCTTTGGGAAGGAATGAAAACTATGGAAAGTAGGACGCAGTACAGGGAGGGGACTACTGGTGAAATTTTCCTTATAGCTGTACAGTTGCGGTCAGTGATATCTGTTCACCTTAGGGTCGAAGAATTGCGAAACTCTTACACAGTCTTCTGAAAAGTTTGTTGGGTTTCGAAGATATGCGTCACCGAGTTTCAAAAGTCATTGTTCACCGTCTTGCTATTTATCGTACGTCAGTGGATCGATATTAGCGTCCGCAATAGTACATAACACACACACACACACACACACACACACACACACACACACACACACACACACACACACACACCACTACTGTAATAGGCTTAAGTTGTGCAAGAATCAGGCAAAAAAAAAAAAAAAAAAAAAATCAAATTCAGTGAAAGGTAGCAATGTGTGTTTTTGGCGATATTGTTTTATTTTTTACATCATGAGTAAGCGATACGTTTTAAAAATTACTAAACGGGTAAGTAAATTAATGATGCAAGTGTTTTATATATCACTGTGTTAATTCTCTAACTTGGACAGGCATTTGTAACGGGATAAAAAATTCTGAACTTGGTCTTGATCCTTTGGTACATAAGTTTTCCCATAACCTTTTCCCTTTTTTCTCCCTTATGGTTACTCCTTCTTTCCTCTTTTCTCTCTTCCTTTTCTTTCCCGTCCATTTTCCTCCTCTTCCTTTTTCTCTTTTTCTTTTCCTCTTCCCCCACCTTTTTATGTTCCTTCCTTCGTCGTCCTTTTTCTCTCTCTCTCTTCCCCCCTCACCTTCGCTTCCTCCTCTTCGTCCTGTTCTTTGCTCTGGTATCTTCCCTCTCCCTGCCTCCTTTCTGTTTCTCCTCCTCCAGATCTTTTCCCCACCTCTTTTCCTATCCTTCTTTCCCCCTCCCCCTTCTTCCGCCATTGCCACCACTTCTCCCACCCCCTCCGCTCGCTCTTCTTCCCCTTCCTCCTCTTTTACCTTCTTTTCCTCTTTCTTCCTCCTCCTTTTCCCTCTTCTTCCAGTCTCCCTCTTCCTGTTCCTTCTCCCTTACCTGCTTCTTCTTTCCTCCCTCTTCTCCTCCCCATTTTTCCTCTCCCCTCCTCTTTCCCTCCTTCCTTCCACTACTTTCCCACTCCCAAACTTTCTCCCTCCTTTCTCCCTCTTCCTCCCCCCCACTCTCCCCCCTCCCCCTCCGTCGTGCAAAGAAGAGGAGGAGACAAAACAGAGGAAGTCTATTGATGCGTCTCGCTAGGGTGGAAACAAGGGCAGAGGCGGGGATATTGTTCTGTGCCTCCCCTCTCCTCTCCTCTCCTCACCTCTCTTATTCTCTTCTCCCCTCTCTTATTCTCTTCTCTCCTGTCTTATTCTCTCCTCTCCTCTCATTCTCTCCTCTCCTCTCTAATTCTCTTTTCCTCGTCTCTTATTATCTTCTGTCGCACCCTCTCCTCTCTTCTCCTCACCATTCACCTCCCCTTCTTTTATCGTCTCCTGTCCTGTCTTATTCTCCTCTCCTCATATTTTCTCTCTCCTTCCTTTTTTATCTTCGTTTCTCTCGTGTTCTTCTCTCGCTAGGAAGAAAACATGGGCGCGGGTGGGGATATTGCTGTGTGCCTCTCCTCTCCTCTCCACTCCTGTTATTCTTTCCTTCCTCTCCTCTCCTTTTCTCCCCTCCTCTCATGTTATTCTTTTCCTTCCATCTCTCTTTTTCTCCTCTCCTCTCCACTCCTGTTATTCTTCTCCTTCCTTCCTCTCCTTCTCTCCCCTCCTCTCATGCTATTCTTTTCCTTTCATCCTCTCTTTTTCTCCTGTCCTCTCCACTCCTGTTATTCTTTTCCTTCCATTCCTCTCCTTTTCTCCTCTCCTCTCCTGTTACTCTTTTCCATCCTCCGTGATTATTGCTTTGTTATGAATCAGAGTGTTTAAGTGGTGATAAGTAACGGCAGGAAAGGGAGGAATGACTGTTGCTTTGCTGGGAATCTGACTGTTGAAATGGCGATATGTAACGGCAGGAAGGGTGAGAATAACTGTTGCTCTGTTATGAATCTGACTGTTAGGAGTGACTGTTGCTTTGGTATGAATCTGACCATTGAAGTGAAATATGTAACTAAAATACAGGCACGAATCTGACCTCTTCTCTGGCCTGAATGCCTTGCCTGCCTGACCCCTGGAATCCCCTAGGTGGTGGGCAGGGTGCATGTCGGTTTTGCAGTACGTCCCTCCTCTTTAGCTCACCTTTATTATTAATTCTTTGTCTATCTATCTGTCTGTCTATATTCTTCCTTTGTCTGTCTACCTATCAATCTGTCTATCTATATTCATTCTTTGTCTTTATATCTTTTTGTCATTCCATCTGTCTATATCAATCTAAATATATTTACCTGTACGTAGGATAAATATACCTCTTTCTCAATCTGTATGTCAGTACATGCTTTTTTTTTTTTTTTTTTTTTTTTTTTTTTTTTGTGACCGACTCTGGGCATAGGCTTCACAGCCTGATTTCAAGGCCCAGTAGTCCTCCTACGTACCACACACCTCTACATGTCACCACTTCGGCGCTAACACTCATCGTCCATACTGAATACATGCTAGGGCTGTCTCATATAGGACTGATGTATTGGTATTAGCGGGGGTATTTTCTGTCAGTATTTTGTCTGTCTACCTGCCTGTCTATCTAACTAGTAATATGCATATGGCTGTCTTCTTATCTGTTACTCAGTTTTGCATTTTATATATCTGAATGCCTGGCTCTCAAGGTATCGGTTTTGTCTTCCTATATGCATCTATCTATATATATGTCTTTCTCTACCTATATGTCTGTTTTTCTTCATCTGTATGTCTGTCTGTCTCTGTATGTATCTATCTGTCTGTCTATCTGTATCTCTGTGCCTTTCTGTCTGTATCTCTATATATCTGTCTTCGTCTATCAACCTATTTCCATGTATCTACCTCCGTCTGCCTATCTATCTGTCCGTTGCCCGAGGTATCCTATGGGAGGTGGCCTCGGCAAAACAATCTCCAGGTATTTCTCTTCCTTCTGAGTTTGAGAATGTATATCTACTGTCGGAAGAGACGCGAGTTCATTCCTACACTGGGCAGGAAACAGTTTGATATGAATTTCGTTAAAACAGACTCAACTAGACTTCCATAGCACCGATCGACTTGCTAAATATCATCCCATTAGCCATTCATGAGATAGCACTAACTTGTATTCAATATGGACGGTGGGACACAGCGTGGAAGTGGTGATATGTGAAAGTATATACCACTTTGGAGAGTGAATCTGTGCCTAGACAAGCGCGCGCGCGCGCACACACACACACACACACACACACACACACACACACACACACACACACACACACACACACACACACACACACACACACACACACACACTCTCTCTCTCTCTCTCTCTCTCTCTCTCTCTCAACGTGCTATTCGTTCCTCCCTGTCACACATACACAATTTGTCATGTAGGGAATTTCTGCCCCCCCCCTCTCTCTCTCTCTCTCTCTCTCTCTCTCTCTCTCTCTCTCTCTCTCTCTCTCTCTCGCAGAACCCTGTTCCCCCTTCATTCCTTGTTTATCTCCCCCCTTTCTTACATTTTTTTTTCTTACATTTTTTTTCTCCTCCCTTCATTCCTTCCTTTTCTCCCTCTTTGATTCCTTCCTTTTCGCCTTCCTTCGTTCCTCCTTTTTCTCCCTCTTCAATCCTTCTTTTTCATCTCCCTCTATCCCACCTTTTTCTTCCCTTCATCCTGCTCTTTTACCCTATTTCCTTCTCTCTTGTCTTTCCCCTCTCCCTTCCCTCCCTCCCCCACTCTCTCTGTTGTATCCGGAATCTCTCTCATTTCTTGTTTCTCCCAACCTCCCTCCCCACAAAACCCATACGCCTATAACACCACTTAATATTGCACTCACCATCGTCATCGTCGCCCTGTCTTCTCACACATTCCTTTGCACTTACCCAGCTAATTCCTCACGTATCAAATTTTCGATCTTCCTCGCGCATTCTTTTCAGACCCTCAGTTTTCATCCATTTCCATGCTTTCTGTCAAATTCTCGAGCTTCCTCTTGCTCTCTTTTCAAACACCCAGCTCTCGTACACTTCCATGCTTTCTCTCTCCATTCATTTATGTGAAGTTCAGTTTGTAACATATTCCACTGAGAAACTTGTTATTCTCAGCTCTTATCCTCTCATCCACCTCAGGCAACTCTCCTATACCTTCTTTTTCACTTATATCCTATCAGCATCTTCCCCATTCATTATTTTCTTATCTATCCCTCTTCTTCTGTCCACCCCATTCATACACGGTCCTCTGTCAGTATCGAAACCATCCATTAGCTTATTGCATATCGAATTCCCTTCTTCACCTGCGCTGCGTCTGTTCTGTCATCCCATTCTTTCATTCTTCTCTCCGTCATCACATCTTCCTCATATCCTATCCCTGTTTTTATTTGTCTGTCGGTAATTTTTTCCTCGTTTTTCCTCAGCTCCGCATTCCAACCACCCTACTGTGATTACCCGGATCCTGTCTTTTCTTCCTATCCATGCACCCATCTCACCATTATCACCCCATCCCATTTCCTCACATCCTATCCCTCTGTTCATTTCTCAACCCCTCATACCCTCCTCACGAAATTCTCTGTCTTTCAATTCCTGTCCAGTTATCGTAGCGTTTTTACTTCCTCCACGAACATCATCCTTATCCCTCATCATTTTTCCCATTATCTTAGTGTTGCTTCTTCCTCCACGAACTTCTTCCATATACCATATCCTTTCCCTTTATCCTTAAGCTTATTCTCTGTCGTCAAACCTCTCTCTTATTCTTCATCTCGCTCTTCTTACCCTTATGGTTATTTTTCATGAATCTTTTCCTTGTACCTCATCCCGTTCCCCCCCCCCCCCTCATTCTCTCTCTTCTCGACCTCATCCCTTTTCCCTCCTCATTATCACATTCACCTCAACCTTAAGCTCATTTATACGCCAGATGCGTTCATGCTAGGCGAACCATTTTCCTCTAAAGAGTGTTTCAGTCGTAATGTACCCACACATGAGGAGAACAGAGATGAAAAGGGATGTATGTGAGGGAAGAGGGAAGAGATGTTTAAGTGAAGGGGGTAGAGGAAAGAGGGAGGAAATGAGACAGGTTTAACTGAAAAGCGATAGAGGGGGGAGGGAAGAAGTGAGAGAGAGAAAAATGAGCGGCGGGAGAAGAGACAGAGCCAGAAGTGAGGGAACTGAGATGAGTGGAAGTAAAGTGAAAGGGAGTTGTATTGATAGTGGGTCCAAAAGTGAGAAGGGTCTGGCTTGAGAGTGGACAAAAAATGAAGGTAGAAAAATGAGCTGGGGCAAATGTGAGAGAGGTAAAAGTGGGAGGGCAAAAACAGAGAAAAATTTGAAATGAGACGGTAGAAAATGGGAGCACAAAGTTAGAGAAGGGAAAAAGTGAGAGGACAAGAGTAAGAAGAACTGAAACGTTGAAAGGGGGAGGCAATAAAAACTGAGTACGTAAGGCCGAGTGACTAAGTGTTGGTGAATGGTGGGTACTAATGGAGAGAGAGAGAGAGAGAGAGAGGGCCAGGGAAAGCAAGACAAATCGACACAGTTCGACAAATAACCAAAGAAAAACACAAAACACTGCCAGAAAACATGAGACAGACACAGACAGGCGGGCAGGCAGACAGACAGAAAACATACGAGACAGACAGACCCAGACAGAAAGCACCAGAGACAGGCACAGACATACAGGCAGAAAGAAGTCACAACACTGATTAGACATAAAGTGCAAAACAGATACATATAAAAACAAACGTAAAGCACAGCAAATCGAAAGAGCCTCGACGAAAAAAAGGTCAGACTCAACTAGAGAGCATGAGGGACAGACAAACAGACAGACAGAACACAAGAAATAATGACAGACAAGGAAAACAAAAGAAGTAGACAGACTGATAGCCAATGGCAGACCACAATCCCAAGGACAGACATACAGACAGCACAAAAGACAAGGCAGACACATAGACAAACAGACGGCATATCCACTCATTCGTCTTTCTCTTGGTCTCTTGTTGATGCAGCTCGTATCTCTTTCACAGCATTTTTTAGTCATTAGTACACTTTTTTTTTTTTTATCTTGCTCCTCAAGCTTTATTTTTTCTTTCCAGGTCCATTTTCCGCTTTTCTCCTATCATCACGCCTCTGTTGACATCACATCTCTTCTCTTCTCTTCTCCCTTCCGTTTTTTCATCCTCACTTTATTTCATTCCCTTCTAAAAAACATGATTCACCTTTTTTCCTAGCTCCTCTTTTCTAACAAATAGACAGTCTGAGAGCTTAAGAATGAGTTTTTATTTTGATCTACCATTAGCCTTGTGATGAAATATATCAGTTTCTATGGCTGTAAAAAGGCATATAGTATAAAAACCGTAAATGGACTCTATGTAGCCTTGTCAATTGAAGTTCTATGTTACCCTTTGATGTGCAGTTTTTTGGAGCGCATCTTTTTGATTAGCTGTCTTTATAATGTTGTCTGTTTTTATCATTAGCAATCTTTACGTGCTCATGGTGAAGGGGAAAATGTTGTATTTTTGCTGACGGCTGACGATTTTATTCAGCTGAGAGTGAGTGTGGAGCCTGAGTGTTATCATTATCACTCATGGTGGGGACAAGTTATATTCTTTTTCAACCACTCCTTTATTCCTCCCAGTTTTCCCTCATCCTTCCTCCTTTCATCTCCTCCTTTCCATTTATTTTTTGCACTTCTCCACTACCCCTTCCCTCCTCCTTTATGCCATACCTTCTCTTTTTTTTCCTCCCTTCTATCTCCTCATTTTCACCTTGCTTCCCCTTTCCTTTTTCCTCTCCCGTCTATCCTCGTCCTCCTCGTTCCTCTCTCAAATCGTTGTCATTCCTTCCACCCACACACTTCGATCCCACAATTGTCTTTCCATTTCTCACACCTATTCATTCTTTCTCTTCCTCTCTCTTCCCCCTCTTTCATCGTCTTCCTCACTCATCCGTCTCTTCCCCTCCCTCTCCCCCCTTCCTCTACCTCCTTTTCTCCTCCCTTTCTCCCTCCTCGTCGTCTCCCTCTCTCTTTCCTCTCTCTCTCTCTCTCTCTCTCTCTCTCTCTCCCTCCCTCCCTCCCTCCCTCCCTCCCTCCCTCCCTCCTTTTTTCCTTCATTTCTCATCTTCCCATCCCCTACCCTGTCCTCCTTTTTCGGCGTGCTGCCGCCTCCTCCTCTACCACTCTTGGATCTCAGAGTTCTTTTCCACGTTTCTCCTTTTCCTCTTCCTGTCTCATTCTCTCTGCCCACTCTTACCCCTTCTTACCTCTCCTCCTTCCTCTTCCCTTCCTCCTCTTTCCCTTTCTTTCCATCTTCCACTTTCTTTCCCTCTTCCCCTCTGTTTTCCCCCATCCCCTGTGTTTCCCTCTTCCCATCTCTCTTTTTCGTCCCCACTCTTGACTCTCTTTTTTCCTCTTTTCCCTTCTCCTCACTTTTCCCCTTCTTCCCCTCCTTTCCCACCTCTTCCTTTCCCACCCTCCTCTTCCTCTTTCCGCTCGTTGTCGCACCCTCCTCCCCCACTCTTGGATCCCACAATTCTCTTTCTTCGCCATTTTCTCGGACTTTTCTCTCGCCGCTGAAGATTCTACGTCAGGATTTCAATTTCCTTCTTCAGAGCTCACAACTTAATGGTTCTCTCTCTCTCTCTCTCTCTCTCTCTCTCTCTCTCTCTCTCTGTGCGTGTGTGTGTGTGTGTGTGTGTGTGTGTGTGTGTATCATTCAGTCTTTCTACCTTCCTGTCCAACTGTCTGGCACTTTTGCCTTCTTCTGCTGTCTGTCTGTCTGTCTGTCTGTGTATCCATCTGTATGTATGTTTGTCTGTATCTTCTTGTCTGTCTATTTGCCTCCATCTTTGTCTGTGTATCTATCTGACTCTTTTCTTATCTTCCTTTCTTTCTCCTTCATGTCTTCTTAATATATCACTGCTTTTCATATTAACTCCTCCTTTATTTTCTTCATCTTCCCATCCACCTCTTCGATTTCTCTCTCCAATAGTTTCCCTTTCTCTCGCCTCTGTCTTCCTCTTGGCTAAACCTCATTCTTTTCCCCATCTCTCTATTCACGTATTTATCTCCCATTTCCTTTTTGGGTTGTTCTCGAGCCTCTTTCTTCTTCTCAGCCATTCTCCCACCCCTCCCCACCATTTCACCAACTTCCTCCCATTTTTCACGTTTCCCTTTCCTCTTTTTCTTTATCCCATTCCTTCGTTTCATCAGCGCTCCTTCTTCTACTACATCATACTTCCTGTGCGCTTCCTCTCATCCCTCCCCTTTCCCTCTACCCTCACTTACTCCTCATCCCTTACCTATTCCTTCCTCACCCCTCACCATCACCCCATCCTCACATCCTATCACTATCCCTTCACGCCACACCCCACACCAGCACATCTCCAGTCTCTTTCCCCCTGACCCGTCACCTTCCTCTCACCCCTCACCCTTCTCTAACCTGTATCCTCTCACCCCTCACCATTTCTTCACTCCTCACCATTCTCCACTACAGTTCTCCACTCTTCACACCCTCCCACACACACTACACCCCTCACCCTCCACCCCGCACACACACACAGTAAACCCCCTCCCTCCACACCCAGTACGCTCCCTCCCACCACACACAGTACGCTCCCTCCCCCCACACACATACAAACACAACACACACCCCTCTTCTTCCCACGCCTGTCACCACTCACTTGTCCCATCGCAGGTCTCCCTATCTTCTCTCTCATCTGTCTTCCCTATCATCTCAGGACATCCTAGCCTCTTCTTGTCTTCTTTCATCTGCCTTTTTTTTTTTTTACCTTCCTGTTCCATGTCGTTCTTTGTCATCCTTCTTTCCTTGTTCCGTTTGCATATCTTTCTCTTTTCTTTTCTATTCTTTTCCCTTTGTTTTGTCTTCCCTCTTCGCCTTCTATCATTTTTCTTATCTTTCCCCTCGTTTTCCTGTTCCCTTACCTGTTATTCTTTTTATTTTGTTATACCTTGTTTCTTTCTTTTCCTCCTCCCATCTTTTTTTTTTTTTTTTTTTTACTTTTCACTTCCTTTTTCACTCTTTGTTATTTCTTTCCCGCCCACGAATTCCTTTTGTTCTTTCTGTCCATTTGTGCTCTGTTTTTCACTATCCCCCTCAGTAGTTCACTTTTTTTCATTATTTTTGGTTCTGTCTTCACATCCTCGGTCGATCCATCCTCCCCCCTTCTCATCCTTTTCACTCCGTCCTTCATCTTATTCTCCCCTTCGTCTCTATCATTCACCCCATCTTCATTTCTCTTCCACCTTTCACTTCCTGTCATTCTCTTTCTGTATTTTTTTTTTTTAGTTTATTCCTCATATCTTCCATCGTTCCCGACCACTTTTCATCTTAATTCTCCCATTTCTTTCTTTTTCTTTCTTTTTTTTTTTTACCTTCCTTCTCGCTTCTTTCTTTGTTTCTGTCATCAGGTACTTACTTTCTCCTCCTTTTCTCCTCTTATCCAATTCTCCATCTTTTCCATCCGTTCTTCATCGTTCCCTCCCAATTTTCAAATTCCTTCCTTCTTTTTATATCCATTCTTTCTCTCTCTTCGCTCTCCACCTTTATCTTTTTCTCCCCTTCATCATAAATTCACTCCTCCCTCCCTTTTCTTGCTTCTCTTTCTTTTCCATCTCCTCGTATCCAGTTCTTTTTCTCTTTCCCCCCTGCATTCGTTCATCTTTTCCCCTCACACCTTGTCAGTCTTCCTCACGTTCAGTATTCCTCGTCACTCTCATCTTTTCCCATCGCCATCTCTCGCTCTTCTTACCTCCTCCTTTTACTCTTTCTCCTTCCACCTCGTCCTGTTTATAGTCATTCTTTGTTCTCTCATTTTTCACCTTTTTACTCGTACTCTCTTCACTCCCTTCATCCCTCCTTCCCACCCGCTTCTCCCTTGCTTTATTCAATCCATTCTCTCTCCTCTCAGTCTCCACTTCTGTCATTTACATCTCTTTATCATCATCATCATCTCATTTCTCATCCCATTTCTCATTTCTTACCTCCTTCCCTTCCCATTCATTCCCCCCCCACACTCTCTCTCTCTCTCTCTCTCATTGTTTTTCCACTCCGTCAATACCACCTTCCCATTCCACTTCGCACCTTCCTCATCGTTCATTCCACCTCCTCATACCCATTTCTTTTTTTTACCCTTTCCCCTCAGCGTTTTTTTATATTTTTTTCCGTATACTGTATTTTGTCAGTTTTCCTCACTCTCCATATTTCTCATCAGCTGTTCTTATCTTTCCCACTCCTATCTCACCATTTCTTTTTTCCTCCTTTTTCCATCTCTCACTCAGTTTTAGTCTCCTTTCCCTCCTCTTTCAATGTCATCGTCTTCCTCTTGCTATCTCTTCACCCCTTATTTCTCCCTCCTCTTTATATCTCTTCCCTCCGCTTTTTCATTCCATCCCTTTCCTCCATCCATCTCTTTCCCCTCCTCATATCTTATCTCTTTCCATCCCTTCCATCCCCTTCTGCTACCCATTCTCGTCCATTCTTTGCTCTTAACCCTTTCATTTTACACATCTTCACTTCTTCCTCCCTCTTCACAATATCTCCATACTGATTCTTTGTGTTCTTACTCTGAATGTCTGTCTTTTGTATTCCTTCCTCATCATCTTTCTCTCCCATTTTGCACTTCCGTTTCCTCTCATCTCGTCGCATCCAATCCTTTTACGTTTCCCCTCAGCGTTCGTTCATCTTTTCCCCTCATAACTTGTCAATTTCCTTCACTCTCCATATTCCTCTCAGTTATTCTCATCTTTTCCCCTCTTCCTCTCTCACCCTTCTCTTCCCACCGTTTTCCTCTCTTTCATTCTTACTCTTCTTTTCACTCAATCACGTTCCATCTCTTCCTCAACCTCTCACCACACCTCACGATTTCTTTCCACTTCCATTCTTTTTCTTTCCACTGTTGCATCCTTTTCTCTTCCCCACCCATTCCAACCTTTTTACCCTCTTCATTTTCACCCTTTTTCTCTCACATCTTTCACCCTCTCTCTTTCCTGTCTAATCTTTTCACTCTCTCTCTTTCCTATCTCATCTTTCACCCTCTCTCTTTCCTAACTCTTACTCTTCTATCTTCCCTTTCTCGCTTATCATTTCCCGTCGTCCCATTCCTTTTCCCTCACTCATCTTCCCCCCTTCTTTTTTCTTTCCACGGCTGTCACTTCAATATTCTCCCCTCCTTACTCTTATCTCCCCTCGCATCACACAGCTTCGCACAGCCCCCCTTCCTTCCCATTTCTCCTCTTCCTCCCACACCTTCTTCGACTTCCCCTCTCCTCTCAGCCTCCCTTCCAGTTTTCTTCCCCCTCCTACCCTTTCTCCAATTTCTTCTCCTCCTCGCTCCTCCCACCCTTTCTCCCAATTCTCCTCCTCCTCCTCCTCCTCCTCCTCCTCCCTCTCTCCCACTTCAAAGCCCCACTTCACCACCTCCGTTATCTCCTTCTTTATCGTCGTTTTCCCTTTTTCCGCCTTCTCATTTCAGCTCTAATATTTCACACTACTAATATGCAGTCCTTCCACTTCCTTCATTTTCTCTCCTCAAATTTCCATAATTGCCTCCCATTTTTTTTTCTGGCCTTTTATTTTATTCCGGGTGTAATGTTGAACCCTATCTTTTACTCCTGGCCTTCGCTCGCTTTCTTTCCCTTTCTCTCGCTTTCTTCCCCCCCCCCGTCTCTCTCTCTCTCTCTCTCTCTCTCTCTCTCTCGCTTACTTTCCCTTTCGTTTTATTTCCCTCTTACCTCCTCTTTTTTTTCTCCACATTTTTTTTCATTCTCTTCTCACTCCCGTTTAATTCTTCGATGTAATTTGAAACCATTCTCTTCTTACGTCTGTTCTTTTCTGTGCTTTCCTTTTTCTGATTTTATTTTATTTTTCCCCCGCTGTCTTTCTCGTCTTTTATTGTCCGCTTTTCTTTCTCTCTCTTCTTTTCTGTCTCTTTCTTCATTCTTCTCGTCTGGTTCCTGGATTTTATGTTTGTTTCTCTTCATTTATTTCGTGCCTTGTTTTTGGTCATTCCTTTCCTCGACCGCCATCCTCTCTCTTCCTCTGTTTCTTTTCTCTCATCATTCTCCCTCGTCTATTTTATTTGGTCTTCGCTTTCCCTGTCTCTGTGGTTTGGTTCCTCTCTCTGTTGTCTTCCCCCCTTCTGTTCTCTTCTCCCCTTCAATGCTCTTCCTTTCTGTTCTCTTCTCCCCTTCTCTTCTCTTCTCCCCTTCTGTTCTCTTCTCCCCATCTATTCTCTTCTCCCCATCTATTCTCTTCTCCCATTCTATTATCTTCTCCCCTCAGTATACCCTTCTTTCCCTTTTTATACTGAGATCTCGTCACTTCACTTACTCTTCTCCTTTCCTTTTCTCCCATCATCTCCATTCTTCCCTTCCCATTTCCCCCATCATCTCCATTCTTGCTTCTCCATTTCACCCATCATCTCCATTCATTCATTCCCATTTCTCCGTTATCTCCATTCTTCCTTTCCCGTTTTCCCCATCATCTCCATTCTTCCTTCTCCATTTCACCCATCATCTCCATTCATCCCTTCCCATTTCTCCCATCATCACATTATCTTCCCATTTCACTCATCATCTCCATTTTTCCCTTTCCATTTCCCCCATCATCTCCATTCTTCCTTTCTCATTTCTCCCATCATCTCCATTCTTCCCTTCCCATTTCACTCATCATCTCCATTTTTCCCTTTCCATTTCCCCCATCATCTCCATTCTTCCTTTCTCATTTCTCCCATCATCTCCATTCTTCCCTTCCCATTTCACTCATCATCTCCATTTTTCCCTTCCCATTTCCCCCATCATCTCCATTCTGCCTTTCTCATTTCTCCCATCATCTCCATTCTTCCCATCCCATTTCCCCCATCATCTCCATTCTTCCTTTCTCATTTCCCCCATCATCTCCATTCTTCCCTTCCCATTTCCCCCATCATCTCCATTTTTTCTTTCTTATTTCTCCCATCATCTCCATTCTTCCCATCCCATTTCCCCCATCATCTCCAATCTTCCTTTCTCATTTCCCCCATCATCTCCATTCTTCCCTTCCCATTTCCCCCATCATCTCCATTTTTTCTTTCTCATTTCTCCCATCGTCTCCATTCTTCCCTTACCATTTCACTCTGCTGGTCCCTACTCATTTCCTCCTTTGTCATCCTTTTTTTTTTTCCTCTCTATTTTTGTGTCTCTCCTTCCATTCCATAAATTTCCTTCTCTGATCTTTTTAGACTGTGTTTCCTCCCTCTTTGACCCTTCCTCTCATCTTCCTCCTCCTCCTCCCATCTTTCCCTCACTCTCTTAATTATCTGATTCTCTCTCTCTCTCCCCTTCCCCTCTAATTTCTCGATATAATGACAGAAAACGCGAGAGGAAAAAGATGGTCTGATAATCTGATGCCCTGAAATTTCTCTCTCTCTCTCTCTCTCGACATTCATTCGCTTCCAATCTGGTATGGACGCCTTTTTTACTTCTTTGATGCGTCTTTGAAATTAGAACTGCTCGGAAATGACACCTTCTTTGAAATTAACGCCACTTCCACTTGAGGATGGGATAAAGTTTTATTGAATGGATGTGGACTTGAAGGTTTTTGTCTGTGTTTCTTTAGCGCGAAAACACACACACACACACACACACACACACACACACACACACACACACACACACACACACACACACACACACACACACACACACACACACACACACACACACACACACACACACACACAGGTAAAAGGTAAAAATGAATTTCAGAAAAAATGTAAATGTAAAAGAAAAAGCAAAAAGAAGAGAGTTTGAAGGAGAGGAGAAAGACAGGAGAGAGGCGGTGTGGGAAGGGGTAAGGACGAAAATTAGGGGCGTGAGAAAATGGAAGAAGGGAGAAAGAAAGAGGGAAAGAACGGTATAAGAGAGGGTGGCGGAAGGAAGGGAGGAAAGAAGATCAGAATTGAGAAGTGTTGCAAGGAGAGAGAGAGAGAGAGAGAGAGAGAGAGAGAGACAGTTTGAATATTTCGATAAAGAAAAGAAAAAGATGAGGAGGAATTTGGAAAACGAAGTAGACTAGGAGTAGGAGTACATAGGAAGCACAAATAAATGAAGGCCTATTGTCTGATTATGAAATTATTTAATGGAAAAAGAAGCAAATTCTACAAAGATCTAACCAACGTGTATGTGAAAAGGATAGAAAAGGGGAAGACTCTCCTCCACCTGCCACCCTGTCTGATAAAACCGGCAGGAAAAAGATAGGAAAACAATAACACCATGGATATCAGAAAGAACAAGCTGGGAATATTTTACAGGAGAGGCAGAAGAACATCCATGCACTGTGATTTCTGGTCCGCGGATCAGTAAAAGACAGAGCATACGACTATACTATCTTTTAATTATTTTTTTCATAACTAAGCAGAATTTCTCACTCTCGTCGTCACACACTTCAGCCTGGAATTAAACAGTACTTAGTTATAGCCTGTAGTCTCGAAATATTTTTCTAGTCGAATTTTATATACACATTAATAGTTTTTTGTACTAACTGCTGTTGTTGGTAGTTTATTCCGTCATTCCACAACTCGAATTTTAGGGTAATTTTTCCCTATATTAGTGTTGCACTTACGCTACCACATCCTCTGCATACACTGCCTTAGTACTCACCATTCATGACTCATATTCACAATCTCTTAACCTGTTGGTTAGCACGTTACTTATCTCTTTGTTTCCCTGATGTCAAAGCTAAGTCTACACGCTAAATTTCAAAATGAACAACATGTATACTCACTTTTTTTTTTTTTTTCCATGAATTCACTTATAAACTCTTTAGAACATAAGCATATAAACTCTTTAGAACACAAGCAGCAGGAGAATCGTTGGGCAGGTGCCATCTTAAGGGGGGCTTGGGAAGAGCTTCGAAAGTACATCTTTATCTGAGCAGGATAGAGGTCAGACATGCTAGAGAAGAGGAGGAGGAGGAGAAGGAGGAGGGTGGCAAGGAGGAGGAGGAAGAGGAGGAGGAGAAGACGAAGGAGGCATGGAAGAGCAAGTGAACAAGGACAAGGAAGAGGAAGAAGGGGACTAGGAGGAGCAGAAGGTGAGCAAGGAAGAGGAGGAGAGGAAGAGGGAAAACGCAAGAAGGAACACGGGAGAGAGAGAATATCCTTCGAAGCTTCCTCCCCGTCCCCCTCTACGGTTTTGTGAAAGTTATAACGAGGGCAGGGGCAGCGTGTCTTATCTGAAGTTAATTAGGCCGCCTCTGAGGTTACAACATTATCCCAGGCCTCTCTGATGGAATGGGGCGAGAATATTGACAACCAGTGATCGAGGAAAGAGATTGGAATTTGTTAGATTTTGAGTATTACATGTCCTATTCCTGTAAGCGTTGGAGCATGGAGAGAGTTTGTTAATTCTTTCATGGTTGGGACAGCTCTAGTGTTTACTGCAACCAATGTCAGACGAATTTTTTCATATGAGTGAACCATTGGACCTTGAAAGTGTTAAATAGGTGGACAGTATTATGTACGAGTAGCTAATTGTGATTGTGTGATTGTTGTCAAATGTTTTTCCTAATGATCGTTACGTACAACTACTTGATTCTCAGCTCTGAGTGTCGAGAATTGAAGTTATTCCGTTTAACTGATAGAAAATGCCAGATAAAGTGAATATTTGGTTTAGTTTTGAACGTTGTATGTACACACGCTCAAAAAAGTACCATTACAGGGGGGTCCGATGAGTTTCACACTGAGCAATCCAGTTGTCTCGGTAGGGTTGGAGGAAGGCAGTTATCAAACGTTTCATTCGTGGTGTCAGTTTGTATCGTGCAGTAGGTGTAATGATACGTGTGTGTGTGTGTGTATATATATATATATATATATATATATATATATGGGAGTAGTTTCTTCTTGATTTCCATCGTTCCCCTTTTAGCTTGGGGGCTCTCTTATAAGGTGATGTTAATTTACTTTTGTTTCTCACACGAGCTCCACCCTCGCTCAGGCTATTGTTAACACTCCTAGTCGTGGCAGAGTTTGCGAAGTAACTAATTGGTTACCAGTCTGTCGGCTGGCATTGCATTTGATGAGTACACGGAGAAGTGTGTTGCCCGATTACCTGCAGCATCACCAACATCCATGTGTGAAGGGGTAGTTCTCTTAATCAAGATGGAGACAAAAGTCTTTTGTTTCGTCTGTTCCTCTCTATGAGTCTTTCGCTTCTCTTGTTGCTATTGCAATAAACCGTGTTTTTCGACATTGTTTCATGTCTCCTCCTGTAATGTAGGCATGAACATCTGCTCATCAAATTATTCTTACTATAATGCCAGAATTGTTGTTGCTGTTGTCTTATACATACAACTGGGCAGCTTGGGAATAGTCTTGTCAGTACTGTATATCTTTTCACATGCTTACGATCTCTAGCTTTTCAGACGCCAGTGTGACCAAGCCTCTCCAGATGAACTGATTTTGACTCTGCGTCTCTTTCATGGCTTTCTTTGCCAGGGACGAGTTTTGCAGGTTTCCAGTCATTGGTACCTTCTATTTATATTTTTCAGAACAGATTTTTCTTCTTTCCCTCCCTATAACTTAACTCCGTGTACTTCGCCTCTGTGTAATTCACCGGGTTGGTCAGGATCACTTGATGGTCGTGATCGTCAGCTTTAACCCTCCCGGAAGGGAGCTGAGAGCTCATATAGTCCGATCTAAAGGCAAGGCTGTGACCTTCACACACGCACACACCCGTCCCCTTGCTCAAGGGGGACAGTAACCACCCACTTCGTCAGTGAAACTTTTCGCAACCTGAGCGAGGCGCGAACTCCCGTCCGCCAGTTGGCAAGCGAGAGCGTTACCACTGCACCAGTGAGCGGTGTGTGTGTGTGTGTGTGTGTGTGTGTGTGTGTGTGTGTGTGTGTGTGTGTGCGTGCGTGTGTGTGCGCGCGCGCGCGTATGTGCTTATGTGTGTCGGCCTCCTCCTTTCCTGTTTTGTTTTTTCTCCGCACTTAATTTCTTTTCTCCTTTTACCCTCTCCATTCACCCCAAGCCGTTCCTTGGCCATTCTTACTACTCCGCTCCATACTGTGTTAATATTTTTGCAGTCTTCCCTTTTCTCTTTGCTTTCTCATTTCTTTTGTTTTATCCTTCTGTTTTCTAATTATAACTTATTTTCCGTGGTTTTTTTTCCTCCTTCTCCACGTCAGTTTGTTTTCTCCTCCATCTCTCCTCCATTTTTCTTCCTCTTTTCTCTTGTGTCTCCGACTTTCACGTCTATTTTCCTCCACTTCTCATCCATTTTTCCCTTCCATGTCTTTCCACATATCTGTCTGATGTCTTTACTTTCCTCCATCCCCTTCCATCATTCTCCCTCTATTCGTCTTCCCATCTAGATCCTCGATTTTACTATGTTTTTTCGTACATTTCTCTCTACATATTTTGATACATTTTTTTTTCTCTCTCTCACTCCTACCTGCCTGTTTCTCCTTTGTTTCCACCCTCTTCACCAAAATATTTTTTTTTCTCTCTCTCTCTCTGTTTCATTCCATCTTTTCTCTGTTATCATACTTTTTTTTTTTTTTCCCCCGACTTTTGTTCCTCCCTCTGCCTCTCCTATCTCCCTCCATCTCTCTTCCATCATCATCCCTCCATCTCTCTGTTCATTCCATTTTTTCCTCCAGTTTCTTTTCCTCTCGCCCTCCAGCCATACAAATATAGGCGTGCCAGGCTTCGATAAATATTTAGCGTAAACATAAAACACGCCGTTAGAAATAATGAACTGCAAACATAAACGTAAGCCGAACATGCGTCCATTCTCACACGAGCGGCGTTGGGGCGCGTTCGTTAGCCGGGGCTCCGAACCTTAGTGTCGAAAAATTTTGGAGCTGCAGTGTCAAAATGGAGGGATATTAAAAGGCCCCTCCCCCCCAAAAAAAAAAAGTGAACTAGTGTAAAATTTATGTAGCTTCTTATATAAATGGAGTGATATCAAAATAACTCAAGACAGTGACCTAATTAAGTTGTTCATTAGCTCGCCCTCCGAAGCTTCGACTCAGATTTTAGATACTGTCAAAATTGAATAAGTAAAGGTGTTAGAAACTGGAAGTGGCTTGGAATACTGATGCTTTGATTTTGAAGTGGGATAAAAACAGAATTGTCAAAAACATAAATTGCTTGCTACCTCTTGACTCTATACTTTTATATCAGATTTTAGAGGCTTGATATCAGAATAGAGCCAAGTTAAACCTACAAAAATATCGCAGTAGTTTGTTGTTCTAGTGACTCATCGACATAGTGTATACCGTAATTTATAATTCTGAAAGCCTGAATGTTTTAATATGAAATGACAAGCAGTGAAAAAGTTGGCAGTCTCAGGAGTCTGAATTTTTGAGTCAGATTTTTAGAGGTTCAGGGTCAGTATGGAATGCAAACGTAACTCCATTGATAAGATAACGTAGTTTTACACGCTGTTTTTTTTTCTTACGTGTAATTACATTCAGCTTAAGAAAGTACTTACTGTAATATTAAAAGTTGTTCTTCTGGAGATTTGCCTTTGATTTTTTAAAGGTTCAGAAAAATCAAGCAGAGTTAATGGCAGAAATCTTAAATGGCTGGATGTTAATGCCCTAAAACTTGAAATTGTATTAAATCGAAGTAGCTGAAAAATTCTACAAAATATTTCATTAACCCTGTTGACTTTAAATCAGACGAGAAAGGATCAGTATTGAAATTGAACGAAGTTAGAGCAGTAAAAAAGGCGAAAGAAATACAATTCAAACGCACCGTAATCGAAAAGGCGTACACTTCAGAAACAGCAGAGCAACGCATACCCAAGTACCTAAAGACTCAGGCTCCTCAGGTGAATGGTAAAGTTACTCGGACGATGAGAAAGATAGTGGTGGCAGTATTAGCACTCTCAGGCTCCAAGGCCGGTATATTCGTCGATCATGGAAGCTCCCTAACACCTGTTCACAAGTGATTTATTTTGTTTATTACACCTTACTTTATTCTCCTGTCACGTAAATCTTTCCAGTACAGCCATACTCTGCTTAAGTAACCTACAAATGGATATTAACCAGCCATATCCAAAAATAAATCGCCAAGGAAAAGGTGTTAGAGAGCTTCCTTAACCGACGGGAATGTGGGACCTAGACTGCCAGCTAAAAAAAAAAAAAAAAAAAAAAAAAATCCCGACCATGATAACTATACTATTGAGGGGGGTAGCACTCAGGGTCCTTTACTTAGCTTAATAATAAATACATAAATAAATAAATTGATAAAGAGTCTGGCGTTCGCTGGAGTAGATCTTTAAGAGGTTATATTAAAACATAAGATATTGTTTTCTAATTCCTTACACTCCCTCCAGCTGGTCTCAGGGGTACGGGAATGCAGTCGAAACCATCATATCTTATTGCTCTTATTGTGTACGTAATATAAACTCCTTTTCCTCTTGCTTATTAACTCGTAAATTCGACGGTCTGAGTTATGGGTTAGGGGGAAATTTGAAGTGCATGGAGTTATTGCGGCTCTTCATCGTGATTTCTTTGTCCTCAGCAATTTCTCAGTTTGGGGAGAGAGAGAGAGTAATAATTTTGATTGCCCCTTTTTTCCCCTCGTATTTGCAGTCGATTCTTCTCTCTTGTACTTATTGTTTAGTTGATTCTTCTGTCTGTATTTGCATTTTGATCGATTTGTCTTGTGTTCAGTTTTTAATGCATTCTGCTGCTTTGTCTGCTTTTTAATTGATTCCTCTTGTCATTGGTGTTTATTCATTTATACATGTTTTACTTTTTAACTGATTTCTTTGTCTTGTCTTGACCTTTTGCGTTTTCTGTCCTGTCTTTACTTTCGAACTGATTTCTCCCTCTTGTCTATGCTTTTCATGATTCTTCTACCCTTACTTTTTAATTGATATCTCTGTCTTGAGTACTTTTTTACTTCTGTATAGTTTTTCTACTTTACTTGATTTTTGTCTTCTGCTTTTTCATTGATTTTTGTCTTGTCATTCCTTTTATTTTATTTGTCTTGTCCGAAGTGATTAATTGATTTGGCTGTCTTATCTTTACCTTTTAATTGATTGCTCTGTATTGTCTTTATATATATATATATATATATATATATATATATATATATATATATATATATATATATATATATATATATATGTGTGTGTGTGTGTGTGTGTGTGTGTGTGTGTGTGTGTGTGTGTGTGTGTGTTTGCTTTTTCTGTATTGTCTTTACATTATTATTGACTTAAGGACTTGGGCCATTCCTTCAGAGTATATCAGTCCCTAGTGGGACCCAATTGATATTCCACTCCTTAATTATTCCAGCTCTACCTCCACTCCTTCGACCCTGCCTCACTTTGATTCCACTTCCACCTTCCCCTTTACGTCCCGTTACTCTACCCCATACTCCCTTCCATCTCTGCACCACACTCCCCCCTCTCCTTCACGGCACCTCATACATCTATCCCCTCCTCCCCTCCCATCATAACCCCTTCTCCATCCACACATCTCCCTCCACCACCCTTCACCACACTCCCCCCACACTCCATTACCCTCTCCTCTCATCACCACACTCCTCCCACACCACCTCATACCTCCACCACTATCACCACATCCACACTCCCACACCAACACTCCGCCACACTCCCCCTGCCCCCCCCCCTACCCTTACTTCCACCGCACACCCTATTGCACTGTTGCCCTGCTCCCTTCTGTTTGCCTAATTACAGATAACCGTTTCACCGTTAATTTGTTACGGTCCAGTGAAGGTAATTAACAGGGTGCTAATTTGACCTAACTGAATAATTTGTACATATTTTTAGCGATACTTTGTACGGTATATGGTTATCGCGGGTTGTGCGTGTATGGGGGAGTGTGTGAATGTGTGTGGGTTGTATGTTTTTGTTTTTTTTCCTGGTTTGGAGTTTTGGAGATGAATGATGTGGGGAAGTGTAGATTTATCCTCTCTGTCTGTCTGTCTGTCTGTCTGTCTGTCTCTCTCTCTCTCTCTCTCTCTCTCTCTCTCTCTCTGTATATACAGAAACTTGTATACGTACGCATATATTCATTAAATATATACATATATGCTGTATTTACACTTGCACAGTTAGTCAAAATTAGCCTATGCACATTCACATATCAGTTAAACATGGATATTGCAGCCACAGCTAAACGATATAAATCCATTCACCACTCACTGCCAAGCGCGCGACTAAACACACTCCTGTTACCGTACACTCATAAAGCATTATACTGTAGGCTATATAAATATCCTCGCATGGTCAAATTACCTCTGTCTCATAGACACAAAAATTGCAAATGCATGTGTGTGTGTGTGTGTGTGTGTGTGTGTGTGTGTGTGTGTGTGTGTGATATAAACAGTTGGAAATACCGCCATAAATATTGGTACATTTTTGCGAGCTTCGTGCTGGAACAATAGCGTACTCGATACGTGATAATTGGTTCGCAATGAATATAGAGCGATTGATGAAGACAGGGCAGATAGATGGACGTGGGAGTAGACAGACAGGTGTAAATAGATAGCTGGATATTTATAGCGCTATAGATGGAGAATGGATAGACATTATGAGCACGTGAGTAATGAGGTAGATGCTGGCAGATAGATGGATATGTATAGAGTGATAGTTGCATAATGGATAGACAGAGGAAGATGTGAATATTTAAATAGATGCACACAGATGGATGTTGGGCGGTATCTATTATAATAAAAAAAAAAATAATAATAATAATTTCACGTTCATAGTTTGGTGACACTTGAACCCAGAATTCAGAAATGCCAACACTGCCATAGGAAACACAAATATCAGTTCTACGAATAATTTCAACGCTCATGGCACTTAGTGATGCATAAAGGTTTTGATCGAGGGTGCATACGCAGAGCAACCAGCAAGATAGGTAAATAACAGGAAGGGATACATTGTTACTTTAGTGGAAATGCTGAGAGGACTGACAGTGTAATATGAGCTGATGATATATCGATTGGCAGCTAAGGATAAGATACATATACATACACGGCGTATAGGGAGGAATATAGATAGACGTTTATTGAGTGAAAATTGTTACAGACGCAAGTAGGTCTAAAGAAAACTATATAATTTAGTTATCATTTCACCATTGACGCTAGATTTGTAGCAGCAGCAGCAGCAGCAGCAGTAGTAGGAGTAAGAGTAGTAGTAGTAGTAGTCACAACCCAAGGCTCATCTGAGCGGAACCCGGTCAAAGCTGATCCTCTGTAGTTCACCGTCTTCCTGTTGGGAGACGTGAAGGGGAGTGAGGGGCGTTTGTATAACCGAGCAGTTTCATCACTCCGTCATGTCAGTGCATCCACCTGGAGGCGTCCCTCAACATCTACAGCACCCCCACTGACAGTACGAAAAATAATATGCAGTATTTTCCTGATAATTGGCTGAAATCTGCATCGTAGGTGAGGTGAGAAAAATAGGACAAAATAAAATCTGCGCAACATTATGCAGAAAGCTAATGGATTAAAAATGACCGCATTTATTTTAAGATTTTCTTCGTGCTTAAACACACACACACACACACACACACACACACACACACACACACACACACACACACACACACACACACACACACACACACACACACACACACACACACACACACACACACACACACACACACACACACACACACACACACACACACACACACACTATAAAAACAACTCTCACAAACATGCTGACCCAGGCCCTTAATCCACCAAGCCAATCACCAAACACAAACTTCCAGCAGGTCAACAAATTAAATAAAAAACTTTGTACTTGTATATATATATAGCAATTTTTTTACAAGCTGCGTCAAAAATATCCACCTAACCTGAGCGAGCCGAGTGGTTGGGTCCAGAAATGGCGTTCTAGTAAATGGTAAAAAATAAAAATAAAAAATGCCCATCCCACTCTGTCCCTTTCGAGGCCTGTGGGACCGAGGCTACGCTATCCTTGTCCAATACATTTAAATATAGATGACCGGCTTACTTCCCGTGGTGGCATTAGATCATCCAAAGGTCCCCAGTCACCCCTTGGGGATTGAACCTATGGAAGATCGTCACTATGGGGCACTGAAACCCCTAAACAACCAGGAGCAGCGATAGGAGTCTGTTGAACCACTTCACTCAGATGGCTGTTCCTTCGTTTTCTTGAACTCTGTGGCCTTATGATTTTTTTTTTTTTTATATTGTAGGTGGTGTTATGGTTCCTTCGGTTATTGGTTCCTGGCCGTGTTTATTAAGTTGATTCTTGAAACTGATATTAGTTCATTTTTTTGTCACTCAGCATTTTGGCAAATTGAGTTTTTGTTAATACCTCGGCAAGCGGCTTCTTAAAAATACTCGCAAGGGTCTCTTGAGAAGTCATGGAAATCTGTCTGTAAAATATTAATAAATCACTCACCCACTCCACACATTTTTAACTCTCCAATCAGTGTGTGTTGGAAGATGAAGTTTGCAATTTGTCTTCCATCGTTTAAAAAAAAAAAAAAAAAAAAAAAAAAAAAGCCATGCGTCTTGCTTATGTTGTTGAGGTTGGGGAAAAAAACAGTGCTAAGGATGGAGGAGTGAGAGCGAGGAAGATCGAGAATGAGGGTGGGACTGGGAGTGGGAGTGTGGGGATGAGGTAGGAGTTGGAGTGAGAGTGGGGATGATGGCTGGAGTGAGTAGGAGTGTCAGTGTGGGTGCGGGTAGGAGCTAGAGCGAGAGTGACCGTGGGATTGGGAGAGAGTGGAGTCCCCAACTGCATCCACTTCCACTCCCAGACGATTTTAACTCGCGAAAGAGCTCTGAGATTCATAATGTTAACTAATAGAGCCAGAAGATTTTTTTTTTTTTTACACGTTCATTTATTTGCGTAGAAACTTTTCGAGAATGGTAGTGCGATGCAGGATTTTATATTCATCATTAATAAGTGGTCTTTTAAGCAGAATAAGATTGCCTGGTACTAGTAAGAACACAGTTTTAAAAGCGTCATCGTAGCGAAGAGGCTGAAGAGGAACAAAAACAAAGTGAGCCAGAAAAAAAACCCTCGTCCCATAGTCTTGCAGAAGAAGTAAGAAAAAAATGAGAAAATCGATCGTTCAGAAAGAAAAGAGGGAAGTTTGGAAGGGTGGGTGGAGAAGATAGCATTGAATGGGCAGATGGAAAGGGTGAGGAAGGGGGAACTGAAAAAGGAGGAGAAAGGTTTTGCAAGAGCTGGTGAAAAAAAGAAAAAATCCTTTGCCAGTTTTTCAGACGTGTCAGTTTTTCTCCAAGTTTGAGGTAGAAAACCGGAGGTGAATTCGAAAGGACAAAGGTAGTGCCATTCTAGTCTTTCTCCGAATTGCCCCCCCCCCCTCTCTCTCCGAATTGCCCCCCCTCCTCTCTCTCTCTCGCTTTGTGTGTCCTCATCCTTTCACTTTCTGCCGCCATCTCTTCTTCCCTTTCTCCCTGCCTTCCTCGCTCCTTCCCTCCCTCTCTCCTTCCCTCCATCTCTCCTTACCTCACTGCTTTCATCTCTCCCTCACTACCTTCCACTGACTCTTCTTCGTCCCCTGCATGTATCATTCCTAAGAGCAATTATCGTTTCCGCACAACAGGATATAGAGTACACTTGTCTTAGGGTGAGGTAAGTAGCGTTATCATGTACTCAAACACATTCACTAAAAATGATGTCTATCGTTCATGTACATAGTCTCCCACACACACACACACACACACACACACACACACACACACACACACACACACATGTATATCTACAGTATTATGTATTCCTGTATACAACCCACGCCGCTCCAAGCAACCCTGTTCGTACTCCCAAGGATTTACTCACCACGACATCCCACCTCCTAGGTTTTCCCAGAATCTCATTTTGCGGACGTCAAGGCAGCGCTCCAAAAACTGTGTAATGCTTTCCCAAAACTGCAGGCATCAGCCAAACAGTTTGGATTATATTGTTTCTATATAACACATTGTTTGTATTGTTAATTGTTTGTAGGATACGGCACTTATACGAAAAAGTCATTTTTGTGGAGGGGGGGGGAGTCTCTTGTAATACACCTTCCTCCTTCACATTTGTCTGAAATTAGTATATGCCCCCCCCTTTTTTTTTTTTTTTTTTTTTTTTTTTTTTTTTTGGCATGTACCACCTCCTCTCCCGAACGCTGCCTAATATATTAGTACAATTCTAACTTTCCCAGGCCTCTATGATTCACTCACAGCCAAGTAAATTCGTCTAACATACACGGGTAAAATATTAGTGCCGTTCCGATGATGAGAGGGGTGATAGTGATAGTGATAAGGTTAACTCTCAGGCTCCTATGATTGACACTTACATGAATAAATAATCTGGTATTTATATAAACTTCCTTTGTACGATTGCCGAATTTTTAGTTTACTCTTGCTACCGCAAGTTAAATTTATTGGGCTTAGGAGAGAGCTTGTGTACTGAATGGGCTGCAAAAAATATGTATCAGTAGTGTGTACGGAGATGTCTTTTACGAAGATATCTTTTAACTTTTTGTCTCTACTACCAGATGATTATATTTTTACCAGAAAATCCCATACCACATTGTCATTAATATTTTTCCCTTGGGTGAAGCAGAGAATTTCGAGGGACTGAATAAAAGAGCGAGTGGATGTAATTACACACCATTGATCCTCTAGACAAAGGCCTTAACGTGGTGGCACCGATATAACCGGGTGGTGAATTTGCCTGGTTATACGAACGTCATCCATTCTGCTTTCCCTCTCCTTCACAACAAGATAGTGGACTGCACAAGAAGGGTAGCTTTTCACTTTGGGTTCACGTTTAGATGAGCCTGGGGTCACGACAACAACAGCACGTATCACTGGCTGCGTTGTGGTGCACAGACTGAAACAGAGATGATAACTGAGTCTTTTAATCTTTACACTCTTGATTATACCACCGTAAGTTTTATTGTGTCTTGTGCTCGGCTTCACTCGCCTTGCCTCCATAACCACCTCCATGCTGCAGTTCGGGTTGGGGGTCAGGCAAATTGGACGACTGCGTTTATTCTGACGTTGACGTTTAGTTATGACGTGCATGGTCTCGTAGTTTAGACTGCCTTCACGCCCAATTCCCACCTCAGCCATTCTCTCTCTCTCTCTCTCTCTCTCTCTCTCTCTCTCTCTCTCTCTCTCTCTCTCTTGCTCAGTATTCTTTGCCTGAGTAATATAAAAATTAAATTTCAAACACCTGATTCTGGGAACGACGAAAATAGAGAGATTGTCAGTGTGTGTGTGTGTGTGTGTGTGTGTGTGTGTGTGTGTGTGTTTACGTACAGTATTCAGGAAAGGTGGCTTTTCAAGTTTACAGCCAAAATCAGTATTTTTAATCACATACAATATACCAATACCTACTATATTCTCAGAAAAATCTCAAAAGTACACTTTGTATAGACTATAAACGTTCCTATAACACATACATTTCTTTAAACATACCCACACAAAGTTACATGTTTCACACACACACACACACACACACACACACACACACACACACACACACACACACACACACACACACACACACACACACACACACACACACCGAACTTCAGCATTCCTTTCTCACACACGCAAACACCGAACACCCACTACAACAACAACAACAGCAACACAAACACAAAACACAACACCCCTTCCCCTCCAGCATCCCCCCCCCCACACACGCCTGTCAGTAAGTGCATAAAAGCCAGGAAATACAATATCGCCCGTGGAAACCATTGGGCCAAAGCCTCAACTTACGCTGTCGGACACACTCTCCCGTATTTTCCACCCGGACCCGTAAAATTGTCACCCGTCCGATACCTTTATGACGACTTTGGTTACCAATGTGTGTGTGTGCCCGCGGGATATCCGAACGCCTGCTGCCTCCCTCCCATTTTTTTTCTTTTTTTTTGTTTGAGCTTTCGTGTGGTATTCAAAGGTTTCGTACTGAGAGGGGGAGTTAGAGGATATATATATATTTTTTTCGTGCGATTGTGTTTTTATCTTTTCATGTTCGTGTCTTTTTAGTGCCGTTTGTTTGTTGGCTCATGTAGTGTTTGTTTGCGTTTTGGTGTAAATTTTGGGAGCGATTTCTTTTGTTTTATGTTTTTTAGGTTATATATTTTTTCTTTGGCTTAGGGAGACGGTGAATCTGTTATATCAATCTTCTTTTTTTAAGGTAATTTATCTTCTTTATTTAGTTGTCATCCTGAGTCTAGTGCATTAATTTTGTCTTTTCCTATTCATATATATTTGTTGATGTTAAGTGGCTTTTTCAGACTTTCAAAAAAAAAATGTGTGATGAATGTCAATGTAACAGAGAAATTGTGATGACAGGCATTCACAAAGGCAGGAGAGAGTTACGGTACAGTCAAACAGATCAGGTAATTGATGTGTACAGAAAACGAGAGAGAGAGAGAGAGAGAGACTTCCAAACAAACGGAGAGGAGCATTGAATCTCCCAGTGATACGGAGAAAATTTTGATTTCTAGGGAAGAGATACAAGGCAAATAGCGAGAGACAAATACTGACATATCAAACAAGCACAGACAGTTCAAAAAGATCATAACCAGCTTTCACCTACTCCTCCTCCTCCTTCTCCTCCCTCTCCTTCTTCTCCTTCTCCTCCCTCTCCTTCTTCTCCTTCTCCTCCTCCTCCTCCTCATCATCATCATCATCATCATCATCATCATCATCATCATCATCATCATCATCATCATCATCAGTAAAGGAAATGGATTAGATCGAGAAATAGGTGAACGAATGCAAAGACAGGTATTAATTACAGATCCAAAAAATATAAATGCAGAAACCGAAGGATAGACACGAACATTATCAAACACAAACACCCAGGATGTATGTTAAGTGGTACAGAAAAATTGTAATGCAGAATTAGACATACAGACAGACGGTAAGACAGATGCTAAACAAACATACACATACACAAACAGAAACAGACTAACTGATGCACGCACAAAAAAAATAGTATACAAACAGGAGATAAAAATGTGCAAGCAAAAGTAAACGTGTGGGGTAAATATTAAGTGAGAAATTGTGATGTAGAGACGGACAGGTAGACAGACAGACGGCAGGACAGATACTAAAGTGAATGGACAGAGAAACGGACAGACAGACAGGCACTGCAAGGTTTGACAATTACCTCACGCTCGGTTGAAGCTTGTAGGCCGGCAGTGGGATGTGATGGTGGTGGTGGTGGTGGTGGTAGTGGATGGTGGTAGTGGTGGTGGTAGTTATGGTGATGGTTCGGTGTGATGCTGGTGGTGGTGGAGGTCGTAGTGGTGGTTGAATGTGATGGTGGTTGTGGTGCTAGTGGAGGAGTAGTGGCAGTGGTAGTATGTGATGCTGGTGGTGGTGGTGGTGGTGGTGGTAGTAGTAGTAGTTATGGTGATGGTTAGATGTGATGCTGGTGGTGGTGGTGGTGGTGGTGGTAGTGGTGATGATGGTGTAGTGATGATGGTAATGTATGATACTGATGGTGGTGATTATGGTGGACGATGGCATGAGTAGTGGTGTCGGTGCCATTGGTAGTGGTGGTGATAGTTTTTGGTAGTGAAGGCAGTTAGGTGGTGACGCCATGTGGTAGATCGCGTTAATGGTAGTGGTGGTGAATGTAGGTGATGAGTATAGTATTGGTGATTGTGTTAGTAGTAGTGGTGGTGACGGTACGTGATGAGAGCGGTGTTGCTGATGGTAGTAGATATGATTGTGTTATAGGTGGTGAAAAAGGTAGTGATGATGGTGATAATGATATTGGTGGTGTTGATAAATGGTAAGTTTATTGGTGATGATATTAGCACGTATGGTGATGTCAGGGTGGTGACGAGGGTAGTGTTGTGAGGATAAAGGTGGTGAGAGTAGAGATGATGCTGAGGAAAATAGTGAGGGTCGTGGTGAGGATAATGGTGGTGATGAGAGTAGTATTAGTGAGAATAGTGATGGGGAGAGTAGTGACAGTAGGTGGCGTATGGTAGGTTATGGTATTGGGATGGTATTTATGGTAGGGGACGCTGTGTTGCGGTTTGATTTTCATTTGTTGATGCATACGTATGTTAACTGTGATGTGAAGTTAAAGTGATTTCAAATGAAGTCACCGGGAGCAGTTAGTACTCGTAATGGCATATGAAGCAATGATGAGATACTGCACAGAGAGAGAGAGAGTAGCTAAAACTTCTCTTAGATTAACACACACACACACACACACACACACACACACACACACACACACACACACACACACACACACAAATGACAAACAGACGGGAACAGACTGACAGACACGGGTGGACAGTTTGTTAAATTACACCTATGTCCATTCGTATTCCACCTGTCAGAGACCATCGCCTCTTACACTGAGAGAGAGAGAGGGAGAGAGAGAGGCTTACTATCCATGTTATTTTCGTAGTATTGCAATTACCTCTGCAGAAGCTTCCTGGTAAAAGAACTATATGTAGGTAACCTCTTATCATATGTTTAGCAGCAACGTGAAAATCATTTATCAGTAGCACCAACAACCACAGCATCTTCAACAGCAACACAAACAACATTATCTTCAGCAACACCAGCATAAAAAAAACTCAGTATTATCAACATCAGCATTAGCATCACACATCCCTCTTATGTAATTTGCAACACTACTCGCTAAAACTACAACCATGAGCTCAAACGTATAACAGAGATACAGCAGAAAATGTAACTTCACCTCAAACACTGTTACTCGTATTTATTATATTTAGAGTTACTTCTATCTCAGGCGCCACATCAGCGTCAATATCAGAACCATCATGATCAGCATCAAAATATATTAGTAGCAACGTCATCAGCATCATTGGTATAATAATCATCATCTTCATTAATCGTCACTGTGAGTATTATCAGTATCAACAAAGGACATCATAAGCTGCATTTGCTGTTCTTACACTCAGAATTACTGCTAAGTTAAGTGTATCATTGAGGGCATCGTCTTCACCATGAACATCACCAGCATCAAACTCTGCATCTTTTGCTAAATTTGTTACTGCTAGCTTGAATACCACATAAACGACAAAAGCAACTAATAGTATCCCCAGACTATACTTCCTTTCTTTACCACGTTTGGATTTATTTGTACCTCTAAAACAATTTCATCAGGATCACCAACTTCAAATTCTGGCTTTGTTTGAAACATTAATTTGAACACGTGACTTTCTATTCCCTTCTTATATTAGTTGTTACTGCTACCTCGAATGCATCATCATTAACGTCAGTATAAAATTCATCAGCTTTCACAATATCAGTAACATCAAACTGAGTCTCGTGTGCACTTATATTTAAAATTACAGCAACCGGGAATACCACTGATTTCTAGTCTCTCGGTCGAACCATTTATATCTGGACTGTTTCAAAACCCAAAAGGGAGAATCACAGGTCGATCGTATCGGATTTAGTTTATTTCTTGGGATTTCCGAGAGAGGAGTAAGTTCAATGGGAATAAGTCGGAGAAATGGAGCTAAATAAATACATGTATGGTAACTGCAGGTGGAAATAATACCAGCTTGTTGTTGGTCAGGTAAGCATTTCTTTTCATTTATCAAGCTTTACCTGTTTTATTAATACTTTAAATTAAGGACTAAATTGGAAAGTGGATATGATGAAAAAAATAAATCGGAGAAATGAACGAAAATACAGGTATGACAAATATAAATGGAAAAAATGTAACTTGATTGATGGATACATGTGATAATAATACTGTATGTTAATGTGGTAGAAATGAGTCGGAGAAATGGTAAGAACTAAGTATAGATGTAATATTGTCAGTTGATTCTCTGGTGCATGTGGGATTTTTCTCTTGCTCGTCGGTTTTTTTAAAAGTATTAACGGAAGAGTAAATGAAGGAATATATATGGAAGTGAACGAAAAATAAAGAAGAAAAGAATTGAGATAAATAAGTCTGACGGAATAAATACTAATATAACACACAGGCGTGGGAATGAGAGAGAGAGAGAGAGAGAAGGAGAGAGAGAGAGAGAGAGAGAGAGAGAGAGAGAGAGAGAGAGAGAGAGAGATTAAAACAATATATGTTAATAATAAATGTTGATGTTGTAGATTTGTGGAAATAGAATAGAGGAAATATCCCTCTCGGTAATATCCTCCTGTGTTTGCTACTGCAGTTACCCCTTAGGCGCTTTTGTTTAACAATGACTTAATAAAGGGGGCCTGATTATTAATATTGTTACCACTAATAGGCACATGATCAGAACAACTCTCGTGTTCCGTTCCTGCTAAAGCCAGACGATAGTATTCAGCTGAGTGAGCCATAGGAGCATGCTAAATAGGTGTGTGTGTGTGTGTGTGTGTGTGTGTGTGTGTGTGTGTGTGTGTGTGTGTGTGTGTTTCGTTGCGCTGCGTGGTGTGTGCATGCATGTGTGCTTGGTATGTGGGTGTGCGTGCACATGCTCGTGCTTGTGGGGCGTGCAGGTTCGTGCACTTGGGAATGCAAAATACCTGTGTGTCCGTAAGAAAACGTATATACCTTTACATGCTTTATTTATTTGAGAGAATATTTTCCTGCATATAGAAAACATGGAGGCGACTTATTTGTGGCCACCTCTTCAGGGAATAAGGCATGTGGGTTTAGACAGATACAGTAGATAAACAGATTCACAGATTTGTATATATAGTATGGCTTGCGTTTGTGTAAGCCTACATCCTACATGTTTGTGAGTGTAAAGTACTGTACAGATGCCATGGACTGGACACCTGAACCCTTACTGTTCGCTGGGGGGCTTTGTAATGCAACTACGAGCGTTTGTGTGTGTGGTGAGGGTTGACAAGTGCACTCAAAACACACATGCTTAGTGACGCTACAGTACACACACACACACACACACACACACACACACACACACACACACACACACACACACACACACACACACACACACACACACACACACACACACACACACACACACACACACACACACACACACACACACACACACACACACACACACACACACACACACACACACACACACACACACACACACACACACACACACACACACACACACACACACACACACACACACACACACACACACACACACACACACACACACACACACACACACACACACACACACACACACACACACACACACACACACACACACACCTCTTTCGGTCACCAAAGCAAAGTAACTGTGTCCTTGTCATTTAAAGAGTGGGCATTTCGTTCAGTGTTGCGTGGGAGTTTGTTTTTTCCTTTTACACTGAAATAGCAATCTTTAATTAAGCATCCTGAACGGCTGAAAAGGAAGAACGAGAAAAAAAGGGGGGCTCGAAGTGACATGTTAGGTTTTAAAAGTGAATCGTGGAACTTTATCCTAAATGTTAAAAATCATTGAAAGGTAAGATGAATTGACCGTGCAATTTCTTTCTCTTGAGCTGTTGCAGTTACGAAGTTTAGATAAGTGTACGATAAATGTATGTAGAGTGTTAACCTGTATTTTGTGAAGAATGAATAAAATGTATGTTCTTGATCTTTAATTTCACTCAGTTCCTTTATGGAGGTTACCAGTCATAAATATTCGGTCTTTTTTTGAAGTTATAACAAACTGGACAGTCGAATGGTACCCTTTTGTGTGTGTGTATGTGTTGAAACTGGCGATATCAATAAGAATTTAAATGAACTAATTGTATAACCGTACTACCATGGAGTGTATATATATTGAAAATCCGTGGGCAGTATATTGTAAATCAGTCGGTACCATTGCATACCATTAAAATATACTTTTGCGATAGTATTATCACATAAAGAGCTGGAAAGGGAGATAAGTGATGAAATAATAAATACAGTTAACTATATTACATTTTTCTGTGCCCGGCCAGCTCTTGTTTTAGGACTGAAGTAGAAGATTGTGCTTTGCAGAGCTTGGTATGTACTGTGTACTCGTAGGTACTTTAATTTCCTCCACTTAAGGTAAAACACGGCCACTCTTTCATGTATTTATCAACGTATGGCTTGTAGTGTGTGTGTGTGTGTGTGTGTGTAATGCTCTGTCCACGCGTACACCTGTGTATATACTCCTTACTATGTTGTATCAATATGCCTGACTTGAAGTGTCGGTCTATATCCTATCATGGTTCATCAATATGTTTATTATAGGCTGTAAATCTTGATTATCGAGATGTATGTCATTAGTGTCTAAGTACATAGACGTGTGTACGTATGTATGCGTTTATATGTGTATATATATGTATGCAATTTCTGCATTTATTGATATACTTATGTCCTATCTGCCTCCATACATTATCCCTTTGCTCACCCCCTTATACCTCTTCTTATGCCCCCCACCCCCCCGCTCCTCTGTTCAGATCGGGGTGTAGAATAATGAGGGACACGAAGACTTAACCTAAACACAAATCTCCCCAATATTACCCAGATCTTAACTTACGACCCTGTGAGAGAGAAGGGAGATTAGCGGGAAGGAGGGAGAGAAAAGGAGAGGAAAGTGGAGAGAGGAGGGAGGGAAGAAGAGGACGAGGAATAGAGGTTTGAGTGAGAAGGACGGGAAAGGAAGGGGATGATGGAAGGGTGAGAGAAAAGGGAAAAGTAGAGGAAGATGACATGGGGGGGAAAGGAAAAAATGGTTAATATCAAATGTAAGAAAATATTGGGAAGGAACAGAGAAAATAATGAAAATGAGCAAAAATGGATGACGCTTGAATGAGTAGAAGTAAGAGAGAGAAAAATAGGAGTAAAGGAGAAAAACACAGACTAGGAGAGCAAACAGGGGGAATGAGAGCTGTGGAAGAAATATACACATTAGAGAAAATTTGAAGATTATGAATTTTAATAAGCAAAGAAGAGACGGTTGGCAATGAAGAGACATGAAGATAAAGTACAAACTATATATATATATATGGAAAATCAAGAGAGAACGTAAGGAATATGGCAGTGAAGACCTTATGTGAGAGAGAGAGAGAATGGAGTGATAAAAACATAGCCATCTCAACTCGTGATCGTGAAAACCAACTCTAGCGACGAAGAGGATGATAAATGCAACCACTATTCAGGGAGAAGGTGTTGGGCCCGAAGACAATCCCCATCATCTAACAAGCCTCACCAATTACGCTCACCACTGATTTATCCCGCCGTGGTCTGGGATTAATATCGAAGTTTCCCCTCTTCCAAGCCTCTCGAGTGCCGGCAAGGAGGATGGCGTTAATTACGAGGGGTGGCGAAGGCTGTAGGGAGTCGTAGCTCGCCCTTGATGCCCCCCCGCCCCCTTATCTTGACGTCCATGGTGTTCTGATGTGTGTGTAAGGTGTAGGGGAAGGGTGTAGACTTGCGGTGCGGTTAGGGGAAGCTGTAGATATATTGGTGCGAATAGGGAATGGTGTAGATTTGGTGGTGTGAATATGAGAGGGTGTAGATTTAGTGGTGCGAACAGGGGAGGGTGTAGATTTAGTCGTGCGGATAGGGGACGTTGTAGATTCAGTGGTACCAATAGAGGAGGGTACAGATTTTAGTGGTGTGAATAAGGAAGTGGGAGGTGAGCGTATTGGATAGGTGTTAGGCTATGAGGTGCGAAAAGAGAGCTGTTGGAAAATGTCTGTATAAGGAAAGGTGTGGTGCAGCCTTGTGGCGTGAACAGAGAGAGGTGTTACAAGGTGTTGTGTATATAAGGTATGGCTTGGGTTGTGAGGCGCAAGTGTCAGGCTGTTTCGTGCGTAGCCTGCAGGGAGAGGGTATTATTATTATTATTATTTTTTTGTTCGTGTGAAAGTGAATATTCAGTTTAGTTCATGTATACTGTTTATAAGTAGCAATATTTCTTCATAAAGATAAACCATATGAGCATAGCAGAAGTACAGTTGATGCCACAGAGCAGTGCAACAGTGGGTGGAACGTGGATACGAGATAGGTTACGAGTTTCTGAGGATGATCTGACACAACTTGTTAGTCCTGGCAAGAATATAGCGTTATTTAAGCAGTCCCAAGGTATTCTTAAGTGTGTACCAGGGACTTATGATCTCAGCTTACTCGTTGTCGTGTTATTCGACCCATTGTACACCTAACCATTCACCTCGATAGAAGAAAAAAAACATTGTGTTGCTTCATATCCTTCTTGTTCACAAATGGCTCTAATAGTGTAATTAATCAACCCAACAGCAAACCTATTTAAAACCGGAGCATGTAACGTGTGTGTGTGTGTGTGTGTGTGTGTGTGTGTGTGTGTGTGTGTGTGTGTGTGTGTGTGTGTGTGTGTGTGTGTGAGAGAGAGAGAGAGAGAGAGAGAGAGAGAGAGAGAGAGAGACACACACACACACACACACACACACACACAGAGACAGCACTAACCATTACACTTAACCCCTTCAACCCTGTGAGTTGGATAGCGATTTATTCTTGTTTCTTCCAGACTATTGTAGTTTGTTTCGCTACGCACTGGAGAAGGTAGATATAAACTTGCATTATTTCCTTCAGTACAAGCTGTTATGCCTAATTTTAATATAAATCAAAAGGATGTCCTGTTAGAAGAAAACAAAAAGGGAAATTTATTGATTTCTAGATCCCCTACCAAAATCAACAGAAAAATGAGCGGAGAAAAACTTACACCGATAATAATTCCAGGATTTAAAAAAAACAGTGCCATACATTTACGACATATTGGCGTTGTTTGAGACCGACCCATCGATATCAACACAAAAATAGCCAGGTGATCACATCGAAAACCTCAGAAAAATAACCTGGTACAAATTTTGGAGCGATAATTTAGGAATACCGGATTTTGGAGGTAATACAGTGATCTGCGGAGGGGACCTGGCCAGTTACGGTGAGGGACGTTGAATGTAAGTTAGCCCAGTTGTTTTGCCCACCCAGTAGCGTCCTGCCCTCCTCCCCTCCTCTCTTGTCCTTCTCCTCTTCATCCCTACTCCTTCACCCCTCCCCATCATCCATTCCCCTGAGCTTCCACACCTCCTTCCCTTTTACTCCACTTAAGTATCCCTCCTGTAGCCCCATCCTTTCCTCCCTGACCCTCCTTTCTCCCTCCCCCCCTTTAGCAACTCCCTTTCTTTTCTCTTTTTGATCCTTCCCTCTCTGCTCTCCTTACTTTTGACCCCTTCCCTTTCTCCATTCCTCTTCTCCTCTTCACCCCCTTCTCTCCCCTCCCCTTGCTCCTCTCCCGTTCCCCCCACGCCCTTTCCCTCTCCCCCATCCCCTTCTCCATTTCTCCTTCCCTACCCCTCATCCCCTTCCTCATATCCCCTTCACTCCCGCTCATGCCCTTCCTCATATCCCCTTCACTCCCGGTCAACCCTTTCCCCATCCCACCTTCCCTTCCCCAGCTCCCCTTCTCTGCCCTTCCTTCTCGCCTCCCTCTCAAACACACCGTCTAAGGTTCACCGGACTGCTAAATTGCCTCGGACTCAGACAGCGGACTTTGGGGCTGGATAACATTACCCTTGATTGTGCGCTCAGGACTCTTGTTTACATTGCCTTTGATTGCGATCTTAGGACTCTTTGATTACCTTTGATTACTTCATCCCTGATTGTGCTCTTTCTCTTAGGACTCAACATTCTCTTTGATTGTACCGTGAAGACTTGATTGTATTGCCCTTGCTTGTGCCTAATCTTAGGGCTTAATTCTACTGCACTTGATTAGTAACTCTGACTATTTTTTTCATGACACACACTTTCCCTATTGCACATGCAGGCACCCCCCCCCCAACACACACCTCTTCCTTCACTGACATTCTACTTTCTGCTTCACACTTCTTCTTCCCTCACCTCACAAGCCCTAGCACAATCCCCCTCACACACGCATCTTCCTCCTCCCAGATCCTTCCTCAGTATTTCTCTTCTCTCTTTTTCCTCGCATCATCCCTAGGGAGGTGGACTTTGGCTTCTCACAGTAATAACAGGTGCTTTATATTTTCCCACCCCCTTTCCTCCCGTTCCTGACAGCCAGCACCATTAAACAGGGTTCCCTTGAGCATTAGTCTACGTGTGCTTACTATTTTATTATTAATTTTTCTCACCTATACAGTAGCTTATACTTGTTTTATTTTGTTTTTTCTTTTTCCTGCTAATTTGTTATTATGGTACAGAAATATCGGCACTTCAAGATAGATAGATAGATAGGTAGATAATTATATATATAATATATATATAGATATAGATAGATAGATAGATATTAATATAGATATATATAATATAAATATTATTATTTTTTACTGGTGAACCAAAAAGCTGAATCTGCTGTTCCTCGTATTTTCAGCACCAAAGATATTGAGAGAGTTTTCATATTTTTGGAACACACCCCTACCTTTTGATGAATTGAAATCAGTACCATGATGCATAAGTCATTAGATTGAAATTAGATGCGATTTCTCATATTTCATACACTGTATGAATGTAAAGCAGGATAATTTATGGAGACGTGGGACATAATTTTCATAGAGCCGGCAGCTTCACAGAGTCTTGCGATCGGGAACTTCGTAGCACTCCATAGCCTGATAATTAATAGAGCCATATTAAAAGTCGTTTCATAGTCATCAGTTACAGATGTTTACGTCGCTTACATTATAGAACTATAGAGCCGGATAATCTATTGAAAGTAAATTATAGGGAATAATTTATAGAGCCAGCAACTTCGCAGAGTCTTACAATCCAGAACTTTAATCTTATTTGAATGCGTCTCGTCTCGGGATAATTGCCTGCACAAAAGTTGGCGACTCAGGGAGAAAAACACGACTTTGAAAACTGCGTGTTTTTCTTAAGTAATTCGAGAGAGAGAGAGAGAGAGAGAGAGAGAGAGAGTATTATGCGTGCATAGTATGACTAGGAAGAGAGAGGATTAGTACTCGGTTAGCCAGCGATGAGGTAAAATCCAGCTATCAGTTCATCTACGGGACGGTGTCTGATCCACTGCACTGCACTAGAGACTCGCTGGGCGGTATCTCAGGTGCTACGGGGACGGCTCAGTCTGCTAGTGTGGTCGTGGAAGTGGGACTAGGAAAGTTATGAATGACGCAGGATAGACACGGTTAACGGGGAATGAGTCGTCTCAGCAACACACGAGAATTCACGTTTCAGAGTGGAAGGTGAGCGTTATTTGTGGACTACCCTGTATATAGAAGATTATTTATTTTTCATATTGTACTCAGGAAGTTGGCAAGTATATTTCTTATGTAGTAATGGAAGTGGAATTGACGCTTTTTAACTAATTGTGAGATGAATTACAGAAAAGGTAATTAAAACAATATATATTTTTACTAACTGAACTGAAATACACAGAAGGTCATTGAAAAATCCAATAAGTAAATACGACTTTCTTGATCTGCTTTGCGATTATTTGGTGCTACAAAATATAGTTCTTGTATTTTTTTTTTTTTTTTCATAGCCCCTCCGATAGCAATTAATCTTATTGAACCCTGCGGAGTGAATTTTTACTGAAAGCCTTTGATGCACTTGCCCCGAGCAAACTGTGTTGGGAGTGTGGATTAACTCTTTTACACAGCAAAGTTAAGTTTTTTACGTGGGAGACTGGAAGGGGACAGGAGCGAGAACTTTTGATGCAAGTACTTCCATAAGGAATATATATATATATATATATATATATATATATATATATATATATATATATATATATATATATATACAATCGTCGTCGCCGTCGTCCTGTTAAGCACAAATATATGTATGAGTTGAGAAAAATAAAAGTTACGCAGAAACAGAATTACATCCGCTCTCTCTCTCTCTCTCTCTCTCTCTCTCTCTCTCTCTCTCTCTCTCTCTATCTCACACACACACACACACACACACACACACACACACACACACACACACACACACACACACAGGTTATCACGGTAAATGGATTCTATGTGTGCCAGGTGAGATGAGGGGCAGTTCATATGCATACCTGTCTTAATTAACCTGAATGCTGAGGCCCTGGGTGTAATAACCTTTGCTCTTATACGCTCATACTCACCTGTAATGCTCATCCACACTAATTTCTTCTCATGATCTACATATTCTAATCTATGCTTCTCATACCCTAACTGGGCCCAGATTTTTGTCCTTTTGCGGCTAATTTCACATAGTTCGGTAGCACAATGAGATAATACTAAAGCTCTGCGTCGTATCCATAGCACTGCTTCGTGACTGTCATCATAATCTAGTGCTAGTCCATTGTTACAGTTGAGCATTCTAGGTAAAGAGAGGTCAGTTTTAAGCCAGGTTAAAGTAAAAGTGGTAAAGTATTTATTTTCCCATTTTCGTCAACGTCAGCTAACTTATGTAGGGATAACTCGAGCCTTCTGTTGATACTGATGAACGATTTTCCGCAGCTGGGAGCGATTCATGGAAATCTGAGTGTTAAATGTTGTCAATAAGACCCCATATGGTCGAGACAACTCTATAATTGCGTTTCAGGCAAAGCCAGACGATTTTTTAAAATCTGAGAATGAGTCACAGGACCCAAGTTAATTTTTTTCTTGTACTGTATTATATTATCGTCTACTTTAGCATAGTCTCAGTAGTTTTCTCTTTTCTTCATACCTGTGATAAGTTCCTCCCATCCATTCTTCCCTATCACCTGTCTTCCTTCACGCTCCCTTTGCACCGTCTTCTCTTCTCCAGCCCCTCCAATGGTTTCCCCCTTATTTCTTATTTTCAATACACCTTCTGAGTTTTCCTTCCCTCACCGTCTATCCCGTCCTTTCTCCCCCTTCCCCACCTCTCCAGATCTTCACTCCTTTTTTATTACTCTTCATCTAACATCTCCGTTTTCTCCCTCTTCCTTTTTTCCTACCTTCTCCAGTCCTTCCCCCTTTTTCTTAGTTTCTTTTCATACACTCTCTTTCCCCACCCAACTTCCCCTTTCTCCTTGTTCCTTACCCCTTCCATTTTATTTTTATATATCCATATTTCTTCCCCACCTCTCCTTGCTTCCGTCCTTTCTCCTCCCTCCTTCATCTTCATCCCTCTTTTTTTTTCATTTCTTCTTATATTTTTCTCTCATGCCAAACACTCCCTTTCTCTCTGTCCACTTCTTTAAACTATTCTCTAGTTCCTTTTCCCTCCCTCCTCCTCTTCACTCTTCCCCTCTTTCTTCCACCCTTATGTTTCCTCTTTCCCTTTTTCCCTGTTTCTCTCTCCCCCTCTCCCTTCTTTTTCCTTTTCCTCCACTCTCCATCTTTCTCTTCCTCCACATCCCTTTTCCCCTTCTCTCCCGTTTCCTTGTCATCTCCCCTTTCCCCTGATCTCCCTCCTTCTCTTCCCTCCCTCTCGTCTCTTCCTCCCCTTTTCCAGTCCCTTCTCTCTCTCTCTCTCTCTCTCTCTCTCTCTCTCTCGTGTCTCTCTCTAAGGCAAACACACCCACACCAACGCGTCCCTGTTTGCCTCGCCGTCTTCTGTTTGCTCCTTAGCTCAGTAAACACACAGCTGAGGACCCCTGTAGAGTGCCTTCCCCTTAGCCTTTTTTTATTACACTCACACGGCCGCCACACACACACACACACACACACACACACACACACACACACACACACACACACACACACACACACACACACACACACACCTTAGCCTTTTTTTATTACACTCACACACACACACACACACACACACACACACACACACACACACACACACACACACACACATTACCAGATACTGCCATTCCTAGCGATGACGATTTTTTTTGTTTATTTTCAGCGCCAGACAATTTATTTCTTGCTACCTCGAATCACTTTAATTTTATTCTTGCCATTTTCCTACGATTATTTTCTGGCCGGGGGTGTAATGAGCGTTTATCTGTTTATTTCAGGGATATTGACGACTCGTATGTTATCTTTGTTGCTGCCGGACGATTTTATATAGCAAAAGGGGAGAATTGTATTATGTAGCTTCGACTAGACCCCTCGTTGTGAGTGGATTAATGAGTGTTTGCCCCTTAATATGATAGGTATTTAATTAGGTGTCCCATTTCATTAGCATCACACACACACACACACACACACACACACACACACACACACACACACACACACACACACACACACACACACACACACACACACACACACACACACACACACACACACACACACACACACACACACACACACCGCTCGCTGGCGCAGTGGTAACGTTCTCGCTTGCCATCTGGTAGACGGGAGTTCGCGCCTAGCTCAGGTTGCGAAAAGTTTCACTGACGAAGTGGGTGGTTACTGTCCCCCTTGAGCAAGGGGACGGGTGTGTGAAGGTCACAGCCTTGCCCTTAGATCGGACTATATGAGCTCTCAGCTCCCTTCCGGGAGGGTTAAATGCTGACGATCACGACCATCAAGTGATCCTGACCGACCCGGTGAATTACACACACTCTGACCTGACACCCCATATACAACATATTACACGTAACCCATTTGCATATATATGGCGCCAGGTGGAAAACATGTCACCTCACCTCACCTCACCTCACCTCACCTCCCCTCACCTCACTAACCTCCCCTCCCGTCTCACAAGCCTCCACTTAACTTCATTATCATCTGTTGCTGTCTTACCCCTTATCGCAAGACACCAGTTGAAGTGATAATGACACATGCATGCTATCTTATTTTCACCACCTTGACGTGTGTTGAAAATGACATAAAGTTCAGATTTCTGTGAGTGGTTGCTTCTCTTCCGGTGTGTGTTGTTAGCTGTCGAAATGGTATGGATAGTGTCTAGTCTTATAACACTGACATTGTTTTATGCTACACTCATAGGAGCAGCTTGATTCAGTACGTCCCTAACTGGTCGGTCAGTCACACACTCGCTCACGCACTTTTACTCTTTGAACGATGAAAGCTGGCAAATTGCAACCACAGCGCGTTATGGGCGTTAGTCATTGGAGAAGGACGAGAGGGTTGCTGGGGGATGGATCTGCTGTGCTTATGGGATGTATCTAAGGTGTGTGTGGTGTGCGTCTGGGATGTGTTGGGAGTGTCTGAAAGGTGTGTTCAGAGACAAGCGATGCCTTTTGGGATGTGTTGGTTGGTGGATACGATTGGGTTAGGTGCAGCTATTAAAGGTGTCCTTTGTCATGTTAAGGCAAGTCTGTTCGTTTGTATATTATCTGAGTAGTTTCTAGTAAAGTAGTATATATTTTTTCCATGTATGTTGTTATTACAGTAGCATATGAATTATATTAATAGTGTCTAAGATAAAATTGAATATTATCAATGTTTTAGTGTTTGTCAGTTTTTCAAATTATGCAAGTAACTTGCAATTTGATGACACTTTTCTCATATTTTGTCAATTTTCAAAACGATGTAAACTCCTTTTAGTCAAAATAACATCAGTTTTCAATGATCAGGTAGTTATTTGTTAGTTTTTCAGAGATATATTAAGTCTAATAACACTTTTTAAAAAGGATGTTTGTTAGTTTTCAAAAGTACGAAGGTGGTTTCTAAACTGGTTTTGTTTTCAGTACATATTTCTTGGTTATCAAAATCACATAATTTTTTGATAATATTGATTTTTATATTTTTCTGTCCAGGTAAGTATTTGTTAGCTTTCAAAATTGCATTCGTATATTTTAGTTTAAAAATATTTGTGTGTGTGTGTGTGTGTGTGTGTGTGTGTGTGTGTGTGTGTGTGTGTGTGTGTGTGTGTGTGTGCGCGCGCGTGCGTGCGCGCGCGCAGATAAGTATTTTAGTTCTTAAAATAATTTTGAGAAGTTTCGAGTCTTATATTACTGAAAATTTTCATGCATTTTCTGGTCGAATAATAATTCAAAATTTTGGGGGTTATAGTCAAATAATATTGATTTTTTTTTTCTTTCCAGGTATGTGTTGGTTGGCCTTTTTCCTTCCGTCAGCGGTATTCAGATCACGGGTGAGTGCTGTAGCCTTTTCCACGTATTTCACCAACACCAAAAGAATCTTATATTCCCATCTCTACCCAGAATTCAGTTTCGCTTTTTCTCATTGCACGTGAAGAAGTGAATTAACGCTGTGGGGTGGATGTGGATGTGGTTGAGAAGATTAGGAGAAATACACTGAGGTGGTTTGGACATGTGAAGAGAATGGAGAACGAAAGACTGACTAAGAGGGTGTATGTAGGTGAGGTGGAGGGAGGGAGAGGGAGAGGTAGACCGAGGATGAGGTGGAGGGATGGAGTTGAGAGGTATATGAGGGAGGGGGGGGTGAGTTGGGGGGAGAGTAGTCAAATGGTGGGTGACAGAGCGACGTGGAGACGTTTTGTCTCCGGCCACCCATTGCGGGATTAGAGCGTCGGGCTATAGATAGATAGATAGATAGATTGACGTTCATTTCTTACTCTAAGTCGCGTCCACACCAAACGCTTGCTGGCGCGGGCGGGAGTTTGGCATCACTGCAACCGAAAGAAGCTCTCGTTTGCATCCGGTGGAGCCATTTGTGTTACAGCGATCCAGAACTCAGCCCACACCCGCAAATATCTGGTGTGGAAGCTGCCGTAAGTGCGTTGGCTTGTCGTATTTCGTTTTCGCTTTCTCTAAACTCATGTCCTCTTTCCTCCAGCCCATACCATCTCTCTGTTAACCCATGTCTCTTGTGAATCCACTTGCCATGTCCTCGAACTCAAGTCTGTGAATCCATGTCTTACCTCACCTATATCCTTTGTCCTTAAACCCTCGGCCCTTGTCCTCGCTGCGGTGTGCCTTGTCCTTAACCCCCATGTCTCTTGTTCCACCCATATCCTTTTTTTCCTTCAGACCCACATCCCTTGTCCTCGCACTCATAAATTTTGTACTGGAACCCACGTTCCTTGTCCTCGAATCCAGTTTGCCGAGATGCCTACTAGACTCTGCCCCAACCTGGACTCATCTTTTATAAACACGGACTCACTGGAGCTCCTTATCAACTATGCAAGAGGAGAATGTAACATCTGGAATTCGCGTGCCGTAGTGTGGATGCTTCTCACATTTCTCGCAGTTGGATATCTTCTGTAGCTTTTGTGGGTGCTTGGGGATGTACTGTTGGTTGGGCTGATGTGTGTGTGTGTGTGTGTGTGTGTGTGTGTGTGTGTGTGTGTGTGTGTGTGTTTTCCTTTTTTTTTTCTCTCTTTCGTTATTGTAATTACTGAAGATGATGAGGTTGAGTTCCACCTTCTATAAGCAGGGGAGAGAATCATCTTACTTTTTCATTTACAATATTACCATCTACAAGCAGATACAGATCTCTTAATTTCACCTTTGCCAATGAATGGAATATGGTAAATATATATATAAGAGGTCAGTAAGTGCTGTAACTTTTGCCATATGTCGGGAGAGAGAGAGAGAGAGAGACTGATGTGTACCTAAAATATTACACCACCCTCATATAACATTGTTTTCGTAAACCAAGGGAGAGGTGGCAGATCAGCTTAACAGATAACAAGCGAACTTTAATAGGCTGTTTAAGGATGTTTGAAATAGAAATTGGTAGTAATGCAAATGAATATCTGCAGAAGTTATACCACCTAGTAACTCTTCCTGGCTCCCATGTCCCACTTTCAACTTTGTAAAATCGTCTGGCGTTAGCTGGAATAGAAATACTGGGAATGTTCTGAATATGAGAGGGTTAATGGTAGTGGTGGTGGTAGTTGTGACAGTAGTGGGTGCAGGGGAGGGGGTGAAACGGCGTGAGATACTGGTAGTTGTGGTGGTAGTGGTGCGGAGAATGGTTGTGGTGGTGGTGATGGTGTTCGTAGTATCGATGCGGTAGTTGTGGTTGTGGTGATGGTGGTAGCTGCAGGAGAGGGGTTGAAATGGCGTGAGATGCTGGTGGTTGTGGAGGTATAGTGATGAGAGTGGTTGTAGGTAGTTGCGGTGGTGGTGCTTTTAGTCGTTGGTACTGTCGATTGTGGTAGTTGTATTTGTGGTGGTCATAGTTGTGACAGCAGTGAATGCATGGGAGGGGATAAAATGTCGTGGAGTCGTGATGTCGGTGGTAGTGGGAGTAGTTTTGGTAACGGCGGTGGTAGTGTTGACAGTGGTGGTGTCGATGTGGTAGTTGTGGTTGTTGTGGTGGTAGTTGTGGCAGTAATGGGAGCGGAGGAAGGGTGAAATGGCGTGAGATCAGTGTGGGAATGGAGTCGTTGCTGGCTCTAATGTCAGGCCCATTGACACTTCTCTGTTTGTTCACTGGCCAGTCCAGGTGAGGCACGAGAGAGAGAGAGAGAGGGTTTAAAATAAGGAAACAGATTTAAGTAAACAGTGTGTGCATGCGTCAGTGAGCTGAAAGTGTTAAATGAACCAGAAAAACGAATAGCAATTTTCACACATTCGCCCTCAAACACAGACACGCCAGATCTCTGAAGAAAATGCACGAGAAGCAGAATACTGGATTATGAAGCCATGGTGAGGAAGGAACATTGAGTCAGCAGCAGTTCAGCAATCGTCTGTTGTCTCGGTTCCAGGTTTCCAAGATTTTTTATGCCCATATTTCGTGAATTCTCGTGCTCGATGACAAAATTCTCCATGAATTTTCCTCGACTTTTTTTTTTTTTTTGCGTTCACTTAGGCTGTAGAGCAGAATTGTTCGTGTTTTATCCTCGCCTTTCTTTCTGCATTGATCCTCTTTTCCTTCTCTCCTCTCTTTCTCATATTCTTTTTAACTTATTCTGATATCCGCGTCCATGTTTTTTCTACTTTCACTTCTTCATATCTTGTTCCTGTTCCTATCCCTCTCCCGGTCCGTGTTCCTGTTCCTCATCTTTTTCTTCTTCCTCGTCATCCTCACTTCTTCGCTGTTTCCTTTTCCTTCCCCATCCTTCCCCCTCTCCCTTCCTCTTCCTATTTCCACTCTATCTGTTTTCTTCCTCTTCCTTCTCCCTTTCTCTTGATTTTGTCATAGGGGTCGAAAGCAAGGAAATTAGTTCACTGCTACTTATCCCTCTCCTTCACTTGTCCCTCTCTGTCCCCTTTCTTTCTGCCCTCTTTTTTATCCTTTCCTCTTCCTTCTCCTTCGTCCTGTTTTCCCTTCATTTTCCTTCTCTCCCTCCTCCTGCACTTCTAAGCACGTCATTCAGATCGAGAGTAAGGAACTGAAGGATTCTTTGCGTCCTGTCCATCTCCACACGTCCCCTCCCTTGCTTTCTATCCTCTCCTTCCTCCTTCTCTCTCTTCCTCTCTTTTCCTCTCTTCCTTCCCTCCTCCTTCGCCCTTAACCATGACATTCAGAACGAGAGAATGGAATTGAAAAGTTCCTTGCATCCCATACCTCTCCTTCATTTGTCCCTCTCATTCCCCATTCCTTCTTCTTTACTCTCTTTTCTTTCTTATCTCTCCCCCTTTTCTGTCTCTCTCTCTTCTTCCTCCACTCTTCCTCTCTTTACCAATGTTCTCTCCCTCCATTCCTCCTCCTCCTCTAACCATGTCATTCAGATCGAGAGTAAGGAATTGAAGGGTTCGTCGCTTCGGATGATAAAAGGGAGGTTGCAGACTCTTAGGGCCTCGCATCTTTTATTCCCCTCTCTCTCTCTCTCTCTCTCTCTCTCTCTCTCTCTCTCTCTCTCTCTCTCTCTCCCAGCCTCACGAACCCCATGACACTCCTTCCTTTTCATTCTGTTCACTCTTCCTCTTCTTCTCGTCATGGCATCTCCTCCTCCTCTTCTGCTGTACCCCCACAAAGTCTTCATATTTTCATTCCCATCTTCTTATCTCTTTCATTACGGTCTTTCTTAATTCTCATCCTGAATTTTCCTCCACCCCTTCTCTCACCCTTTTCTCTCCCACCACCTGAATTGTCCCCCACCCCGTCCCTCACCCCTTTCCCTTCCACCACCTGAATTTTCACCCACCCCTTCTCCCCACCCCTTTCTTTCCCACCACCTGAATTTTACCCCACCCCATACCTCACTCCTTTCTCTCCCACCTCCTGAATTTACCCCCCACTCCTTCCCCCACCCCGTTTCTTTCCCACCTGAATTTTCCCCCACCCCTTCCCTTACCCCTTTCTCTCCCACCCCCTGAATTTTGCTCCACCCCTTCCCTCACCCGTTTCTCCCCCACCACCTCAGATTCTCCTAACTCCTTGACACTTCCACACACACACACTCACCAGTTTCCAGAAATATGACTAAGAGCGCCTCCTGGTAAGACGTCTTATATCACGTAGTAAGAAAAGAGGGCTGAGAGAGGGAAGAGAAAAAGTCAATATGAGAATGAGAAATGAATAAGATGAAGCTGTAAGGAAATCGAGGGGAAGGGAGGAATTCAGGCTATAAATAGAAGGAGTGAGAGTGCTGCTTCCAGGAGGAGGCAGAGAATGAAAAGAGAGTGAATAGTAGTAGTAGTAGTAGTAGCAATAGTAGTAGTAGTAGTGGTGGTGGTGGTGGTCGTGGTGGTAGTAGTAGCAGCAGCAGTAATAGTAGTAGTAGTAGTAGTAGTAGTAGAAGTTTGTGTTGTTGTTGTTGTTTATGTAATTGCAACTCCAGACTCAATGGAGGGTAAACCCGATGGATTACAGGCCGAAGTTGCCCGTATTCCACAGTCCACCATCCTCTTTTCGGGGGATAAGGTGTTTAGCGACGTTCATAAATCGTGACAGCCCCACCGTCCGTTCATATAGGTGCCACCACACGAAGGCGTCCCTCTCCAACACTCGAGAAGAGGGTGAATGGATGGGGTAGAGTTTTATCCATATACCTCCATCTTTGAGTAAAGTACATGTGATGAGATTTTTTTTATTTTATTATTTATGTATTTAATTTCTTGACTTGCATTAACCCAACGGTTCCTGAAGTTATTGCCCGTTCGATGTTGCGGGGAAACGACATAGCGTACCGCCACTCGCCTACTGACTCTCAGTCGTGAAATTCATTGGACTAAACTCTTCCTTCTGTTACTATTATTATTTATTTCATTATTATTAATATTATTATTATTAGTATCATTATTATTATTATCAAACGTATATTGTAGTTTCACATTTTCGTCATCGATTACTTCCGTTCTTATCCTTCTGATTTCTGAGTAGTACCAAAAGAACTTAATAACTGCTAGAATTCCTGGAACGTAGGACTGTCCGCTGCACAGAGAGAGAGAGAACTACTGACATACACAGAGTGGCGGGAAATTAGAAGTCTCCTTCCTCTCCCCTTCTTTCCAAAACTCCCTCCCCCATCCTCTCTCTCTCTCTCTCTCTCTCTCTCTCAGGTGGACTAACAAGGCTTATGAGAAGGAGAATGCAAGTGGGTCGATACGTGTCTTCCAGGAATTCCTTTGCTTTCTTTCTTCTTTCTCTTTTCTTCTTTCTCTTTTCTTTTACCTTCATTTTCCCTTCTTTTACCTGTCTCATGATCCTTCTGTCTTTCATTTCCCTTTTGTCTTTCTTATTGCTTCTTTCTCATGTATTTCGTGTTCTTTGTTCTTTCTTCTTTATGCTGTCTCTGTTCTTCCTTTGCATGTCTTTCTTCTTTGACTCCTTCTCTTGGTTTCCTTATTTTCTTTGTGTTTCTTCTTCATCCCGTTTTTTCTTCATTTTCCTCCTTCTCCTCCTCCTCTTCATCATCATCATCATCCCATTCCTCACCACACACCTGCGACCCACTCCCCTCCTTCACCCCCTTCATTCCTCTGACCAACCTCTCACCATCTCATTTCCCACTCCATCCCTTCCCTTCCACGTCCCCCTTTTCTCCCTCCTCCCTCCCCGTCACACCCCTCCTCTCCCCACATCATCCCCTCCATACTCCAGCCCTCCTCCTCCACACTTGCCTTCTCTCCCTACTTCATCTTATGTTCACCACAATCCCCTTTTATCCTCCACCCTTCTCACCCCACTTCTCCCTTAATCCACTTCACCTTTCTAGCACATCCCTCTTCTCCCCACTTCATCTTTTATGAGTATCTTCCCACTTAAAGCGATCCTCTCAGCAACACCCTGTCACATCCCTCCACTCTCTGCTTCACTCCATCTCTCCTCTCTCCCCGCTTCACCCCATCTCTACCCACCTCTCCCCATTCCACCTCATCTTTCCCCTCCCTTCCCCACTTTACAGTTTGTCTACCCTTCTCTCTCCACTTCACCCCATCACTGCCCTCCTTTCCCCTGTTCATTTCTTTCTCCCTACCTCACCGGTTCTCTCTCCTCGTCTCCCCTTTTCACCCCTTTTCTCTCCTCGTCTCCCCGTTTTACTACTATTTTCCTTTCCTCACCTCACCCCACAGCCTTCCTCTCCCCTCTTCACCCCTTCACTCCCCTCTCCACCCCACCCCACAGCCTTCCTCTCCCCACATTACCCTTTCCTCCTCCTCCCTCAACACCCCCCTCCCCCGGTACACCATCTCAGCGACCCGGAAGTAACAAGACACACAGGTAATGAAAGAGTGTACCTTTGACTGAGGCCTCCGGGATCAGCTCTTCCGGCCCTCTCTTCCCTCCCTTACCTTTGGCATTATTTTCTCCCTTTCTTCCTTCTTTCTTACCCTGGCCTGTCGTGTTTCTCTCTCTCTCTCTCTCTCTCTCTCTCTCTCTCTCTCTCTCTCTCTCTCACACACACACACACACACACACACACACACACACACACACACACACACACACACACACACACACACACACACACACACACACATTTTGCAGTTTTCGGAGCGTTTTTTGGAGCTGAAACCACGAAATTAACAACGGGTGTGGAAAAATGTAGAGCAGCGACACTATATTGTTTTGTGAGTTAATCGGTCGGATCATGACAGGTGTGCTTAATTAACTACCAATCAGCACTGGAAGATGATTAGCGACTGACCAGCTGGGTGATTACTTTAGTGGTCATGATGCTGAGTCAATTGCAGCGCTGGAGTGATCATTGTGGGATTTCAGTGATTTTGATGTGATACGCTACTGTGGATTAATTTTTGGCATTCTGATGATGTCCAGATAAACGATAGGTATAATAAATAGATATAATAGATAAATGATGAAGTAAATAAAGCGTGGAGATGAGGAACATACGGAAAAGAGAGAGAGAAATACAGAAAGGATTCATGTTTTGAAGATGGATGTAAGTTGATGGAAAGTGGTAGAGTTGAGATGAAGATTATACCAGTTAAACAGATAAAATTGATAAAGCGTAGAGATGAGGAATATACGGAAAGGACTTAGAACTGCAGAAAAAAAAAATATCTTGAAGATAGATGTAAGTTGATAGATAGAGGTGAGGGGATAAAACAGGTGAAGATAAAATAGGTGAAGCCTAGAGAGGAGGTATATACAGAAAAGAGATATAGATAAAATTGATATTATGAAGGTAAGTGTAAATTGAGGGAAACAGAGTTGGTGATTATTCAGAACAGAGTTAAAAAGATAAAAGCAGATATTTTTAAGGACAGGGTTAAAACAGATTTAAAGTAACTAGAGTGGAAAAAAGACTGCAGTGACATGGGTTTGTAAACTTTGCTGTCTCCGTGATAACCAATAAAGATAAAGAATAAAGGGAGTGGGAGATATTGAAGGGGAGGTTGGAATGAGAGAGGATTGAAGGATGAGGAAATGAAAGACATGACACTTGCGGTGAAATGGAAGAAAAAAATGAATGATAAGGAAATGGAAGGGAAAGACATGACACTTACGGTAAGATGGAAGGAAATGAATGATAAGGAAATGGAAGAGAATGAAATGGCGCGGTAAGGTGGAAGAAGAAAATGAATGATAAGGAAATGGAAGAGAAGGACATGACAACTAGTGTAGGCTGAGATGGTTGAAGGAAATAAATGATAAGGAAATGAAAGAGAAAGATATGATACGATACAGTGTGATGGTTGGGGAGTTTTAATGTCCCTTTGATAAAAAGTGGATAAAGAAGGAGATAAATAGTAAAGCCAGATAATGAAGATAGTACAAGTATATTAATGACCTCAGTTCGATGGCGCCTTCACGTTATTAATTCAGTCCGTACGATGTTATTCAGCTTAGAGGTACAGATAAAACACAGGAAAACAAAGAGAGATATTATATGTGGGGGAGACAGAGAAGATGTTGTTTTTGGTGTTGGATGTGGCCCCAGGCTCATCTGAAACGTGAACCCAGTGGACCGCACGCTTATGTTGCCCTTCTGCAGTCCACCATCCTCCCTTCAGTAGATAGGGAAGTAGCTGAGGAACGTTTGTATAACCAGGCAGTTGATCCGCCAGGTGATATCGATTCCACAACATGAAAACGTCCATGTCCTGCGCCTAGGGGAGACACACAGAGAAAAAAGAAGAGAAAAATAAAAATATTGGTGACCGATGAAGCGAATGAGTAGCCGTGGATGAGAGAAAGAAAGGGAAAGGGACCAGACACTATGTGAAGGGAGAATAAAGATGGCAAGCGAGAGAGAGAGAGAGAGAGAGAGAGAGAGAGAAAATGGGAGTAGAAAGGCTAGCAAGGTAGCAGCCATGGTCCAGTGTGTTGCGTAGTTGTGAGGGGAGAGGCTGGCAGCAATTATGTGTTGACACGTGAGATCCGCCTCTCCCCTCGCCCTTCTCCCCTCACCCCTTTCCCCTCACTTCATCCTCTTACCCCTCACCCCTCAACCCTTTACTTACCCCTTTCCTCTCGCCTTGTCCCGTCAACCCTAACCCCATCCCTTCGTCCGCTCGTCTCTCTCATCTTTTCATTTCTCTCATCCCAAGCCTCCAGCTATATCTCACACTTCTTTTTATTTCTCCTACTCATTCCATTATATCGTCCCCTCATCCCTCTCATCTCTAGTCTCCTCTGTCTTTCTTTCATTCCTCCTCTCTTCCCTTCACTCTTCATTCCTTCCTCATACCCTCTTTCCTTCTCCCTTTCCTCTCTCCCATCTCCACTTCCCTCTATCTCATTACCTCTCCCTTCGACCCTCGCCCTTTCACCCCTCTCTCTCTTTTGGCTACTCTCTAGTTCCCTCCTGTATTTCTCTCTCTCTTCTTTCTCCTACTCATTCTATATCTCTCAGCCTTGTATCTTCCCCATTTTTTCCTTCACTCTTCACCCTTCCCCTCACCTTTTCCCCCTTCATCCCCACCCGTCTAATCCATAGCGCCTCTTGTCCTTCCCACATTCTTTCTTCCTACGTACTTTCCATTTCTCACATCCCTCAGCCTTCATTTACCATTCCTTCTCTACCCTCTTTCCTCACTCCTCATGCATCCTTGTCATCCATCTCCCCTCAGCCATTCCCCTCAGCTCTCATTGCTTCCCCACTCCTCTCTGTACGCTCTTAGATATTATTCATGGTCTCACAGGATTCAGTGTAAAAATAACCATGCCAATAAAAGGATTAATAATATTTCAGTACCGCTTTGGGTCACAGTTAATTTTCTCTCCTCTTCCTCCCTCTTTCCAGTCACTCCCTTTTTACCCTCTTTTATCACGTTTCTTAGTCCATCTCTCCTCTCGTTCCCCTTTCACTTTGATAAATCGTTTTCTTCTGTCCCCCTTCCAACTTTTCCTTCGCTGCTCTGATTCTCTCTCTCTCTCTCTCTCTCTCTCTCTCTCTCTTCCTTCCCGTCTCCTCTCTTCCTTCCCCCACCCTGTGTCTTTTCTGTCCCTTATTTCCTTTCTTTTTTTCCTTTCCTTTTTCCTCCATTTTTTCTTTTTCTTCCATTTTCATATCTCACTTTTTTTCTTCCTCCACTCATGCTTCTTCTGCCAACCTTTCCCCTCCCTTTCTTTCCTTCGTCTCTCAACCCCTTACCTCATCCCCTAGCTTTCTTCTGTCCATTTTTCGCCCACCCTTTCTTTATCCATTCTCTGCTTCCCTACTTTTACTCCCTCAGATTCCATACTTCCACCTTTATTACTTTCCCTCTCTAGCAGCACCTCTTACCTCTCCTCCCTCCCTCCCTCCCTCCGTCTCTTCCCCTCCCCTCCCCTCCCTTGACTTCTTTCTTTTTATTCTCACACTTGCCTCGCTTTTTTTTTTCTCTCTCTCTCTCTCTCTCTCTCCCTCTCTCTCACTTGCCTCCCACAGTCCTAATGCTTTTTCTTCAGTTCTCAATCACTCTTCTTTCATTACCTATTCCTCTGTTTCCCCTCATATTCTTTTCTCTTCCCTTCCAGTTCATTCCTTCCTGTCATTCCTTAACTTTTTTCCTACCTTTCCCTCGCGTCCCTCATCGCCATTATTTCTCGTACTCATTCAGATTATTCCTGCCATATCCCCTTGCCATTTTTTCTTCTCTCCATTCCAAGCCTGACCTCCCTGCCATTTTTCTCGCTTTATAGTTTCCTTGCTTTCCTTCCACCTTCTCTTCACCTTCCCTGTCACCCATCTAACTTATTCCCCTGTTCCCCCTTGTATCATTTTTCATTTCCCCCTTCCTTTCCAGTTTACTCTTTCCTCTCATTCCTTTCCTTTAATTCCACCTTCCCCTTACTTTTCCCCCCTCCTTCATCTCTTTCATCTCCCCTCGTATCATATTTCATTCATCCCGCTCTACATTTCTGTCCTTTCTGTCATCCCTTTCATTGCCTCCCGCCTTCTCTTTCACTTATCTTTTCGTTATTTCCCTTCATTATTTTCCTTTTCACCTTTCTCTCCACCTCCACTCCGTCCCCTCACTTCCCTCTCCCCCATCTTCTCTCTTATCTCTTTCACCTGTCCAGCCTCTTCGCGTATTTCCCCTCGTCCCCTCCTATCATTTTTCCTTTCCCCCTTCTCCCCTTTCGTCTCACTTTCTCCTCATTTTCTGCTTTCTCACCCGTTTAGCTTTTTTGTTCTTTCCCCTCGTGTCATTTTTCTGTTCCCCTTAAAAATGGGTGTAAAGTCATAAGGAGGACGAAAGGGGGTTGACAGGAGGGCAGGACAGAGACAGGGCACAGATGGTGAAGAAAAAAGGTGCTGCTCTAGTCACTCTGTTTTCATCTGACGGAACTGATCCTCTCCCGTAAGTCGAAGAGCAAGTTGGGATTGCATGAAATTTCGACGAGCCTTATTCGTGAGGTAGGAATGAGTCTCCTTGGTTACTAGTCAGATCATCCCTCCAGTTTGACTACAATTAGCCATCAACTGAGCTGCAGAGGGTTAAGGATCTTTGTCAGGTTAGAGCATATGACCTGAAGGAGTCATTGCTTATCTGATACCTGAAGTTTTTTTTTTTTTTTGCGTCCACCCTACATACTCAGTGGCAGACCCTGTGACTCGAACCCAAGTTAACGCATCCCCAGACCATGAAAGCCAATGCCAGACCACCGACTTATGCAGCTTCTCACTCCTCCCTTGTTGCCATTCCCCTGTCCACGCTTCCTACACTGTTCCCTCACCCCTCCCTCTTCCTTCCCTAACCCCTCCGTCTCTCTTCCACTGTCTTTCATTCATCACTTAACCGTCCATCAGTTTCTACTTTTATTTTCTTTTAATTCCATTGTTCTCATTTCATTCGCACTCTACTGCTGTCATTTCATTCTCACTCCACTGCTCTCGTTTCGCTCTCACTCTTCTGTTTTTATTTAATTCTCACTCTTTTTTTTTTTTTTACATCACCCCTGCAACATACCCTTCCCTCACCCCTCTTATTCACTTCACCTTCATTCCACTCTCACATTCATTCCTCCCTCACCCCTTGTTTTTCTGTCACCCCCACCTAACCTACCCTCTTCTCCACCCTCACCCACCTCTCCCCTCACCTCCACCCGCCCCTCTACTCTCTGTAATTACCTTTTGCAGCACAGATATTTTCCAACACTTTCAATCGAGGTAAATTGTATCAGGTAAGGATTTCTGGAACGGTTCGCTGGCCATTCCGATATTGTGAGTCCCCGGTGCTCCTCTAATCCGTAACGTTTATTGCACTGGCTTCTTTTCTCGCATTCCCTCTGGATATCGTTGGCACAGGTCTAGTGGCGGTGCTGTTTCCCTAGGCTTTGGTGTGTGGATAGTGGTGATTCTGGTTATGGTGAATGTGGTTGTGGTGGTGGTAGTGGTGGTGATATCAGGTGCTGTTTCCCTAGGCTTTGGTGTGTGGATAGTGATGATGATGGTGATAGTGGTGGTGGTGGTGGTGGTAGTGGTAGTGATAGGCTGTTTCCCTAGGCACTGGTGTGTGGATAGTGGTGTGTGATGATGGCGATAGTGGTTGTGGTGGTAGTGATGATGATGATTTCAGCTATAAATTCCTGATTATTATTTTTTTTTTTTTTTTAATGCTATGGACGTAGGGTGGTCTCCAAGGCTGAAATGATCTGGGCTGCTGTAGTCATGCCTCGAACCTTCTACCCCTGAAGTTGTTTGAGGTTCGAAGGAAGAAATATGGATTGGATTTTATCGTTTAATGTTACTATTCATTATTTTCGGTTATAATCGCTGTTGGAAATTGTTTATCAATTAATTATTAGTGCTGTTGTTAGTAAGTGTATTATTAATTTTATTGTATTATCACTCCTTTTGTTGACAAGCCGACTGAGATTGTCTGCAGATGCTAATAGCCTCTCCAGTCTTGGCCAGTATTATAGATCAGCATTTTTTTTTTTTTCCTGAATCAATAACAACGTCTCATCTCCCGAAAGACACTTAAGATTTCTCACTTGTTTGTTCAAGGGCTGGGCTATTTCATAATCAACGATCGTTAAATATATCACACTGGCATATTTGTTCTCATGGTGTAGCAAGGGACACAGATACTGGTACTTAAAACAAACACAAACTCAAAGATCATCATCCGCATCATCGTCGTCGTCATCGTCGTCAACCAGTGTCTCGTGTTCACATAGCGTGGGGATATCTGCAGCAAGGCTCTTTGAGGACAACGTTCCCTTCTGCTCTGGAGAAACTACAGTCGGAACAGATCTCTCCTCATATTTTTTGGCTAGCATTCCCAAGCAGACTGAGGCATGGTGCGTCCCTCTGCTAACAGATGATAATGTCTGATATGATACGTCAGGGAGGAATGAGACAGACACGCCCAAAGTGTGAAGTAGACAGTGGCGTATTAGACGAACTTTTGTCCTCAGCCGTACTGCGTTATTATCAGCACAAGTGTTGGGTGGTGGGGTCGCCGCACTCCTACGATCATACGAGGAGGGTTGATTTCCAGCACCGTAGTCTGCCTCATTAGAGTTTCCTTGCACCAACATCCTACACACACTAACACCGTAATTCAGTTCACTTGGCAGAATCAGCGGATGGTGTGTTGAATCTAAGTACACTTATATCCAAGCGAATGCCCGGAGTCAGGTGAATAATTGCTAGTTGTTTGTCTGTGAGATAATTAAAGCTTTCCAGGAGTTGGTCTGGTGTGTTGTCAGTCGCCCGCACCGAGTTGTTGTTGTTACTTTAATAGCAGTGTAATAGCGGCGTTCGTTAAGGGATGGGATTTGTTTGACTGCTGCTGGAGTGAATTGCGTTTGTGTCCATTGAGTATTCATTATGGAAACACGCTTGCTTAGATTATGTATACGTAATGACATATCTCCAGCACGAAAAAGTTATATACATACGCATTGCAGAAGTGAACGTACACACACACACACACACACACACACACACACACACACACACACACACACACACACACACACACACACACACACACACACACACACACACACACACACACACACACACACACACACACACACACACACACACACACACACACACACACACACACACACACACACACACACACACACACACACACACACACACACACACACACACACACACACACACACACACACACACACACACACACACACACACACACACACACACACACACACACACACACACACACACACACACACACACACACACACACACACACACACACACACACACACACACACACACACACACACACACACACACACACACACACACACACACACACACACACACACACACACACACACACACACACACACACACACACACACACACACACACACACACACACACACACACACACACACACACACACACACACACACACACACACACACACACACACACACACACACACACACACACACACACACACACACACACACACAGGGCACCCGAGACAAGCCGTAAATTAGGTGGGTTGTCAGCTGTCCGGACACAAACCACGCTATCAGATTCTCTCCTCCTTTTTGCCCCGTCTCGCATGTGGTGCCCGTCTCTCTCTGTCTCCCACCTTCTCTGTCTCCTGTCACTCTCTTCTCTTTCTCAATCTCTCACTCTGTCACTCTGTTCTATCTTTCAGTCTCGTTTCGCCAAATCTCTCACTCTCACTGTCTTTCACCTCTTCTGTCTCCTGTCACTCTCTCGTCTTTCCCCTGTCTCTCACTCTATCTTTCTGTTCCATTTTTCATTCTCTTCTCTCAATTGCCTGTCATATCTCTCTCTTTTGTCATGTCTCTTTCCCTTCCTATCTTCCAGCCCCTCTGTCTCATGTAAGTCTCTCCTCTTTCTCGTATCTCTCGCCATGTCACGTTGTTATGTCTTCCATCAGCTCCCTTCCTCTTATGCAAAACTCCTGTCCCTCCGATCTCTTACTGCCATTCTGTTCTATCTCTCATTCCCTCATTGTTCTGTTTTCATTCTTTCATTGTTCTGCCTCGCATCCTCTCACTCGTTCTTCTCTCTCTCAGTCACACTTCCATCCCTCACTCTGCCACTCTTCCTCCATTTTAATCAGCTCGTAAGTCTCCTGTCATTCTCTTCATTCTCTCCACTTCTATCTCTTTTATGTTCTGTCTTTCATTCTCTCATTCTCGTTAGCTTAATGAGAAATATTTCTGTTTTATAAGCCTCTCTTCCTCTCTGAATTTGGCAACACCTTCAGCGTCTCTTGCTCACAACCATCTTAGTACTTTCATAATTTTATTTTTGTTATTCCAGCTATTCTTTATTTATCAGTCACTCTTGGTCTTCCTTCTTATATATTCTTTTCTTTCCATATTTCATTTTACCAGACTTAAATATGGTTCTTATGTTCGTATTTTGTTTCCTAATATTTCTTTTTTTTTATTTTCAACCTTATATCTTCATTCTTTCCCTTTATTTCACTTCTCTCTTCTTTATTTTCATTTTCATTTACGCTTTCCATTTTACCGTGTTATTATTTTTTTTTTTAGCTTCATTTTATCATTCATTTCAAGCCCCAGCACTTCGAGGAACGTTATCGCTGACTCCCAAGCCGGAATGAGCACAATAAAAGTGATATGTGGCTCATACACGGCCCCAAAGTTATTGTACCCGTTTCAGCTATGTAAACAGTATGGAGACGCGACATTACGAGGAAAATGTAAAAGAGAACAATGAAGTCACCGGTATTTCTGACTTCCCCGTTTTCTTTGGCTGCTCTCGGCTCCCCTCAAACACCAGCAGGATGACTTCGTTGATCCTTGCTACCGCCAAACGATTTTGCCCTTGGGAAAGAAGTCTCGTGATGTGAGCGTCAATAATGTCTTTCCTTTCTTCCCTTATCATGTTCTCTGTTCTGACTCATGTTGCTCCAACTAATGATTCTCTCTCCATCATTCCATTCTCTGTTGCACGCATCTCCACCAAACCTGTCCCATCAACATACCTGCACACTTGTCTTTCTCTCCTGCACCTGGCTCTCCTTCTCATCTGAATATTCCCTCCTCTTCCCCACACCTGTCTCGGCACCACATCTGTCTCCTTGTCCCCACACCTGTCTTTCCACCACACTTCTGTCTCCCCTACACCTCTTCCCCACATCTATCTCTCCACCACAACTCTCCCTATCCCACACCGTTCTCTCCACCACACTTTTCTATCCCCCTCCACATGTCCTTCCAACACCTTTGTCACACTCACACTTTATCACCACCACACTTGTCTCTCCCCACTACACTTGTCTCCTCCACTACAGCTTTCCCCACTACACTTGTCTCCTCCACTACAGCTTTCCCCCAGCACGCCTGTCTCTCCCTTCCACACCTCTTCCCCTTCTTCACAGCTCTCTCCCCCCTCTTCACAGTTCTCTCTCCCCCCTCTTCACAGCTCTCTCTCCCCACCAAACCTATCTCCTCCAACACAATTACTACAGCTATGTCCTCATATAACTGTCACTTCAGTTAAAATTACATTCTAGTCAACATTTGCACTGCTACCACAACGACCACCGTCGCCCAGCTACAGTTATTCCTACCATCATTCCCACCACAACTAAGTCACTACCACAGTTTCAATTGCCACAGTGTAGAGCTACGAATGGTTCCGGGACTATTATAACTACCCCTTTTAGCTACTGCAACTATTACTTCATCCACCAGCGTTACCATTATGATCATTTGAACTACCACACCTGCTGCTACACCTACCACAACTTACTACTCGTGCCACAACTACCACTCCTACCACATTAACCACACCTACCACAATTACCACCCGTGCCACATCTACCACCCACAGCTACCACCCCTTCCTTAACTACCACCCTTACCACGTTAACCACACCTACCACAATTACCACCCCAGTTATCACTACCACAGAAACCACTCCAGCACCCCACCTTTCTACCATTTACCACAACTGCCACACTTACAACAACCACATTCACCAAACCTAACACTTAAACCACACTTACAACAGCCACTACGATTATCACAGCTACCACACCTACCACAACAACCATTCGTACTACCACACCACTATCACAGCCACCAAACCTACCAGAACTACCACAACTACCGTACACACCACAACCATCATCTCAGTTACCAGTACAACAGAAACCAACCACTCAGGCACCCTCACAGCCCCCCCCCACTACCACAGCCACTGTCTACCACAACTACCACATGCTATCACACCTACCACAACTACCACATGAGCCTGGTGGTGGTGCTGGGTGGACAAATAGTGTGTGTAATCTGAGAGTCATAATTACTTGATCTCGAGGCACACCAGCTGTTTATTTTGGCCCTGTCGTGGTAGTTGTGGTAGCTGTGGTAATTGTGGTAGTTTGGATGTAATTGTTGTGGCTGTGGTTGTATTTGTTTGTGCAGGTCGTCGTGATAGTGGTAGTTTTGGTAGGGTGTGTGTGTGTGTGTGTGTGTGTGTGTGTGTGTGTGTGTGTGTGTGTGTGTGTGTGTACATACATACATACATATAAATAGATAGATAGATAGATAGATAGATAAATATAATAAATTGTCTCTGGTAGTGATGATATTGTAGCGATATTTGTGAGTGATGATAGCTACCTTTTTAGTACATAGTAATGTTAGCACTGGTAGTTATGGTAGTTTTATTTGTGGTATACAGAATGGTGATAATTCTGGTAGTTATGGTAGTTATCTTTTAGGTATACATAATGTTGATAATTGTAGTGGTAGTAGTAGTAGTAGTAGTAGTAGCAGTAGCAGTTGTTGTAGTAGTATTTGTGGCAGGATTAGCTTTACTTATGGTGAATCTGAAAGCTGCTTTGTTTGTGGTATTGCTCCAGTTGCTTTGTGGTTGTGGTGCAGTTGTGTTTGTGGTAGCAGTGGCTGTGACCTTTGCAGGAGTGGTTGCATGGGTGGTAGTCTGTGGTGGTAGTTGTGGTAGCGGTGGCAGTGTTGTTTTGCCAGTAGTTTTAATATGAAATGAACTGAGTGGAAAAAAAAGTGCTTCGTGCTGAAAAAATATTCTGTGTACTTTTATGTTCATTGTTGCAGTGTGTGTTTTGATCAGAGTTAACATTTTTAAAGCTAATACACAGATCATACCGTAAGTTGATTATTATTATTATTATTATTATTAAAATTATTATTATTATTATTATTATTATTAGCATCAATATTACTTTCACCGTATTGTTATTTTATTATTATTATTATTATTATTATTATTATTCGTGGTTATAAATCCTGTGCTTATTAGAGACCTATTGTTTTCGTTGTTGATAGTTTCCTTCTTCTTTACTTCCTTGTTCTTATTACTTTATTTTGCTTATGTGTTGTGTTGGTGATAGTATTTATTTTCACATTATCCACAAGTTGATTCAGCATCCCCCCCCACCTCTCTCTCTCTCTCTCTCTCTCTCTCTCTCTCTCTCTCTCTCTCTCTCTCTCTCTCTCTCTCTCTCTCTCTCTCTCTCTCTCTCCTATCCTTACTTCCTCCTTCCCTTTCTCTATCCCATTCCTTCTTTCCCTTTCCTCCATTCCACTCCACTCCTCCCTCTCCTAATTCTGGGCCGTAACGTGACGTAACACGGAAGTAATCCAGGGAATGGACCCCCGATGATTTCTCAGCCCTCACCCTAAATTTCACTTCGAACTGGTGAAGAGGAAGGAAGAGAGAAAGAGGAGGAGAGGGAGAAGGAGGAAAGGAAGGGACGAAGAAGAGGAGGAGAGGGGAGACAGGAAGAAAAACGAGGCAGAGAGAGAGAGAGAGAGAGAGAGAGAGAGGAGACGATAATAACATAGAGGATGACCTGAAAGGAGATGGAAAGGAAAGGAAAATATGAAGATGAAAAACAAATCAGGTGGAGGAAGAGAGAAGGTAATAGAGTAGAAAGTGAAAGAGAAAAGAGGAGAGAGAGCTGGTGAGGCAGGAAACAAACGCTAAAGAGAGAGAATAAAAGAGAAGAAGAAGGTTGAATATAAAATGCAAACAAAGAGGAGGAAGGGAAAGAAGCATCCCTTCTCCATTACCTCTCCTCCTCCAACTTACCTCCTTTCCTGTCGTCTTTTTTTTTTTTTTTTTATGTGCTCGACTCTGGCCATAGGCTTCACAGCCTGCTCCCAAGGCCAAGTAGTCTTCCTACATATCATACACCACTACATGTCACCACTTCGGCGCTAACACCCACCGTGCATATTGAATACATGCTAGGGCTGTCTCACACAGGACTGGTGTATTGGTATTAGCGGGGGTATTTTTACGACATGTCGGCGGGTCTTCTGGTAGATCGGTAAAGTCTGCTATACATGAAATTCAAATCCTTCAACTGTTCCCTGCTCCAGCGGGGATTTGAACCTGGGTCCGGTAGGACCGCAGGCCACCTCTTTACCGACTGAGCCACCGCCTCCCCCTGCGTCTCTGCTTCATCCACTCACTCTTTTCAGATTCTTGAGTTTCCCTTCATCTTCCCCTCCTCTTTATCTCCCTCCTCTACTAACCAACCCTCTTCCTCTTTCACCTCGCAACCCACCCCTCTCTCTCCCCTCACTTTCCCTTCATCGTCTCCTCTCCCCCACCTCCCTCCTCCTCCTCCCTGTCTTCCTCTCTCCCTAAGTACCTCAAATGCACAAGCCAAAACATGTCCCAAGGAGCTGAGGGGTGAGGGGAGAGGCTGATTCTTCTCACCAGTGTTTTGGTTCTTACCCTCGTGAACGGTTGTTTTATGCTTATCTAGTTTTATATTTTTATCTGAGCCAAATTGATTTTATTGAAAAGATTTTGAGGAACTGGAAAATTTTGCGTTTGATCACTCAGATTCGGGAAAGAACGCTCAGAATTTATTAGTTTGTGCGAGGCAAGTTAATATTCTCACATTAGATATTCATCTGAGCCAGATTGGTTTGTAGTGAAATGATATTGTGAGAAATTTCGCGTTTCGTGTTTAAATAAAACCATGGATAAGGTCAGCCAGAGGCAGTTATTAAATACTCACCCAGAAATACATTGTCGTTTGAGCTAAGTTGGTTGGAGTAAAATGATTTTGTGGACTTCAGAAATTCTGTGTTTCGCCTCTCAAGTATGAAAAGGAAAACCTTGGAATTCATCGTACACTTTCTACTTAATCTGGCCCGGAAATTTCATCGTTTTGCAGCTTATGTAGCCCAGTGGCAGAAAAAGAGGATGCTACGTCTTCATATGCCTTCACTTCTTCATGACGAGCATCAAGATTTTGGGTTAATATATTGTTACAACTCTGCATTCGAGACAGAAATGGCAATTTTAGCCCAGAGTAAAAGGGATATGGTCAGTGTGGGCTGGCGGTGGTGCAGAGGTAACTTGATAAACTTGCATAACTAAAAGAAACAGAGATTCTATTCCACGTACCAAACAGGCTTTCAGGACGATATATTTCCACTGGACCCTGAATACTCTGCAGTGGGGTAACATGAAGGAAAAGCGAGTGTTGTGGGTCGTATTGGTGGAGGAAAAAAGAGGGTAAGTTGAATGAGTCGCTTGTGTGTGGGTGAAAGGGTGAGTGTGACACTGTGTGGCTTTGTGTGACTGTGTGGCTTTGTGTGTGTGTGTGTGTGTGTGTGTGTGTGTGTGTGAGAGAGAGAGAGAGAGAGAGAGAGAAAGCACTTGGGAATAGCACCGTTACTCAGCAACTTGAGAAAGCAGTAAAGGGATGCGGTGTGATGACAGAGTTTGTTTTACTTAAGGCTATACTCTCTCTCTCTCTCTCTCTCTCTCTCTCTCTCTGCCTACCTTTCCCCTCCAGTCGTTGTCCCCTCCATCCCAGTCTCATTTACTCACCTAATCATTCAATTGAACTTTCCCTTCCCCTCCCCTGCCCCCACCTCGGCAAAGATAAAGAGGAAAATATGACAGAGGTGACCGAGCAATCAGGGCAGAGTAGGATGTGGGGGTTGGGAGGGTGGGAGGGAGTGGGAGAGGAGGATGGGAGGGGACATAAGGGAGGGATGAGAGAGAATAGGGGGAGAGTAGTGATGGTGGGAGTGGGAGAGGGATTGAAGAGAGAAAGTAAGAATGGTGAGAGGGTAGTAATAGGAGGTAGGAGAGTGTAGAAGAGAGAGGAAGAGGATGTGAAGAAGGGACGTGGGAGAGGCAAGGAGAGGAGAAGGGGATGGGGAGTGTAGGAGAGAGTGGTTGGGGTATGACGATGAGAGTGGGTAAATAGTAAGGTGGGAAGGCAGCAAGAGAGGGCAAGGAAGAAGTAAGAAGGAGCCGAGAAGGATAGGTCAAGGTAGGCAGGCATCTTATATGCATCTTAAGCTCAAGAAAATTTGTGATTACAGACCTGGGAAAGTAAGGTGCGGATGTGGAGAGAGAGAGAGAGAGAGAGAGAGAGAGGGAGGGTAAGAGAGAAGAAAGGGTAGGAAAAGCTTAAGGGGGGAGACAGGGGGGCGAGGAGGGAAGGAGAGAGAAATGGGGAATGGAAGGGAGGGGTCGATTAAAGAGGGTACGGATAGAATGAACCGAGATGATAAGGGAGAGATAGGAGAGGGAGAGGGGGAGGAAAAACTAATGCAGTCGGTAAGGAGTGGGGGCAGAGGTGTAGGAGATGGGAGAAATGGGGTGGCAGGTACGGAGAGCATGGGAGGGGGAGAGGAGGAGTTATAGAGCGGTGTAGATGATAGCAAAATTAATGGAGACTGACGCTTCCTTGTGGCTGCAACGATGATGAAAGATAGACACCGGGGAAGTTAAAAGTTATTGGTATGAGGGCGGATGTGTGCGCGTGCGTGTGTGTGTGTGTGTGTGTGTGTGTGTGTGAGAGAGAGAGAGAGAGAGAACCGAAAATAACTACACCAGTGGAGTAGTGGTGATTTTATGGAGGGAGAAAGGAACACTATTAATACGGTAAATAAGGCATGGAGAAGATAAGTAATATGACACAAAGGCAAGACTACAAGAGAAGTACGAGTATGATAAAGAAAAGAAGGCAGGAAAAGCATAAGGATACACGATATACAAAGAGAAACAAGGAAAAGAGAAAGATAAATATGATAAAGGTAGGAAAGAGAGGAATGGAGTAGGAAACACACACACACACACACACACACACACACACACACACACACACACACACACACACACACACACACACACACACACGGAACAGGGAAGGTATGATAGGGAAGAAAAGACAAAAAGAATAAATTATTAAGAATCAAACCAAGAAAAATGAGGAAGGAAGACAGAAAAGAGAATTAATGAAAGAACAAATACCGGAACAAGCAAGGAGTAAGGGAAGTATGATCAGAAACGGAAGGCAAAGAAAAGTATTACTGTTAAAAAGAAAAGGAAAAGAGACAGAAATATGATGATAATAGGATAAAAGAGGAAGTAGAAGGGATAGGAAAACAACCAGGACATTTTGAGGTAAGATGAAAGCTTAAACAATTTCTCTCTCTCTCTCTCTCTCTCTCTCTCTCTCTCTCTCTCTCTCTCTCCTTCATCCCAGAAGATTTATCATGCATTCACGTTTCTTTCTCTCCTTCATCTTTTCCCTTATTTCTTCAGTCTTTTCCTCTGGCTTATATTTCGCCAAGCGTCTTTCCCTCTTTATATTCCTCCTTCTTAATAAAAGTCCCTCTGTCCAATATTCTCCTCATTTCTTCCTTTCATACCTCCTCTTCCTTAAATCTCTCTCCTCCTCACTCGCATTTTCTTCGTTTTTTTCACTCAGACTTTTTTCGCTGATTCGGCATGAGCATAGAGAATGAGCCTCCCGTGTTATTTTTCTTTTCCTTTTTTTTTCAGGACGGATCTTTTTTCGAGGGAGCTGAATATATTGGCCCTTCCGGCGCGGTATATATGAGTTTATTGCATTTCACTCTGGTTGGTTTCCTTCCATTTCTTCTGTTGTGATTTTTTTTTTGTCTGATATTACTCTCTCTCAAGTTGTCGCTGATTTTTTCCCTCCTCTTGTTCAGCCTTGTCTTAAAAAATTTCAGTCCATTTATTTTTTGCTTTAATTGACTTTCACTCCTGTTACTATCTTTTTCCCTCTCATGTTCTTTCACTTTTCCCCTCTTCCTGTTTCGTTCGAGATATCTTTTCTTTTCGTGTGTTTTCTTTCCTTCTCACTTTACTGTATCCCCCATCAGTCACTTTTTATTTTCAATGTTTCTAGCTACTTCGTTACATATTTGGACATCCGTGTTCCCATCGATCAGGTTTACTAGAGTTGCAGCATCTTAATACGTTTGAATTATTTCTGGCTTTTATTTCTCGTACTTTATCTTTGTCAGTTCTTTTTCTATATATTTTTATTCATTTTCACACCCCTCTCCTCTCGTAATTCTCATCCCACTCTCCTTCCTTTTCTCTCACCTGTCTTCTCTCATTTGGCCCTTCCCATGTTATACTCCTCTCCCTTTCTTTTGTCTCTGTTCCACGCTTCCTTCTCTCCCTTCATTCCTCCTCTCCCCTTCTCCTTTTTCATCCTCTCTTTTTCCCTTTTCTCATCTCTCAGTCCCTTTATCCTCGCTCCTATCAACTTCTCTCCTCCCCTCCCTTTCTCTTCCCTTCTGTGATCTACTCCCTTCCCCCCCACACACACACACACACTTCTCCGGTTTCTTTTTTTCCTCTTCTCTGCTTTTCTCCTCTCATCTCGCCTCCTACTCCTATTCTGCCTTCTCCCACCCTTCTCGACCTCTCATTCGCTTGCTCTTCCATCTTCTCTGTGTTTACTTACCCGGTATTTTTCTTCATGCGTACTATTCTCCCCCATCTCTTCATTCCCACTCTCCCCGTCTCCCCCTCTTCCCTCTTCTCCTCTTCCATCTTCCTCCTCCTATCCTTCCTCCCCACTCCCTCCTTCCGCCACCCCACTCCTTTTTTTTTTTTTCTCTACCCTTTCTGCTTCTTCCTATTTAATTCAAAATCTCGGCCTCACTTCTTGTTATTCTCTTTTATTGTCTTCTTCACGTTGGCCTCTATACTTCCACTCCTTTTCTCGCCTTTTCTCCACTCGTGTCTTTTCATTTTCCCTTTCTTTTTCTCTCCCTCCTTTCCATTTCTTACCATCTTCTCGTACCTCTTCAACATCTGTATCCCCTTTCCTTCCTCTGTAGTCTCCTCTTTCAGTCCTCTTTCTTTTCTCACCCTCGTGCTCCCCCCCCCCTTCTCTCCTTCCCACCTCGCTTACCCTATACTCCCATTCTCCATTCCTCCTACTCCACCCGCTCCTACCTCTCTCTTTTCCTCCACCCTCACCCCCTCCTGCCTCTCTCCTTTCCTTCTCCACTCTCACCTCCCTCTCTCCTTTCCTTGTCCATCACTCTACTCCCTCCCCTCCTCCTTCTTCACCCCTCTCCCTCTCTCCTTTCCTCCTCCCTCACCCTCTCCCTCAACCCAGCGCACCCACACAGCCGTCGACAAATTGAGTCAGTGAACACAACGCATCTCAAAACACACTATCACCTTTCACCCCCTCCAGGCCTTTCCTAAACGCCCCTTCTTCTCTCATATTGCTGTCCTTTCTCTTTCGTCCCTGTCTTCTCTCTCTGTCTCGTTTTTCTTATGTCTCCCCTGTGATGTCACTCTCTCTCTCTCTCTCTCTCTCACACACACACACACACACACACACACACACACACACACACACACACACACACACACACACACACACATTCCACTCTCTCACTGTGCTATGGGCGGGGAGGGGGTTATGAAAAGTTGGCAAGCTAATTAGTGATACATGTCGCCCGCTTGTGTGTGTGTGTGTGTGTGTGTGTGTGTGTGTGTGTGTGTGTGTCAAAGGAGACTATTCCAGAAAAATTCTCTCTCTCTTTACGTAAACATGTGATCTCGTTGCTGTTGTTGTCGTTGTCACTTGGAGGGCCCTTTCTATTTGACACGTACACTTTTTTTTTTTTTCTGGAAGATTGCGTTAAGTGGAACTTAAGTTGCACTTAAGTCCCAACTCAAGTGCCAACTTAATTCCAACTTGTCCCAATTTAAGTGCCAACTTAAGTACTCAGATGGCACCTATCTGGAAGTGTTTTACCTAAGTTCCACTAAGTTCAAGTTCCACTTAAGTGCCACTAAGTTCAAGTTCCACTTAAGTGGGACTTAAGTGGAACTTAAGTAGCACTTAAGTGGAACTAAGTTGGCACTTGAGTTGGGTCTTAAGCTGGCGCTTGAGTTGGGACTTAAGTTGGCGCTTCAGTGGGGACCTACTTTCGCGCTTGATTTGGGACTTTTGTTGGCGCTTGAGTTGGGACTTAAGTTGGCGCTTGAGTTGGGACTTAAGTTGGCGCTTGAGTTGGAATTTAAGTTGGCGCTTGAGTTGGGACTTAAGTTGGCGCTTGAGTTGGGACTTAAGTTGGCGCTTCAGTTGGGACTTAAGTTGGCCCTTCAGTTGGAATTTAAGTTGGTGCTTGAGTTGGGACTTAAGTTGGCGCTTCAGTTGGGACTCAAGTTGGCACTTGAGTTGGGACTTAAGTTGGCGCTTGAGTTGGGACTTAGGTTGGCGCATGAGTTGGGACTTAGGTTGGCGCTTGAGTTGGGACTTAGGTTGGCGCTTGAGTTGGGACTTAGGTTGGCACTTTAGTTAGGAATTAAGTTGGCGCTTGAGTTGGGACTTAGGTTGGTGCTTGTGTTGGGACTTAAGTTGGTGCTTGAGTTGGGACTTAAGTTGGCGCTTGAGTTGACTTAAGTTGGCACTTGAGTTGGGGCTTAAGTTGGCGCTTGAGTTGGGATCTTCTTTGGCGCTTGAGTTGGGGCTTAGGTTGGCGCTTGAGTTGGGGCTTAGGTTTGCGCTTGAGTTGGGACTTAGGTTGGCGCTTGAGTTGGGACTTAACTTGGCGCTTGAGTTGGGACTTAGGTTGGTGCTTGAGTTGAGACTTAAGGTGGCACTTGAGTTGGGGCTTAAGTTGGTGCTTGAGTTGGGACTTAGGTTGGCGCTTGAGTTGGGACTTAGGTTGGCGCTTGAGTTGGGACTTAGGTTGGCGCTTGAGTTGGGACTTAGGTTGGCGCTTGAGTTGGGACTTAGGTTGGCGCTTGAGTTGGGACTTAGTTTGGTGCTTGAGTTGGGACTTAAGTTGGCGCTTGAGTTGGGACTTAAGTTGGCGCTTGAATTGAGACGTAGGTTGGCGCTTGAGTTGGGACTTAAGTTGGCGCTTGAATCGTGACTTAAGTTGGCGCTTGATTTGGGACTTAAGTTGGCCCTTGAGTTAGGACTCAGAGTTCGCGCTTGAGTTAGGACTTAGGTTGGTGCTTGAGTTTTTACTTAAGTTGGCGCTTGAGTTGGGACTTATGTTCGCGTTTGAGTTAGGTTTTAAATTGGCGCTTCAGTTGGGACTTAAGTTGGTGCTTCAGTTGGGACTTAAGTTGGTGCTTGAGTTGGGAGCTACTTTGGCCCTTGAGTTGAGACTTAGGTTGGCGCTTTAGTTGGGACTTAGGTTGGCGCTTTAGTTGGGACTTAAGTTGGCGCTTGAGTTGGAACTTAGATTGGTGCTTGTGTTAGGACTTAAGACCCAACTTGGCACTTGAGTTGGTACTTAAGGCTTCACTTGAGTTGGGATTAATGTTGGTGCTTGAGGTGCGGGATAAGTTGGCGCTTGAGTTGGGACTTGAGTTGACTTGTGAATTGGGACTTAAGTTGGTGCTTCAGTTGTAACTTACGTTGGCACTTAAGTTGTAACTTACGTTGGCACTTGAGTTGTAACTTACCTTGGCACTTTAGCTGGGACTTAAGTTAGTGTTTGACTTGGGACTTCAGTTGGTGGTTGAGTTGGGACTTAAGTTGGCGCTTCAGTTGGGACTTAAGTTGGCACTTGGGTTGAGACTTAGTTTGCACTTGAGCTGGAACTTAAGTTAGTGCTTGAGTTAGGACTTGAGCTCGTACTTGTGTTAGGACTCAAGTTGGTACTTGTGTTTGGACCCAAGTGGTACCTGTGTTGGGACTTGAGTTGACACTTGAGTTTTAACTTTAGTTGGTACTTGAGTTGGGATTTAAGTTGGCGCTTATGTTGGATTTAAGTTGGCACTTGTTTTAGGACTTAAGTTGGCACTTGTTTTAGGACTTAAGTTGGCACTTGTTTCAGGACTTAAGTTGGCACTTGTTTTAGGACTTAAGTTGGCACTTGTTTTAGGACTTAAGTTGGCACTTGTTTTAGGACTTAAGTTGGCACTTGTTTTAGGACTTAAGTTGGCACTTGTTTTAGGACTTAAGTTGGCACTTGTTTTAGGACTTAAGTTGGCACTTGTTTTAGGACTTAAGTTGGCACTTGTTTTAGGACTTAAGTTGGCACTTGTTTTAGGACTTAAGTTGGCACTTGTTTTAGGACTTATGTTGGCACTTGTTTTAGGACTTATGTTGGCACTTATTTTGGGACTTAATTTGGCACTTGAGTCGGAGCTTTAGTTAACATTTGAATGTGGCACTTGCGTCACCACGTGAGTTTGCACTTAAAGTTTTCATTTGCGTTTGCACTTAAGTTTGCATTTGCGTTTGCACTTAAGTTGGCATTTGCGTTTGCACTTATCATTTACGTTAGTACTTTATTTAGCAATTAAGTTGGCAGTTAAGAGTGGACTTAAGTTGGCGCTTGAGTTGGGACTTAAGCTGGGGCTTCAATTGGAACTCAAGTTGGTGCTTGAGTTTGGACCTAAGCTCGCCCTTTATTTGGGACTAAAGATGGCGCTTGAGTTGGTACTTAAGTTTGCGATTGAGATGATACATGTTGGCGCTTGAGTTGGGACTTAAGCTGGGGCTTCAATTGGAACTCAAGTTGGTGCTTGAGTTTGGACCTAAGCTCGCCCTTTATTTGGGACTAAAGATGGCGCTTGAGTTGGTACTTAAGTTTGCGCTTGAGATGATACATGTTGGCGCTTGAGTTGGGACTTAAGATGTCACTTGAGCTGTGACCCATGTTGGCGCTTGAGTTTGGACTTGAGTTGGCATTTGAATTGGCACTTATTTTGTCACGAGTTGGCACTTGTGTTGTCACTTGAGTTGGCACTTGTGTTGTCACTTGAGTTGGGAGTTATGTTTGCGCTTGAGTTGCAACACAAGTTTTCGCTTTAGGTGGCACAAGTTAACTCTTGAGTTGGCACTTACGTTGGCACTTGAAATGGAGCTAAGGTTGACACTTACGTTGGCACTTGATTTGGAACTTACGTTGGCACTTGAGTTGGGACCTATGCTGACCCTTGAGTTGTGATTAAGCTGGTGCTTGAGTTGGGACTAAGGTTGGCGCTTGAGTTGAGACATGGGTTGGCACTTGAGTTGGGACCTACGTTGGCGCTTGAGTTTTGACCCAAGTTGACACTTAAGTTGGGACTTAAGGTTTGAATTGAATTGAGATTAATATTCGTACTTGAGTTGGCACGTTGTCACTTGAGTTGGCACTTAAGTTGATTCATGAGTTGGGACCTAAGTTGGCACTTGAGTTGGGACTTAGGTTGGCGCTTGAGTTGGGACTTAGGTTGGCGCTTGAGCTGTAACTTATGTTGGCACTTGAGTTGGGATTAATATTGGTCCTTAAGGTGCAACATAAGTTGGCGCTTGAGTTGGGACTTAAGTTGACCCATGAATTTGGACTTAAGTTGGTGCATGAGTTATAACTTACGTTGGCACTTGAGTTGTAGCTTACGTTGGCACTTGAGTTGTAACTTACGTTGGCACTTGAGTTTTTACGTTAACACTTGAGTTGTAACTTACTTTGGCACTTGAGTTGTTACGTTGGCACTCTAGTTGTAACCTACGTTGGCACTTGAGTTGGGACTTAAGTTGGTGCTTGGACTGGTACAAGTTGACGCTTGAGTTGGGACTTAAGTTGGCGCATGAGTTGAGACCTTAGTTGGCACTTGAGTTGGGACTTAAGTTATCGCTTGAGTTAGGACTTGAGCTCGTACATGTGTTAGGCCTTAAGATGGTACTTGTGTTTGGAACCAAGTGGTACCTGTGTTGGGACTTGAGTTGACACTTGAGTTTGAACTTTAATTGGTACTTGGGTTGGGATTTAAGTTGGCACTTGTTTTAGGACTTAAGTTGGCATTTGTATTAGGACTTATGTTGGCACTTATTTTGGGACTTAATTTGGCACTTGAGTCGGAGCTTTAGTTAACATTTGAATTACGTCACCACGTGAATTTGCACTTAGGCTGGCATTTGAGTTTGCACTTAAGTTGGCATTTGTGTTCGCACTTAAGTTGGCATTTGTGTTCGCACTTAAGTTGGCATTTGCGATTGCAATTAAATTGGGATTTAAATTGGCACAAGTTGGAATTTAAGTTGGCACTTAAATTCGCATTTGAGTTTTCTCTTAAGTTTGCATTAGAGTTGGCACTTAAGTAGGCATTTGAATTGGTACTCACGTTTGAACTTATGACTTACGTTAGCACTTTATTTGGCACTTTAAGTGGCAGTTAAGTTTGGACTTATGTTGGCGCTTGAGTTGGGACTTAAGCTGGTGTTTGAATTGGAACTTAAGTTGGTGCTTGAGTTTGGACCTAAGCTCGCCCTTTAGTTGGGACTAAAGATGGCGCTTGAGTTGGGACTTAAGTTTGCGCTTGAGATTAGACATGTTTGCGCTTGAGTTGGGACTTAAGTTGTCACTTGAGCTGGGACCCAAGTTGGCTCTTGAGTTTGGACCTGAGTTGGCATTTGAGTTAGCACTTATTTTGTCACATGAGTTGGCACTTGTGTTTTCACTTGAGTTGGCACTTATGTTGTCACTTGAGTTGGGAGTTATGTTTGCGCTTGAGTTGCAACATAAGTTGGCGCTTTAGTTGGCACAAGTTAGCTCTTGAGTTGGCAATTACGTTGGTACTTGAGTTGGAGCTTACGTTGACACTTACGTTGGCACTTGAGTTGGAGCTTACGTCGACACTTGAGTTGGAGCTTACGTTGGCACTTGAGTTGGAGCTTACGTTGGCACTTGAGTTGGGATCTATGCTGACCCTTGAGTCGTGATTAAGCTTGTGCTTGAGTTGGGACTAAGGTTGGCGCTTGAGTTGATAAATGGGTTAGCACTTGAGTTGGGACCTACGTTGGCGCTTGAGTTTTGACCCAAGTTGGCACTTGAGTTGGCACTTAAGGTTTCACTTGAGTGGGAATAATGTTCATACTTGAGTTGGCACTTAAGTTGATTAATGAGTTGGGACTTAATTTGGCACTTGAGTTGTAACTTACGTTGGCTTTTGAGTTGGGACTCTGGTTGGCACTTGAGTTGTAACTTACGTTGGCTCTTGAGTTGGGACTTAGGTTGGCGCTTGAGTTGGGACTTAGGTTGGCGCTTGAGTTGGGACTTAGCTTTGCGCTTGAGTTGGGACTTAAGTTGGCACTTCAGTTGGGCTTTAAGTTCGCGCTTGAGTTGGGCCTTAAGTTGGCGCTTGACTTGGGACGTAAGTTGGCGCTTGACTTGGAACTTAAGTTGACGCTTGTGTTGGGACTTAAGTTAGCGCTTGAGCTGGGACCTACGTTGGCGCTTGAGTTTTTACCTAAGTTGGCACTTAAGGTTTCACTTGAGTTGGGATTAATGTTGGCGCTTTAGATGCAGCATAAGTTGGCGCTTGAGTTGGGACTTGAGTGCTTGAGTTGTAACTTACGTTGGAACTTGAGTTGGAACTTACGTTGGCACTTGAATTGGGACTTCAGTTGGTGCTTGAGTTGGGACTTAAGTTAGTGCTTGGATTGGTACAAGTTGACGCTTGAATTGGGACCTTAGTTGGCATTTGAGTTGGGACTTAAATTAGCGCTTGAGTTAGGACTTGAGCTCGTACTTGTGTTAGGACTTAAGTTGGTACTTGTGTTTGGACCCAAGTGGTACCTGTGTTGGGACTTGAGTTGACACTTGAGTTTGAACTTTAGTTGGTACTTGAGTTGGGATTTAAATTGGCGGTTGTGTTGGATTTAAGTTGGCACTTGTTTTAGGACTTAAGTTGGCACTTGTTTTAGGACTTAAGTTGGCACTTGTTTTAGGACTTAAGTTGGCACTTGTTTTAGGACTTAAGTTGGCACTTGTTTTAGGACTTAAGTTGGCACTTGTTTTAGGACTTAAGTTGGCACTTGTTTTAGGACTTAAGTTGGCACTTGTTTTAGGACTTAAGTTGGCACTTGTTTTAGGACTTATGTTGGCACTTATTTTGGGACTTAATTTGGCACTTGAGTTGGAGCTTTAGTTAACATCTGAATTGGCACTTACGTCAGCACGTGAGTTTGCACTTAAGTTGGCATTTACATTTGCACTTAAGTTGGCATTTACGTTTGCACTTAAGTTGGCATTTGTGTTTGCACTTAAGTTGGCATTTGAGTTTTCTCTTAAGTTGGCATTTGAGTTGGCACTTAAGCTGGCACTTGAATTGGCACTCACGTTTGCACTTATCATTTACGTTAGCACTTTATTTGGCTCTTAAATTGGCAGTTATGTTTGGACTTAAGTTGGCGCTTGAGTTGGGACTTAAGCGGGTGCTTGAATTGGAACTTAAGTTGGTGCTTGAGTTGGGACCTAAGCTCGCCCTTTAGTTGGGACTAAAGATGACGCTTGAGTTGGTACTTAAGTTTGCGCTTGAGATGAGACATGTTGGCGATTGAGTTGGGACTTAAGTTGTCACTTGAGCTGGGATCCAAGTTGGCGCTTGAGTTTGGACCTCAATTGGCATTTGAGTTGGCACTTATTTTGACTCGAGTTGGCACTTATGTTGTCACTTAAGTTGGCACTTGTGTTGTCACTTGATGTGGGAGTTACGTTTCCGCTTGAGTTGCAAAAAACTTGGCTCTTTAGTTGGCACTTAAATTAGCTCTTGAGTTGGCACTTACATTGGCACGAGATGGAGCTTACGTTGGCACTTGAGTTGGGACCTATGCTGACCCTTGAGTTGTCATTAAGCTGGTGTTAGAGTTGGGACTAAGGTTGGCGCTTGAGTTGAGACATGGGTTGGCACTTGAGTTGGGACCTGCGTTGGCGCTTGAGTTTTGACCCAAGTTGGCACTTGAGTTGGCTCTTAAGGTTTCACTTGAGTCGGGATTAATGTTCGTACTTGAGTTGGCATGTTGTCGCTTGAGTTTTCACTTAAGTTGATTCATGAGTTGGGGCTTAAGTTGGCACTTGAGTTGTAACTTACGTTGGCACGAGTTGGGACTTAGGTTGGCGCTTAAGTTGTAATTTACGTTGGCAATTGAGTTGGGACTTAGGTTCGCGCGTGAGTTGGGACTTAAGTTGGTGCTTGAGTTGGGACTTAAGTTGGTGCTTGAGTTGGGACTTAAGTTGGTGCTTGAGTTGGAACTTGAGTTGGCGCTGGAGTTGGGACTTCAGTTGACGCTTGAGATGATACTTACGTTGTCGCTTGAGTCGAGACTAAGCTCCCGCTTGAGTTATGACTTGAGTTGGTACTTGTGTGAAGACTTAAGTTGGTACTTGCGTTTGGTACCTGTGTTGGGACATGAGTTGACACTTGAGTTTGAACTTTAGTTGGAACTTGAGTTGGGATTTAAATTGGCCCTTGTGAAGAGAGGAGGGGGAGGGGTAGAGGGAGGAGAGGGAGGGGGGAGTCGTAGGGGGGGGAGAGGAGAAGGTACGAGGACGGGCAAGGAGGGGGGAGAAAGAGGGGGCGAAGGAGAAAATGGAAGGAATGGAGGAAATGCTGAAAAGAACTGGAAGGGAGAAGAGGAAAGGAGGTGAAAAGGAAGAAGGAAGGAAAAGGGGAGGAAATGCTGAAAAGAATTAGGAGGAGGAAAAGTGAACGGGAAGGAAAAAAGTGAGGAAGGGGAAATAAGGAAAGAAAGAGACGTCGAGGAAAGGAAGGAAGGAATTAAGGAAGAATGGAAGGAAAGGAAAGAAGGAGTTAGCCTGAGACGTAAGGTGAAACAAGGTCGTTCCCACAAAGGTTCAAGACAGTCAGACAAAAGATGAGAGAGAGAGAGGGAGAGAGAGAGATTATAACCCCCTTAGTATTATATCTATTCAGTATTTTATCTTTTGTAGGTTGAGGCGACTATCATCCACTCACTTGATATAGTGCTGCCTACTTCTTCCTTCGCCTTTATCATTCTTTTTCTGTGTCTGCACTCCTCTCTTCCTATTTCTCCCATCATCCACTCACTTGATGTTGTGCTGCCTACTTCTTCCTTAACCTTTGTCACTCTTTCTGTCTGCCCTCCTCTCTTCCTATTTCTCTCATCATCCACTCACTTGATGTAGTGCTGGCTACTTCTTCCTTCACTTTTATCATTCTTTTTCTGTGTCTGTCCTCCTCTCTTCCTGTTTCTCCCATCTTTTCTATCAGTTTTCATTACTCTTCTTCCTTTTCTGGTGGCTTTACATTGAGTGACAAGCCTAATGATTTCTTGTAAGCAATGAAACCATTTACAGCGCTGGGTGGTAACCATATACCCAACCCATACGTGTTGCCTACGTATCAGGAAGTGGGTTGGCGGAAGGTTAGTGCCCTTCCCCGTAAAACAACTAACCCAAAGACAAACGACCACTGTTTTTATATGTGGTGTGTGTATTTGAATGTTTGTGTGTATATAATGTATGCATGTATGTATGTATGTATGCATGTAGATTGGTATATTATCTATGTATGTAGGATATATATGTATGCCTGTATATGTAAATGTATGTTCGTATAATTAATGTACTTATTTCCCTAAAGTTTCCCTCTATTGCCCCTAAAATATTTCCCATTACGTAGCAAGTCTCTGTCCCCTAAATTTCCCCTTTCTCTCCCTAAAAACATTTCCCTTTGCCTTTCACCCTGCCCATTGGCCAAATATAGTAGCCCTACCTTCAGCCTTGCCTAAATGACAACAGAAGAAGCTGGAACAAAGGCAGTTGGGATTAGAGTTGGCACTTGGGTTGACACTTGAGTTGGGGCTTGACACTTGAGTTGGCATTTGAGTTGACACTTTATTTGGCACTTAAATTAGCAGTAAAATTGTCACTTGAGTTTGTACCTAAGTTCGCACTCGAGTTTGGACCTAAGTTGGCATTTGAATAGGCACTTAAGTTGTTATTTGGGTTTGGACTTATGTTGGCGCTTGAGTTGCAACATAAGTAGTCGGTTAAGTTAGCTCTTGAGTTGGCACTTACGTTGGCACCTGAGTTGGGACTTAATTTGGCGCTTGAGTGTGGACTTAAGTTGGTGCTTGAGTTGAAACTTCAGTTGGTGCTTGAGTTGGGACTTAAGTTGGCACTTGAATTGGGACTTAAGTTGGCGCTTGAGTTGGGACTTAAGGTGGCGCTTGAGTTGAGACTTAAATTAGCACATGAGTTGGGACCTACGTTGGCGCTTGAGTTTTGACCCAAGCTGGCAATTGAGTTGGCACTTAAGGTTTCACTTGAGTTGGGATTAATATTGGTGCTTAAGGTGCAACATAAGTTGGCGCTTGAGTTGGGACTTAAGTTGACTCATGAATTGGGACTTAGGTTTGTGCTTGAGTTATAACTTACGCTGACACTTGAGTTGTAGCTTACATTGGCACTTGAGTTGTAACTTACGTTGGCACTTGAGTTTGTACGTTGACACTTGAGTTTTAACTTACTTTGGCACTTTGAGTTTTTACGTTGGCACTTGAGTTGTAACCTACGTTGACACTTGAGTTGGGACTTCAATTGGTGCTTGAGTTGGGACTTCAGTTGGTACTTGAGTTGGGACTTAAGTTGGTGCTTGGACTGGGACAAGTTGACGCTTGAGTTGGGACTTAAGTTGACGTATGAGTTGAGACCTTAGTTGGCACTTGAGTTGGGACTTAAGTTAGCGCTTGAGTTAGTACTTCAGCTCGTACTTGTGTTAGGCCTTAAGTTGGTACTTGTGTTTGGAACCAAGTGGTACCTGTGTTGGGACTTGAGTTGACACTTGTGTTTGATCATTAGGTGGTACTTGAGTTGGGATTTAAATTGGCACTTGTTTTGGATATAAGTTGGCACTTGTTTTAGGACTTAAGTTGGCACTTATTTTGGGACTTAAGTTGGCACTTGAGTCGGAGCTTTAGTTAACATTTGAATTGACACTTACGTCACCACGTGAGTTTGCACCTAAGTTGGAATATGAGTTTGCACTGAAGTTGGCATTTGTGTTCGCACATAAGTTAGCATTTGCGATTGCAATTAAGTTGGCATTTAAGTTGGCACTTGAGTTCGCATTTGAGTTTTCTCTTAAGTTTGCACTTAAGTTGGCATATGAGTTTTCTCTTAAGTTTGCATTTGAGTTGGCACTTAAGTAGGCATTTGAATTGGTACTCACGTTTGAACTTATGACTTACGTTAGCACTTTATTTGGCACTTAAGTTGGCAGTTAAGTTTGGACTTATGTTGGCGCTTTAGTTGGGACTTAAGCTGGTTCTTGAATTGGAACTTAAGTTGGTGTTTGAGTTGAGACCTAAGCTCGCCCTTTAGTTGGGACTAAAGATGGCGCTTGAGTTGGGACTTAAGTTTGCGCTTGAGATGAGACGTGTTTGCGCTTGAGTTGGGACTTGAGCTGGGACCAAAGTTCTCGCTTGAGTTGGTATTTGAGTTGGCACATATTTTGTCACATGAGTTGGCACTTGTGTTTTCATTTGAGTTGGGATTTATGTTGTCACTTGAGTTGGGAGTTACGTTTGCGCTTGAGTTGCAACATATGTTGGCGCTTTAGTTGGCACAAGTTAGCTCTTGAGTTGGCAATTACGTTGGCACTTGAGTTGGAGCTTACGTTTAGACTTACGTTGGCACTTAAGTTGGAGCTTAGGTCGACACTTGAGTTGGAGCTTACGTTGGCACTTGAAATGTTATTAAGCTTGTGCTTGAGTTGGGACTAAGGTTGTCGCTTGAGTTGAGACATGGGTTGGCACTTGTGTTGGGACCTACGGTGGCGCTTGAGTTTTGACCGAAGTTGGCACTTGATTGGCACTTAAGGTTTCACTTGAGTTGGGATTAATATTCGTACTTGAGTTGGCACTTAAGTTGATTAAGGATGGATTTTGTTGCTAATTTTTTTGTTAACCGGCGATACATTCCCACCTGAAATGACTACCTTTTTTATTTATTTATTTAGTTAGAGGAGGCATAGGAGCGGGAGACTGCATGTAAGAATGTGTTGATGCTTCACTTGGAGGGTCCTTGCAACCCGGCGTGCATTTCTCTCTCTCTCTCTCGCTCTCTCTCTCTCTCTCTCCCTCCCTCTCCTAGGGGTTATTTGCAGACTAACGAGTACATATCGTTGGCATGCGTGGAAGCGGGATTTTTATGTGACGAAATGCGTTTTTTGATATTTTTTGGACGTGTGTGTGTGTGTGTGTGTGTGTGTGTGTGTTTGTGAATGAAATTGAGAGCGTGAATGATTAAGCATATTCTGTGAGTGTTTATGTAAGCTTTAATCATTTCTTTACCTTTATATACCTATGTACCTATTTCGCCGTGTGTTTACCCGTCTACCTGTGTCTACTGAGTACTTTTTAAAATTTATACATGTATATTTTTACTTTTATTTATTTGTTTCTTGTCATTTACTTCTATTAACAAAGGAGACTGTCTGTTTGAAATTAAAATATTATATGTGCAGATATCGCCTAGTAATCTCCACTGCACAAACACAAACAAACGGGTACTAATAAACAAGGTACATGTGCACTCCACCTCCATAACATACACCATCATAAATAAAAACGCAAGTCATTACAGGCGCGCTAAAAGATAATTAAAAACTTAATTGCGGCGAAGTGTGTGTGTGTGTGTGTGTGTGTGTGTGTACCAAGAAAAACAATTAGAGAAGCGAAAAGCAAGCTCAATTAATTTAATGTCGGCGTGTTGCTGTTAGTAATGGTGGTGAAGGGGGTCTGGGAATTGGGAGAATGAAAGAGATGAAAGAAAAGGTAGTGATTGCGAGTGGAAGAAGAAGAAGAAGAAGAAGGAGGAGGAGGAGGAGGAATGAGACAAAGAATAAGATGTAAATGAAATGAAAGAAAAGAAAATAAGAATCAAACAAAGAAAAAAGTATAAGAACAGAATAAAATCATATGGAAATACTGCGAACAAATGATCATAAAGACATGAACAAAAGGAAAAACTTTGCATGAACAGAATGTGTCGTTGCAAAGGGCTAGGCAGATAAAATAATAAATAAATAAACACATTATAGTGGACGCATTAGTAAGAAACGAATAAAGAAAATAGTTTTGAAGAGGAAAACAGGAAGAGGAATATGTATTTTTAGAACCTCGTTATTGCAGTGAGATAAAAACAACAACAAAGGGTTAATTCCAGGTAAAGCTTGTTGCCCGTTGTGTTCCGAGAGTCTCACCTGTACGAGGTGTTTATCCGGAAAACCCGTCAAGGACTCCCAGGTGCCTCTCTTGTTGTAATTTGTCCCAGGCTAATAAACTGAATGACAGTTGTGGGCGGGGGGGATCTGGGTACACAGACTGGAAAATGTTTATGTGAGGTACAGTCAGTACTAGGGGATAAATAGGACGCCTGGTGGAGAGAGAGGGATGATCTCATATAGGTGTCAAGGCTAGTGCAAAGCATATAAGGTCTGTGTAAAGTACTGCTAACATAAGGCACACTCATCATACCGTAATATATATATATATATATATATATATATATATATATATATATATATATATATATATATATATATATATATATATATATATATATATATATATATAGCCTAAGGTACAAGCTGTGGGAGAGTCTGTGTATGGTACAGACGGTTTGTATAAAAATCAGACTTTACCTTTTACAGTCAGACCTAGGCATGATCTGTATGTGGTACATTCTGTATAAACTTAGCCTGTGTAAGATGCAGTGAACCCACAAAAGGGCGCGCGCGCGCGCGCGCGCGCGAGAGAGAGAGAGAGAGAGAGGGAGAGAGAGAGAGAGTTAAGAAGTATACACTTGCGGCCAAAAATTCCTCCACAATCACCAAGGTTGTGAACTGCATCGCTCACTGCGTCCTCACTACTGGGAAGCGAGCCCGTGTTCTTGAGTTCAATTAGGTTTTATTCCAAATCCCGACCTAATTAGTGGGTATGAGTAGAGACGAAATATTGACCGCCAGTGTGCCAAGTGTTTAGCTGGAAATCTTACCGCGGGCTCTTATGTGGCTCTTGGTATTGACGTATTAGAGGAACGATAGATTAGATGGAAAATGAGAGAGCAGGTGGGTACAGACGCATTCAGACTATGTAGAGTGCAGTGGCAGTCAGTAGTTCCTTTACTTCGTCTTGCAGTCACGTCAGAACCTAATGAGATCTAGCTAACCATAACAGCAGTAGCCCCATCAGTACGATGTCTTCACCTGGTTTATCCTTGCTACTTGCAGGCGATTTTATTCGCCTTGGGAAACTGCTTTCGAACTGAAGATGTTATGAATAGGCTTTATTAACCCCATTCGCGACTAGAGGTCCACTGGTTCTCCTCGTTGGTAGCCCTGGTTTTATGGGGATGCCCCACATCAGTTGCTAGTGACAGTTCCAATCGTATCCCATTGTAGGTGTGGTCATAATTTGTACATTCAGACGTATCTAGATTAACCTTTGAGATACAAGGGGAGTTAGTGATAATTTTAGATCAGACCCACCCTGTCGGAACTTTTTTTTTTTTTTGTCAAAAAAAAAAAAAAAAAAAAAAAAATCGCGCCACTGGGATTCAGTGGTTATGGAAATGAGCAACATTCACACACAACTGGATGTACTACATTAGTACCCCAAACTATATTACATCATTTATTGTGCCGCGTGACATATTTTTGGGGTCTTTATAAACACCAAAAGAACATTTGTACTTCCTTCAGGGGGTGGCATATATACCACAACGCTTTTTTCACGCTTGAGGACGCCAAGTGCTTTAGCTGGCACGATATCTTTTTTTTTTCTAGTATACACAGTTCCATCAGCATGACACTTCCTCCATTCAGCCAAGGCCCCAAGCTGAAGTTAGGGCCAGTCCTAGTGTAGCTTCAAAAGGTATCAGTTTTATTTGTGAGTTTTGGCAGTGTTGGAGTGGTGAACGCTGTCTGGTTGGTGCATCTGGTGGAAATAAGCAGTGCCCTTTTACGTCTTGAGGAACATTGCAGTTTATGAAGATCGGTGGAGAGCATTAAATTTCTCTCTCTCTCTCTTTCTCTCTCTGCGCATCGTTATTTATCTATACCCCTCTACCTGTATATCTGTATGTATAAATAAGACCCATCTATATCATTCCTCACTCAGACATGACTCCGCTTCTCACAGTAGGCTACACCATCCTTCCTCATGTTCACCCTCAAAAGAGAACACTTTATTCAAATCCAGGGAAAACTTTGTGTGCAATATTGAGTCCCTGTCACGCTCCACCACTCTCACAAACAGACCTCCCGACTTCGTTTTTAGGGCCAGTGAACTCCCATATTCCAATACCTTCCGTCAGCGCTCCTCATGCTGCCTTCTCGTGCTCCTCTCTCTTTCCTACTTTCCCTTTTCCCCTCCCCTGTCCCCTTTCTTCTCACTCACTCCTGGCCTTCCTTCCTTTCTTCCCATCCATTACTGCCCTCTCTCTGCACATGCTTGCTTCTTAACTCTCTTCTCTGCCCTCACCTTCCTTTCTCTTGCACTTCCTGCCTTGTTTCCTATCTTCCATCCATCCTTCCTTCCTTTCTTCCTTCCTCTCTTCCTTCCTTTCCACTCTGCGCTACTTCCTTGCACCTCGTTCTTTCATTCTCTCCTTCCTGTCTTCCATCCTTTTTTTCCACTCTTTACCTCTTCATCGGACATCCATCATTTCTTCATCTCCTGCCTTAGCATCCCTTTCTCCTGCATCTCATTTTACCGTTCCTCTCTTCCTACCTCCACCTCCTTCATGCACTTCTTTCATTCCTAGCTTCCTTCTTGCATTCCTTCTACACCTTCCTTCCTCTCTTTCACTTCCCTCCTCCCGGCCCTCGCTTCTCATACCTCCCCATCTCCTTTCCTCCTCCTCCCCCCTTCCATCTTTCACGGCTTTTCTTCATGCATTCTTATTTTCCTTCCCATCTCACTCTAAAATCTCCATTCCATTTTCTCGCCATTTTACTTGCGCCGTTCTCCGTCTTTTCATTTTTTCTTAAATCTCTTTACCATTTTAGGTCTCTTCACGTTTCCTTCGGCATTTCAGTAGTTTCAACCCTCCCTTTTTTCCTTGTCCCATTGCAACGTTTATTCACCTCTCTCCCTCACTTTCCTTCCGTTTGCGCTTTTCTATCACGTTGCTTTCCTTCCTTCATTTTCTCCTCCATTTAATCCATTTCCTCAACGCTCTTTTGTTATTGATATATCCACGTTTCTTTAGTCTTTCGTCGTATTCCTCTTTTTTTCTCATCAGTTGTAGCCTAATCAGTAACTACTTCCGCTTCCCCAACCTACCTCTTCTTTTTCCTCACAAACTTCTTTTATTTTCCCAGCAGTATATTTTTTCTTTCACATCCCTCCCTTTCCTCCCTCTCCGTCTCTCCACACCACGTTTCAGCTTCTTCACCCCACTTAACCCTCATCTCTTCCTCCTCCATTTACCTCCTTTTCCTCCCCTTCCAGCCCCTCCACCCCCCACCCACCTTTCCAACTGCAACCCACTTTCTCAGAAATCCACCAAGACGGCGACAAGGTGGGGACAGAGCTGTTATGTCGAGAGCTTTTAGGAAGTGCAATTTTTTCTTACCCCGCTATTTCATCACCTCATGGAGGCACGCACACACACACACACACACACACACACACACACACACACACACACACACACACACACACACACACACACACACACACACACACACACACACACACACACACACACACACACACACACACACACACACACACACACACACACACACACACACACACACACACACACACACACACACACACACACACACACACACACACACACACACCTCTTTAAAGAAATGCACAACATCTCGGCCAAAAGGTACGCGAGGAGGCACAAAAGACGATTCCGACGGCGAGATGAACATGGGGGAAGAGAGGAGAGGGAGGCGGAAAGAGTGGGCGGAAATGGGAGAGGTGAGAAGGGGAGGGAGGGGAAACGGAGAGGGGAAGGGGAAAGGGAAGCAGGAGGAGGGGAGGGAAACAGAAAAAGGAAAAGAAGAGGGAGGGGGAGGGGGGAGAAGGGGAAGGAAGGGTGGGGTGGCTGAAGGGGAGGAAGGTTTTAACATGATGGCTCTCAAGGAAGATTGGGGAGAACTTGCTGTATATCTCCCTTTCTGAAAAATTTGCTGAAAGAAAAGGGAAGGCCCGTGATGGAAAAGTTCATTCCAAAGTACTGGAATGTTAGTTCTCAACGAGCGTTCTGGGAAACATCTTGACGTCATCCATCACATTTCTTGGATTAATAATAGTCTGCCTGCCTCTCACCTCTTGTGGTATTTCAGTCTTTCCACTACGATGGCTTCTTTCGTTATTTTTCTTCATCATGGCCCTCATAATTCGAAAAACCTCCTGTCACCTCTTATGGTTAGAATTTACGTCTACTTCACACCCATTTAAGCATTCTAACCACTAAAGCACCAGAACACTGAATACGGTAATTCATCAAGAGTAGGGCGATTAATGGATTTGTGTGTGTGTGTGTGTGTGTGTTTACTGTGATAACTTTACCTTAATCATAAAATGTAGTAATATTCTCCAAGGTGAGGCAATGCAGGGGATGGCCTCGTTTATTGTACGATGCTTGAGGTGGTTTTCTTTGCTGACTTTTCTTCATAACTTCCCGCCAGACACCCAACACGTCCCGGCCTTTGCGGTGGCGGCAGAGACAAGTGCGAAGGGCGGGAGGTGGAGGGAGGGAGGTGTTGTCTGTTTATATAACGCTCTGGCGGACGTCGTTTTCAGTTTATTCTTGCTGTTTCCACACGATTTTGTTCACTCGGGAGGGGTTTTTCGAACTGGAGAGGTGAAATATTGCCTTCATTTGGTTCTTCACTGCAAGTCACCTCCCTGAGTTCGGTAAAATCGTCAGAACATCATTCATTCATTCATTGCCAGACGCCATGTATCCCAAACGGGGTGGCCAAGGGCTTAGAGTTAATTGCTTTACAGGGAGGGGCAGGAATAACTCCTTCAGTCCAGTTACATGTATTTTATTCCTTCTCCATATGATTTTATTCAACAGAGAAAAGTATTTTCGCTTATAGAAAAGGTAATGTTGATTATATTTAATTTCTTTAGTTCCGAAGATCTTTCCAAAGCTGAAAAAAAAAATCGTCTAGAGATTGCCAAAATAATCCGAAAAGATAATGCGTCATCAGAGGGAAGAGGCTGAAAAATGTTCCAGAAAGGGTTGAAAAACGCTGCGACGGGCGAGCGTTCTCCATACTACGCCGGGGCGGGTCTGGGCTCACATGTTATCCTTCTAAGCCGCCTTTTACCTGCGGAATTTTTACTGATAATTAAGTCCTGTATTATGGGGCCTAAAGATTCGTACGCCATTACCTGTACGTGAATTAATAGGCCACGGCAGCCCACGCTAATTATAATTTACTAAGGCCGTTTATGTGCCGGCCAATAAAATCGAAATATAATTAAATTGAGGGTGGAGGGGATAATGTGGAGAATGAATGGTTATTGCTTCCCCAATACTCGTGGCACCTTGCAGTTCCCACACCTGCAGGGCCGCCTCCACCTCCACCTGCACCATAGTCCCTGAACACTCTTGATTTTAGGACTGCCACCTCCACCTGCACCACAGTCGCTGAATCCCGTTAACTTGAGGCTTATCTCCATCTCCACCTTTACCTTCGCTAGTCTCTGATCCCCGTGTGTGTGTGTGTGTGTGTGTGTGTGTGTGTGTGTGTGTGTGTGTGTGTGCCGGCAGCGTGAGTCGTGTTTATCAGCGCCCAGATAGGGTGAACCTCTTATATGTGCATCACGAGAAGCTCTCATCCCTTTCACACACACACACACACACACACACACACACACACACACACACACACAACGTAGATACAGATTAAACATACCACAACATATCCTCGCACATCCGCACCAAACTCAGCGCCCACAGCGGCACTCACCGAACCCCCACAACTTTAGAGCACACACATTACTCTCTTAAACCTCCTCTCTACACTCCCCTACAACACACATATCACTCCCAACCCCCTCTACACACCCACTACACAGCACCCCTTCAAACCCCTTCACACTCCTTCCACACCAATACACACACCTCTCACTCCCAGACTCTCCTACACATCCACAACACCTCTCCCTAGGCTCCCTTCACATCTCCACAGCACACACATCTCATTCCCACACTCTCCCATAACATCCACATCACCTCTCGCCAGACTCCCTTCACACCTCCACAGCACACACGTCTCACTCCCCTCGCTGATTAAACTCCCCTAATTGCAGGCAGGCCAAACAAACGAGTCTGGCACCTCGGTTGGCCCATAACGGCAAGGAAATACCGATATCAGTCACGAGAGCATAATGGGGGCGGCTTAGGGCTTAGAGGGGCGAGGTGGAGCCACACAATGGTCGAATTTCTTTATCACCGCGAGAGCACTCCTGTTTATCATCTCCACCATTATCACCATCATCGCCACCAGTACTGTATCTACACCATTATCACCAAAAATCGCCACCTTTACTGTTTAATCATCACCATTATCTCCACCATCGCCACCCATACTTTATCTACACCATTATCACCACCATCGCCACAATTACTGTTTGTCATTGCCTGTATCACCACCATCACCACTGGTGTTTATGATCACCGCCACCAGGATCATTATTACTGTTTGTCTTGTTACCTCCATTTGTTATCTTCATCACCAACACCATCAACATTTCATATCACCACCACCACCACCATTGCCACCATTGCTTACCACCACCACCACCACCACCATCATCATCATCATCATCATCACATCACTACCACCACCGTTTCTTACCATCACTACTACTTCAGCTTATTATCACCACAACTTGCGATGACCACCACCGTTTCACCTCACCATCACCACCAGCATTTCCCACCACCACCACCGACACCACTCACCACCATCTCCATGGCAGAGAGGAAGACATCTGTGATAATTTGGGCTGTACGTTGATTCGCACACACGATCAATTCCCTTTTGCAATTGAGATTGATTTTTGCAAGAACAAGAGAAAATGAGTTCAGCATCTTTGCATATCTCTCTCTCCTTGCAAAAAAAAAAAAAAAAAAATCCTTACTGCGATCGGAGAATAATGGAAAAGTTAAGGAATCCATTCACATTCACTTTTCGGAGATTTTAGTTTTTTGCATCTTATTTCCTGTAGCTCGTTGTCAGCTTTAAAAAATCCTGTGGCTTTGCATCCTTTCCACAGCACTGCATCGTGACTAGCGCCATGTTCTAATGTTGATTATAGCATTCAGGATTAAGAGATCAGCATCCCTCCCTTTCCCAAGCATCCCTCCTTTCCCCAGCATTTCCCCCTTAAGCATCCTCCCTTTCCCCAGCATCTCCACACCCCCGGACACGCCTCCCCCCACTCTTCTCCCCCGAGTGTTTGTTTATCATCCCCCCGAGCGCAACGTGAGAACAAGCAGCTGGGTCGCCCGCCATAAGCTCACTCTTGCACGCTCCTTCTTACCCTTTTTCCACTTTCTCTTCCCCCTTTTTTCATTACCTTCTTCAGAAAGGCGGGCTGGGTTATAGTTGTTGCCGCTTCTTAGTTTTAATTTTTCTGCTTTTTCTTCCTTCCTTCCTTCCTTCCTTCTTTCATTTCTTCCTTCCTTTCTTCCTTCCATTTTCATTTCGCCATAATCTCACTCTTGCAAGCTTCTTCCTTTATTTTTCTTTTTACATCACAGAGGCGGGAAGCGCTATAATTGGTTCCCTTCCTTTTTATAATCTTTCCCCCTCCTTCCTTTCCTCCTTTTTGTTTTTCACTTTTTTTTTTCTTTTTTTCCTTAATTTAGGTGACACCGCTTCATTTTCTCAATTTTCTCCTTCGTCCCTCCCCCCCTCACCCTTCCTTTCCATTTCGCAGGCAGCTCGGTTTCCCTTAATAAGCTTAGTTTTCCACGCTCTTATTTTGCGTTAATATTTTCTCACAGATAGTCATTACTGTAGTGGCTGCCTTTTCCTGCATTTAACACCATCGCTGTCATGACATCGTATTAGTTTGTCCACACTACTTCCATTGATGATGTTAGCTTTGTAGAAACCATTTATAGTGGCAGAATTAGAAACAAAAGCCATTTATAATAGCACAATTAAAAAGTCTCCAAAAACCTCTTCAGTCTGATTTCTTTTACTGAACTGAAAAAACATGTGCATGGTAACAGCAGAAAATATATAAATTACATCATCGAATTGAAGGGACTAATCTTTTTTTTCTTTTTTCGTTGTGTAATGATTTTTTTTCGTAACATTTTTTTTTTTCTTTGTATACTTTTTTTCTTATTCCTCCTGTCCACATAGGCGATCACTGTTGTAGTTGCTGCGTTTCTATTCCTGTTACTTTTCCTTTGTTTTGCTTGAGAAATCCTTGAAGGTTTTACTTGAAAATGTTTGAGGGGGAGGAGGAAGTATCTTGGAGGCGTCACTCTCTTAGCGCACGAAGATGGATGTATGATGTTTGTGATTACTGGGAAATTTTTAGAGATACCACAGGTTAGAGCTATGCGGCTGTTTTGGTCTCTGTGATTTTCCACTTAACGTGAATGAGGGGTTGTCATTTTGTAGCATTATCACATTCTAGGTGTGTGTGTGTGTGTGTGTGTGTGTGTGTGTGTGTGTGTGTGTGTGTGTGTGTGTGTGTGTGTGTGTGTGTGTGTTTCAAGCATTCGTCCTTGCTAGTTATTCTGGCCACTTTCAGGTAATTTTCTTCGTCCCAGAACGGACCTCAAGTACTCAAAGGGAAACTCGAGCATTTGGTGCTAATTAAACTTCAACTTTGTGCCTCGAAAACTCCTACTTTCCGTGTTTCTCTTTGCTGAGTTCGCCTTAGATCTCGTGCTTTATTCTGAGTACTATTAAGCAATTAAGGAATTTTATTTCCCTTAAGAAAAACCTCCCACATCCTGAGGGTAAGTCGTAGATCTCGTGCTAATTAAACTTAAAATTGATCGCTCAGAAACTTCGAATTGGCGGGTTTCTCCGACAGTTTCGTTTGTGTTTCTGTTTGTTCTGGCTATTATCAGACTGTTATATGTGTTAAATAGAGCCTCTCATACTCAAGGGGTAGCTCTAGAATATTGAGCTAAAGCCTATCGCCTCGAAAAGTGCTATTTTCCTGGTTTGTCTCTACTACTTTGGTCGCTGTACTCGCTTTACTTTACTTTGGCCTAAAATTGCAATCTCTCCATTTTCATTGCAGAGTTGTAACAAAAGATTAACAGAAGAATATGCTTGTAGTCACGAAGTAGTGCTGTGGAAAGGATGCAGAGACTTACATTGTCTTTTTCCACCGCTGTGTTTCGTTAGATAAGCTGCAAAATGACGAAAATCTGGTTGACGTTAATGTGGAAAAAAGTATAATCGCACGTTTTATTATATTTAGTCATATAATTTTTGTACATGTTAAGTTTTATACGTGTTAAATTTTTGTACCTGTTAAATGGACCTCACAAAATTAAATTCTACCTTGAGGGTGTGAAGCTAATTAAACGTCACCTGGATCAAAAGAAAGAAAAATCCTTTGATTCCTCTCTGATAATTTTGCCTTGGATCACACCTGGCTGCTCTCAGGTAATTATACAGGAAGGATCTCTAGAAACGTCCTAGGAAGGATCTCTTTTACTAGTCCCAGGAAGGAATTTTCGTGCTAGATGGTACCTGGAGATGTGGTGCTAATTAAGTTGAAGCTTGGTGCCGTGGAAAAATTAATACTTCACCGTTTTTATTATTTTTCACTTACTTTGGCCACTGATCGCTTATTTCGCCTACTTTTCAGTTAGAAAGAATCTCGTTATTTGTCTTTGGAAGAACCTCTCGAACGCTAAGGATAGTATTAACAAATGTAACTCTAAATTCATCTGCTTGTGAACCCAGTGGACTGCAGGCTGAAGTTGTCCTCCTGCAGTCCACCGTCGTCCTTTCAGGGGATAGAGACATAGTTGAGGGACTTTTATAGCCAGGCAGTTGAGATACGCCTGGTTATATCGGTGCCACCACATGCAGGCGTCCCTCTCCAGCATCAGCTCGAACATGTCGCGCTAATTAAACTTGAACGTGGTCCGCGAAAACTACCCCGGCCACTGCGGCAGATGCAATATATGAGAGCCGTGGACTTTGATCGCTTTCCCTGTTCAGCACTTCCTGCATTCCTACAGTGGAAGTATGTAAACAGAGAGAGAGAGGGGGGGGGGTATGCGGATGGGTGCCTGCGCGCATGAGTGTGTGTGTGTGTGTGTGTGTGTGTGTATTCCAGTAAGTGAGTGCATGACTGAATGGATATTGAATCTGTGACAGATGGGAAAAGAGCAAACCGACGAAAATAAGCAAGACAAAATAAAATTGTTTCAAAAAGGAACCTCCATTAGATCGACCAATATATATTAATTTTTTTAATCACTGAAGGGGCTGAAAATGAAAAATAATCCCTTTCCCTAGGACTATTCTCACGCATATAGGAAACATCTCAAAAGCTCATGACAAACGCATTTAATGGCATTCTCAAGACGTTACGATCTGTTGCAAAGTTTTACGACTCTCCTTAGTAGATAGGAAAGATAATGTTAGTTTCGAAGGCTTCACGAATGAGGGAATGCGTAGCCCATGTCACTGGATACTGTGTTAAGTTTTATTGATTAGATGTTTGCTAGAATAATGCTTTGTTTTATTTTAGTGTTTATTTTAATTATTTAGTTATTTTCTCTGACGTTTTTCTTGAGCTAAGAGGAAGGGGTTAATGGACAATGGTCAGACCTTTGACTGTTACAGATCTCTCATGACCTGAAAAAAATTTAGGTAGTAAGATTTGCATATATGAATTACATACACATCAGCGTACTGAAGGGGTCAAAGAACAGTTTATGACCTCTTCACTACGATGCCTTACGCTGAAGGAAATGGTATGTCTGCTACAACAATGTAGTAGTAGTAGTAGTAGTAGTAGTACTAGGGTAGTAGTAGTAGTAGTAGTAATATCACAGAAGTAATAATAATAATAATAATAATAATAATAATAATAATAAAGATAATAATGATAACAACAGCGGCAACAACAACAACAACATTAATAATTAATCTGATGATAGTACGAGGCTTATGGACATTCCTAACTCCTGCACTCTCCTAACCTGAGTAAGATGGTCTAATGGCAGCAAGAACCCCCCCCCCAAAAAAAAAAAAAAAAAAAAATCTCAGAAAGGGTTAAGGAGAGAGGCGTGGGAAGGTTTTGTTTTGGTCCTTGTTCACTCTCTCTCGGAAACTTCAAAGTGTTTTTAATGGGGGGATTTTTCGTGTTTTATTTACTTGTACCTCTCTCTCTCTCTCTCTCTCTCTCTCTCTCTCTCTCTCACACACACACACACACACACACACACACACACACACACACACACACACACACACACACACTTGGTCTCGTGGTGTCAGGTTGCCTGCCATGTGTGCGCCCGCCTCTTTGTTTTCCTTGATTCTTGTTTTGATTCTTTTTATTTCACATGCATTTGGTTGGGCTGTGCGTGTGTGTGTGTGTGTGTGTGTGTGTGTGTGTGTGTGTGTGTGTGTGTGTGTGTGTGTGTGTGAGAGAGAGAGAGAGAGAAAGAGAGAGAGAGAGAGAGAGAGGTTGATATCCACCTTTATTAGTCATGTATATATAATGCCAACTCAACATTAGTGTAAAAAATGATGTAAATAATTCGCTGTGGAAGAGAGCTACAGCCGCCTCAATATACGATAAGGACACACACACACACACACACACACACACACACACACACACACACACACACACACACACACACACACACACACACACACACACACACACACACGTAACCACTTAGCAGAGTTTGTCCTTAATTGGGAGAACTTGATAGAAAACAATGGAATCGCATGGTTTTAAATGGTAAACAAATAGGTAGGAGCCGACAACTTAAAAGGATGGCTGGAATAGTGGATGAACGGATCTGCAGCTAATTAAAGTAGATTCTCTGATGATGTAGTCCACCGTTCGTGTTCTCGTTGTCATTCTTTAGATCCTGTGTACTCCGTCTGTATAATTGTGGAACTTAGAGTCTGTAGATGATGATGATGATGACTGATGACAAGGCACAGAATTTTGAGCGTTGTAGTAACAGACGTGCACTAAACTGAGGATGTACAGTTAACAGTTGATGTGGTGGAGTGATACGAGAGAAGTCCTTGTCTCTCCTCACCACCCCTCCTCTCGCCTCCCGTCTCTCCTTACCTTCCACACCCGCTGTCTTTCCCGCCATAACCCGCCTTTCTCCACGACACCTTACCTCCCTCGTCACCCCTCACCATCTTCACCACGTCTCACACACGCCCCAGCCACCTCACACATCACCACCATCCCTTACTTTCTCTACCTCCCCCCCCCATCACTACCACTCCTTACTTTCTTTACCTCCCCCACATCACCACCACCCCTTACTTTCCCTACCTCCCTCTCTCTCTCTCTCATCATTCCACTATCTCCACAACTCCTAACCCCGCACAACCACCTCTCACCACCATCACCCTTCATACCCCTTTACCACCCATCGCACTCTCTTACCACCACCACCTTACTTCTCCACACCTTTCCAAACTCCTTGCAGTTAAGACTTCACCTACAGTACGGTAACAGTTATGTAATTTTTTGTTTGCTGTACACATAAACAGCTTCAAATGTTTAACACACACACACACACACACACACACACACACACACACACACACACACACACACACACACACACACACACACAATCTGCCAGCTGCGTATACGCTCGCGAGTGTAATTTTTTGGTACAACCTCACACGCAGTAGATGTAATTTACCACCCGCCCATGCAGACACAACCTTCGTGTACAAAAACATACACGCACATAGACGGAGGTCTTCACACACACACACACACACACACACACACACACACACACACACACACACACACACACACAGGCGGCAATTTTCACACACAAACACACGCACACGCCAGCGACGATATTCCCATTTTAAAAGCACGCAAGCAGAGAGAGAGAAGCAGCGTTTAATCCCCGGCGTGAGGGCAGAATGAGGGACATAAATCATAGGGTAAGCAAGCAAGGAAGCAGACAGACCCCTTCCCCCAAGCACACGCACACACGCTGCCTCACTGCTGGACACGCCATCACCAAAGGGGGTGGAGAAGGGGGCAAGGAGAGGAGGAGGGGGAGTTTTGGGCATGTGAAAGGGAAGAGAAGGAGGGGTAGAGAAGGAGAGGATTGAGAGGGGATGGAGAGTGATGGGGAGGGGGGGGGGAGACTGAAGAGAGAAGGAAAGTGTTTAGGGAGAGGGGAAGAGGGAATGATAACAAAGAGAGAGAAGTGGAGAGGAGGGAGGAGGGAAGGTATACGGAGAGAGAGAGAGAGAGAGAGAGACTTTTTTATTATTTACCAGATCCAGTAGAGCCTTAATCCATCAGCAGATCTTTGGCTAGAATTTTGAGAGAGGCTGATGGTGTACTGAGCAGGATATCAGAATACAAAATAATGCAAAGCAGACAGTGGGAACGCAGACTGAGCCTTTCACGAAATACACAAGAATTAGGATGTGTAATATTTGGATCACCCTTGCAGTATATTGTAATCATATAGCTATTTCTGTTTTTGTGTCAGGAGCACCTGTACTAATTTTTTTTTTTTACTCTAACATGGCCTAAAATTACCATCGTTCCATCAAGAATGCAGAGTTTTAGCGATATGTTATCACATGTATGTTATGCTAGTCACGTAGAAGTGTTATGGAGAAGAAGTAGGGCCCTAGTATTGTCTTATTCTACCACTCAGCTACGTGAAGTGCGCTGAAAAATTTGGCCAAGTTAAAGTGAGAAAACTCTAACTTTGCTCCCATGTTATGCAAAATAATTCTAACTCATCTTCAGTGATCATAATCTTAATCCTAGCTTGTTTTTAATGTCGCAGTCCTCGCTCTGTTTCCATTATCATTAAAGAGTTGCGTGCGATCGGGAAACGAGAAAGGAAATTGCAATGTGCTTTTCAAATATAGCCAGTGAGAGGCAGAGCTATGTATGTGTTATATTCAGTCTCATCATCATCATCATCGTCGCCGTTAGCCTGTTTTCAAGGTTTATTTCCAGTGTTAACAAAGGCATGAGAAGGATCTAGGTCAAGCAAGGAGGAAATTACAACTGTATTAACACCGTGCAAATAAAAGAGACAGGTTTTGTATTCTGATCCGTGCATAAATCCTCATCAACATTGCAATAGCGTGGCTTCGGGACATCCACCTACAGGCATCATCACTGTGCTGCCTGAATGCTGACGTCGGTGGGGCTTTTATTACACATTTTACCTTTCGGCTGTTGTGGCAGTCTATCTGTCTATATCTATCAGTCCATCTGTCTATCTACCTATCTGTACTTCTGTCTCTCAATTCTGTCTGTCCTATCTGGTTTTAATAAGGATGTAATTTTGTTCTGATCTTTTTGGAGCGCCAGTATTAATCGCTGTATTATTAATCCTTGACTCCCGTGGTTTCTGTAACTTGTAAAAAATTGCCCTGTGTTGATTAGTCCGAATAAAGTTCTGACCTAAGTCCATTAATTACAGCCAAAGAGTGAATAGAGAGATTGTTTTTAATCCTTTGCCAGCATTTTGTGTTCGTTTTCTTTTGTGTGCACTTATCCTTTCATTTTTTTTTTTACCTGTCTCTCGCATCTTCCACCTTCCCACCTTCCTTCCTTCCTTTCCTCTCTCCATCCTTCCATCCTTTCCCTTTCCCAGTTTCGTTTCATTTATGTGTGTGTCATCTTTATCTTCACTCCCCCTCGTCCACTTCCTCTTCCTCATTCTCATTTTCATGTTTATCTACACCATCTTCATCTTCATCATGCTCTTCGCCTTTGTCGTCTTCTTCCTTACCTTCATCTTTATTCTCAGCCTCAGCCTCATACCCATCATCATCCTCATCACTATCTTCCTCGACCTCGTTCTTACCTTTTTCCTAATCTACCTTCACTTCTTCCACCTTCGCGATCTCCACAATTGCCAAGCACTTCTGCCCTAAAATATTGCCCATTAAGAAAAAGGAACTACAAACAACCAGGGGGCATCACCTTGTATATAAACCGCGCGATAAAACCATCTCCTGTTTATTTGCAGTTTGAGGCCGTCCCCCTCCCTCCCTCCCTCTTGTGGCGTAGACAGAGGCGCCATTTTGGTTCCAATATTTCAAGGGTTTTACGGACATGCTCTCTTTTAACTTGCCCTAAAATTGACTTCTCTCCATCTTGAATGTTAAGCTGCAAGAGGAGATTGACGCTAAAATATGGTACTAGTCACGAGGAGGCGCTGTGGGAAAGGATGTTGAGCGGTATAATTGTCGTTGATCTGCCTCAGAACAACGTGAAATAAGCTGCAAAAGGACGAAAATATGGACCAAGTTAAAGTAAATGCAGTGGAGTTATGTTAGTTCAGTCTAGGTCTGTTTGGATTAGGATGACAGAAGTTAGCAATAGTATTTGTTAGTGTTAGTTTTTAGGGTCCGTCATATGGTTGAATAGCTATATTGCCTGAGTTAGTGTAGGCTGCTGACCATATGACCTAATTCTGCTTCTTCAGCTCCCAGATACAGGCGAATTAGGGCAAGTCTGGAACTAATATGGCGAGACTGTCAAGGGGAAACGTTTATAAAGAATTTTCACCAGTTACAGGTTAAACAAGACACCGTAAGTCATCGATTAATAACACAAATCTTTTAATTTTTGTATTTTGTCACTGATACTCACACTAGTTTGTGTGTAGTGTATGGTAGCAACACGACGACAAACATATATACAGTCACTCTTCTACTATTTTGTTTGTCACACTAGCACAAGACGATCCTGTTCACAATATTACTCAAGTGCAGTAAGGAAGGGATAACACTCACTATTATCACCTAACACAAAACGTTAATATTCAACGATATTAGTCAACGGTAATAATGAAGGGATGACTCTCTGTCTGAATATTCTCTCCGGAGCTGTGTAAAACTATCAGATCACATGTAGAAGAAAATGGAAATGACGTCCGAAAAGGTGAAACATGGGGAGAGAGCATTAGGATGGCCACAGGTCCTTTGGTCGTATTATAAGTGGCATTGAAGACTTGGTAACGCCTCTTCCTTAGCCTTTTACTCTGCACATAACACCTTAATATTCTTTTGTTTGTCTCAGCTCCAAACTGTGTCGACATGAAAACTAGTTGGATATGTAGATATAGATAGGAACGTAGATAGATAGAGTGGTAGATAATTAATACGAAGAGAATAACAAGGTGTAATACCCAAAATAAATCGCGAAGGAAGAAATGTTACGAAACTTCCCTCGCCACTTAGAATACGGCTCATTATACGATAGGACACCCACTGTTGGTGAAGTCTGGGGAGGTCTGGAGATTTATTTGCGCAGAGTAAAAAAAGTTGAAAGTAAAATAATGA